>NC_080429.1:12085781-12432781 GCF_029873635.1 Malania oleifera | reverse complement strand
TAATTTTTCGTTAAATACCCTATCTCTTGTCAGGAATCAAACATAATATAGAAATGGGTTGTCCTATTCTTTTAAATAGAATAGAATATGAATACTAAAGGTGCATTGAAAAGTTCAGATTGGGATTTAAGACTTCTAAATTTTATATACTAAACTTCTTAATTTGGTACAAATGTGTACAACCCATTAACCAGAAAGCACGCTTTGGCCCTCTTCAGCCAAAATGGACCAGTTGACTTTAATTATTTTTTGGCAAGACACTCCATCGCTTCCTCTTGGCCCTTGCAGGCTAGATATGCACTCCACATACGTTTAACAGCAATTAAAGGTCAACACACATGGCCTTAATATTTTATCGGGGCACTTAGTTCGCACATGTTTTAAAATTTTTGAGAATGTGAAATTAATGTGTCGGACATCTCATTTGTATGTTTGTTTTAGCATCAGAATCTAATATGGTAAAAATATTTACATTTGTAAATGTGAAAAGATTCTCACAAAAATAATGCAGCTATTCCACCAAACCTTTGTTTGGATGAGTTTCATGAGAATTTAATTCCTATAAGAGTCTTACTTTTTGAACCAAATTACTCTTATCCTATTTTGGGAGAGGTTTTGGAATTGAATTTGTGTGAATTTGGATAAGATGTAATATAAATTTGTCTCAAACTTTCATGGCCTAATTGACTATACTCCCTCTAAGAAGCTTACCGTGAAGGGTCACCTCCATATAGTTAGTTAGCATGTAGAGGTCTCGTTCGTTAATGGACTTAACCAAGACATATCGCTTCACCAACTAAGAACGATTAAAAAATTAATAAATTTTAAATTTAAAAAATTGATATATATATATATATATGTATATTAAAATTTATGTAATATTAATTGAATAATACAATTATAGTTATGGCCTATAAAATATTACTTATTTCATAACTAATACAAAAATATCTCATAGCTATAAACTACTGATAATTATTTTCCGTGTTTGTTTCTTAACAGTGTAAAATATCATTACGTGAATAACAAAAAATATTATTACTTGAACATATTTCTCCAATTACAAATTTATTATAACTTATAGCTAGTAGATTAGAAAATAAGTACTAGAAATATACAAAAAATAAAATAAAATTATAATAAAAGCAAACAAAAATGCTAAGGGCATGTTTAATTAGTTGTGGAATATAATTTCAATATTCATTTTAAATTTTTAAATAATTATAGAAATGTCACCTTATTTTTTGAGTTTTTTCAAATTCTATATAAAAAATCTAACAAAACAATAAAATGACGTTTTCCAAATTTTTATTCATATTTTTAATATCTAAAATATTTAAAATAAAAAATAAAATTAATTTCTCAAGTAAACGGAGTATAATTAAATATATGAAGCATATGCATATGCATTGATGTTGCATTTGGGAATATGAATTTCGAACATTGAATTTGGATTTGGATAAATTTGAATATAATTTTATATTATATCTTATTTAAATTCAAAATAAATCAAAATCAGAGTCTGTCGAAAGGGTGAAAATGTTTGATGGCTAATTTTTAATAAAAAAATAAAAGTAAGAATAAAATAAATAAGAAATCCAAAGATCATTCATGCATTCTAAGATAGTATAGATTACTAGGAAGACAGAAGAGGGGTCGAGTCCTACAACCAAAATTGGAAATTTCCTCTAGTTCATCTTCTAAATATTGTAATGCATGCACCACCTGCAACTAATTAGAATGGTTTGATGTTTTCAAATTTTAAAAAACAAAGTACTTTAAAAATCTGCTTCAGTTGTTTTCTTTCATGAAGACATTGTCAGACCAGACTTCTAAAATTCAATTGCTCCACCGTCCAAAGAAAATAAAACGGGCATAGAATAGAATAATCCATTGGGATCAACCTTAATTAATTTCAAAACCATTACCTCATCAAAAGTCATGTCTCACAACCCCTCATTTGTTTTGTCTATTGAAAACCTATACCCAATTAATGACATACAATAGAACGTATATAATTCATATTAGAAGTAGTTCGATCTTCAATTTTGTGAGTCGTATTTTATAAAATAATTGTGAAGCTCGGTAAGTTAAAATAGACAATATCTTGTTAGAGTTGGGCAAGAGCATCACATTTGATACAAGAGCTATATTGAGAGTCATGCCATGTAAAGTGGGTTCAATGCAGAAGTATGAACCCCTTTGATGAGTGTTAAAAAATGGTTTAATTCTCAATATTGATGTTAAATTAATTACCACTTTACCTAAAAGCTTAAGCTTTTAAGTAAAATGGTAATCTAACAGGACATCAGAACTGGTTATAAGGAGGTCGTGGGTTTTAGTCTTATCACCCGTATTTATTTTGTGGCATTTAAAATTTTATTATATGTTTATCTCTCTACATGCTATCAGACTACACGTACAGGAGTGTGTTAAAGTTTGATATACATGTGACACTTTGATGAGAGTGTATGAGATTAGATGTGAGAGCTTGCCACAAACCCAAGTTAACCTGAAACATTTATTAGAGAGGTCTTGGCCATGAAAAGAATGATTTACTCTTCAATTTGATGAGATGTTTTTTATAGAATAAAATTATTAAGCCAAGTAGACTAAAGTGGACAATACTATAATTGGGTTAAGATCACTATCCTACACAAAGATGTAGCTCTCACTTAGAAATATGGTACCTTGACAAGAGTATATGAGATTAGATGTGGCAGTTAGATGTGGCAGCCTGTCGCAAACCCACATCTTGCATATATTAGAGGGATCATGATCATAAAAAGAATGGTTCATTCTTCAACCTGGTGATGCACCCTTTGATGGAAAATTATTTATTATTATTTTTAATTATGCGCAATGAAACTCCAAGGACTTAATAAAATTACAAAGATTTTGAAAATAGAAATAATAAAAAGGAAAAAACTAACTGCAAGTTGAGAAAAATAAATTTTTTTTTCTTGTGTAAAAGTCTAACCTAACACATGTACCTTTCTCTTGAACAACAACATGCACAATTTTAGCATTCTAAGAAATATCATATAATAGACTCTCACACTCCTGATACTCCATTGTTCTTTAGTATTTTCCTATGCTTATTTGTTAGGGATATAGGAACAATAATCACGCACACAAGCAAAATAAGTATACAAAATAAGAATCCCAGATTTACGTGGTTTGGTCTAATCTGACCTACGTCCACGGAGCACACTGAATATACTATAACCTGAGAGAAAAACAAGAGGAGGAGAAACACACTCAATTCAACTCTTCTCACACTTTTCTCTCTCTCACCTTTAGCACTCTCACACTCCTCGCTCACTCACTTCACAATATTCATTCATGTACAATTGCTTCATTATATAATAATATTGAATGGATAGGAAAGGAAGGGAGCAATTAGGAAATTTAATGGGTTATTTTAGTACGCAAGCATTATCATTCCAGTACATGAAAGCTGGCTCCTCCGCGGTTCATTTTCATCTACAACTCATCCTCTTCAAGGCCATTTAATTTTTCGTTTCCATTTAATCCATTTCCATTTCAACTTAACAATCTCCCAATTGGAGATGGAGATACTATCTCAACCAGTATACAGATAATGATATGCTAAAATATGTCTTTAAGCATGATGACTAACTGAAGTTGAGCGCAACTTCAGTTTCTCGGTAGTCACCACCTTTGTCAACATATCTATTGAGCTACCTTAGATTTTTCCAGTGTCAACACTCCATCCTCTAACAAAAATTTGACGAAATGATAACGTAATCCAATATGTTTGGTTAGGAAATGAAATGCAGAGTTCTTTGACAGATGTATCGCACTTTGACTGTCGCTGTGCAAAATATTTCTTTCCTGCTTTATTCTGAGTTTTGTTAACAAACCTTGAAGCCAAATCATCTCTTTACTAGCTTCTGTCACTACTACATACTCAGCTTTAATAGTGGATAAAACAATAATCTTCTATATCTGTGACATCCAACTAACAACTATTGTGCCAACAGTGAACACATAACTGGTGGTGCTTCTGCGATGATCAATTTCACCAACAAAATCGGCATCAACATATCCTCGAATTTTCAAATCTCCTTTTCCAAAACATAGGCACTTATAAATGGTGCCACGTAGATATCTCAAAATCCACTTCACTGCTTCTCAGTAAGTCTTCCCTGGATTTGACATAAACCTACTGACAGCTCCCATTGCTTGGCTAATGTTTGGTTTGGTACCAATTATGACGTACATGAGACTTCCAATGGCTGAGGCGTAAGGTACCTTAGCCATGAAGTCCTTCTCTTCATCTGTCTGGGGAGCCTGATCCTTGGAGAAAAGGAAGTGACCGGCCAATGACGTATTTACTACCTTGGCGCTGCTCATATTGAATCTCTGTAAAACATGACTAATATACTCTGACAGAGATAACCGCAACCTTCTGTGTTTCTTATCTCTAAAGATCCGTATCCTAAGTATCTGCTTGGTTGAACCCAAGTTCTTCATGTCAAACTCCTCTAACATTTGCTACTTCAATTTCCTGATCTCTTATATCTGGTCCTGCAACTAATATGTCGCCGACATATAGCAATAATATGATATAACTAGTCTGATACCTTTTGAAGTAGCAACAGTGGTTAGTATTACACTTCTGAAAATATTTTCTACGCATAAAGCCGTCAAATTTTTTGTACTATTTCTTGGGAGCTTGTTTGAGACCATACAAACTCTTCTTCAATTTGCACACAAGATCCTCTTTACCTTTTACTGAGAATTCTTCTAGTTGGTGCATGTAAATCTCCTCATCAAGATCACTATGAAGAAATGTTGTCTTCACATCCAATTGCTCAAGATGTAGGCCCTCTGAGGCAACAATGCTCAAGACTGATCTGATGGTTGTTAACTTCACAACCGGTGCAAAAATGTCAATGTAGTCAATTCTTTCCTTCTGCTCGAAGCCTTTGACTATCAATCGGGATTTGAACATTCTAGATCCATCATGCTCCTCTTTCATCCTATACACCCACTTGTTGCAAAGAGCCTTCTTACCTTTGGGCAACTTAGCTAATTCCCACATTTTGTTGGAGTTGAGGGACTTCATCTCACCCTTCATTGCAAGCTCCCACTTGCTCAATCCTCTCACCTGACATGCTTCATCATAACATTTAGGTTCTCCTCTATCTACAAGAAGTATTCATATACCTCTTATTTCGTACATGCTTCCGAGAAGATATCTTAAGATCTGGAGCTGGAATAGGAGGCAGTGGTGCGACAATCCACTCCACAGGTTCCTCTGCCTGAGGAATCTTGGCATTTTGCTGTTGTGTCTCCTCTACTTGAGGATTCTCGGTATTTCACTATTGTGTCCCAACACCTTCTAGGACATCATCCAAGTCTACACAGGTTGTTTCATTCTGAACTGGTTATGTGGGTTTAGTTGGTTTTGTTGTGTGTCTGTCTTTGTATATCAACTTTTCGTTAAAGATCACATCTCTGTTTCTGATCACCTTCTTGTTTTCATCATCCCAAATACGATACCCATACTCATCTTCACTGTAACCGACAAAGGTGTATTTCTGAGATTTTTGAATTAAGCTTGTTTCTGACATGATCATTAATATGCACATATGCTACACAACCAAAAACTTACAAATGTGAAAGTCACACCTCTTTTCCGGTCCATGCCTCTTCTGGTAGATTGTTGTCCAATGGTACTGATGGACTCCTATTAATCAAGTATGCTGCTGAATTGACTACTTCTGCCCAGAACTGCTTTGGTAAGCCTGACTGCATACACATACTTCTGACTCTTTCAGTCAATGTTCAGTTTATCCGCCATTGTGATGAGGCGTACTTGGCACAGTTCTTTCCATCCTAATACCATGCTTATAGCAAAATTTCTTAAACCCGGTATCATCATACTCACCACTATTATCGGTTCTCAACTTCTTGATTTTCAAACTAGTTCCATTTTCAACCATTGATTTCCAAATCTTAAAAGCATCAAAGACATCAGATTTGTATTTAGAAAGTAAACTCATACCTTCCGAAAATGATCGTCAATAAAGATTGTTAAGCTGAAATGGAAACGGAGAAAATGGAAACAGATTAAATGGAAACGGAAAATTAAATGACCTTGAAGAGGATGAGTTGTAGATGAAAATGAGCCGCGGAGGAGCCAGCTTTCATGCTATACTTTATTTAGCACAATTTTCTAAAATAACTGACGTAACTTATTTCCCTTACCTATTTCTTGGAGTTATGCCTGTAGAGAGCACAAAACTATGCCTGCGGTGCTCGCACAAATCTGTATCCTTATACCCTAATTCAATCAGCTCAACCCCATAATATTTACCCTTTTAATATCCTTAAGACCCACATATTCCAATAATTAATTAAACTTGAAAAATAACTTCTTTACCCTAGGTTTGGAGGGGTTCCTAGGAAGTCTGAACAGTAAAATCACTTCGGATAAATAACAGAGAATCATAGTAGGGATCTCGAAATCACATTATCCTTCAATTCGGGCTGAAGCTGGGCCAAAATCGAAGTGAGAAAGGAAGATGGCCGCAGCCCTAAGAGAGAGATAGAGAGGAGAGTTCATTTTTAACAAATAAAATAACTTGAATGCCTTATATCAGCTTGCTGGCGTAGGGAGAACCATCTACGGTTTCCCTAAAACCATCGACGGTTTGGCTTTTTAACCAAACAATTTCTACTGTTTTACCCTTACCTGGTTGTAGTAACTCAAAACCGTCGACGATTTTCCTGGGCTTGACGAAACTGTTGATGGTTTTATGAGATAGCCTCAAATCGTCGACGGTTTGTATCTGTGCCAAACTAACTCCTCTTCTTTCCTTTATTATTTCATAAATTACTATTTTTCGGGTCTCTACAGAGAGTGCTAAAGGTGAGAGAGAGAAAAGTGTGAGAAGAGTTGAGTTAAGTGTGTGTCTCCTCCTTTTGTTTTTCTCCCATGTTATAGTATATTTGGTGTGCCACGTGGACGTAGGTCAGATTAAACTGAACCATATAAATCTGGTGTTCTTATTTTTTGTGCTTATTTTGCTTGTGTGTGTGATTGTTGTTCCTAGATCCCTAAAAAGAGGTATTAGAGCCAGATCGGAGCAAAGTCTCTAGATAAGAGCAAAATTTCTAGATCAGAGTAAAGTTGCTAGATCAGAGGTCCCATGAGCTATATTGTACTGATTACGTGTCTAAGGAAATTCTGTCTAGGAAAGTGGGATTTAAGTGGTCCATTATGACCCCCACTTTTCTGGAAATTTACCTAGTGTAATTTAACACAATTATCATTGGGATCCACTGCCACGTCAGCAGGCATATTAGCACTAGGCCCCATTGTCACGTCAGTGCCATGTCATCATTGGGCCCCATTTGCCATGTCAGAGCCGGTTCCCACCTATCATGTCAGCAGTTAGTTAACTGCGTTAATTAATGTCATTAGTAACGGCGTCAAAATATTCTGTTAGGTAAGAGTATATTTAGTTAAGTTTAACGGAAAGTTGACCGATTTTGATCATAAGGTTTGACCAGGTTTTCAAAGTCATTTCAAGTCTATTTTTTGAATGACTTAAATCATTTATAAGGTTTTCAGCCATTCCGAATCCAACCATGTTGTTCATTTGAGCTGATTCCATCTCTAGATTGACAAATTAAGATGTCGAATGAAACTAGCTTAAAGATCGAGATGTTAAACAGGACCAACTTTGGTTTTTGGAAGATGCAGATCGAGGACTACTTGTTTGGTAGGGAGTTCCACTTACCATTGAAGGGAAACCCAAATTCCATGAAGGAGGACGAGTGGGTTGATCAACAAGCTCTCGGAGTTATCAGGATGACACTGGCAAAGTCCTTTACTTTTAATATCAAGCACATGACCACCACCAAGTCTCTTATGGATGTGCTCTCCTATATATATGAGCAGCCATTAGCCTCGAATAAGGTACATTTAATGAAGAAGTTATTTACCATAAACATGTCCACAAGTGAAAGTTTTAGTAAACATCTAAATAATTTCAACGAGCTGTAGAATCAATTTGCCTCAGTTGAAATCAAGTTTTATAGTGAGATCTGTGCCTTACTTATTCTTAATCAGTTGATCTGAGCATTCAACCATATCATGCAGATGCATACATAATTACAGACCAAAAATAAAAAATTAAATGCAATACAATTACAGAACAAATGTCTTCTTCTTTACTCTTCTATCTTTTGTGGGAAACGCTAGTTGATGTGAGCTTTCTGACGTCCATCTTCATCTTCTATGTATGCATTCTGAATTGTAAACCTATTCAAAACACTAAGTACACACATAAGATACATGCGTTTTGTCAACATCAAAATAAGGATCAGACTCAAAAAGTCAACAACTTTTTTTGTATAGGTTACAAGGTCTTCATTGTCCTTCTTAATTCTACTCATTTTTATTATATATTTCTCCTTACTTTTTCATTGAAGGTCCTAAAGTCTCTTCGAATACCAACCCTTTGTTTTCTTGAGCATATATTGTTAGAGAACTCATCCTTAAAACCTAGGTGTCAAGGAGAGAGAGAGAGAGAGAGAGAGAGAGAGCTAAGAGGATCTTATATTGGTTTTGGAACTGCTCACAAAGACTATGTGGGACTAGACGCACACTAATACTCCCCTTGAGCCCATGGGAAAAATAAGGCGAGGAGAAGTCCAACACACGGAGGAGCCAAACAGCTCAAGGCCCAACTCTGATACCATAGAACTTATCCTCAAAACCTAAGTGTCAAGGAGAGAGGGCTAAGAGGATTTTATACTGACTTTGAAACTGCTCACAGAGACGTTGTAGGGTTGGACGCACACTAATATAAATCACTTCGACTTCTCTCATTCTCATCTTAGACAAAGTTTGGTGTTGAAGTGATTGGTCGTAGCTAGTAATGAATGTAGAGAGAAATCATTAAGTATTCTTAGAAACCATAGGACCTCAACCATTTGCCCTATGTAATTATGTCCAAGGACGTGAAATCAACTTTTAGATTTACAACTCAGCTTCTTATAAGTATTAATTAATTTTTTTTATTTTTTTTAAAAGATAATGAGAAGAAGTGAAGAAACAAATATGTTAACTCAAGGAGATTCAGTGTACACAGATGAGAAAAAAAATCACGTGGGCAGAAATAGGAGATGGAGAATCAACAAAACCAGAAGAAAACAGCACCCAACAAAATCTGGAGATTTTTTTTTTCTGCTGGTAATATTTTTGAACATTCACTCGCCACACTGTCTAGGGTCAAAGAAGTATTCTCGAAAATTAGATGGTTTATGGCTCTCCCAAGATTGTATAGCTCTAGTGATTCTTCTCACTGTAGCAAAAGACCCATTTCCCAAATTTTAATTAATCTGGTATCCTCCTCAAAGTGAAAGTCTAACATAGAAGCAGCTTCCTCTTGATACGTACAACATTTGAAAAGCTGCATTCAAAGAACATATGATTTCTTTTTTGTTTTGTTCTTTTTTTTCCCATGCATTGATGACAAAGATTGACATTCTGAACTGAACCCTGATTTCTTCCTCACATGTCTCGAGTACTTTCCAAATAGCCAACCGAGTTATGAGAACATGTCTTGAAATGTACCTTTTAAATTGGGTAACTGAAATTAATCCAAGTCCATTTTTTTCCACAAATAGAGAGTTTGTCCCCTTAGGTTAACCATAGAGAATTAATAATAATGGTTAGTGTATTTTGATATTATTATTTTATTTATTATCTTAGAAAAGAGGATGTATCTTGGAATGAGTTATGTATTTACATTTAATTAAGTCATTCATTCATGTATTTCATAAATTCATAAGATTAATCATATGAGTGTATCTTAAAATTTTATATTTATACATCTTATTTATTAAGTGCATGGAGAATGAAAGGTCATTTTGTACCTATAAGTAGAACCTTAAGGCGGCATTGACATTACATACCAATTTCTACATGTCATTCATCTTTCAAGTCTAAAAGAGTTTGACAAGCAAAGAAAATGTGTGTGTGTGTTTTTTTTTTTTTTTTTGGTGGAGCTTCGAATTCTTTTGTTTGTATAGAATTATAGAGAGTCATATGGTTCAAATCAGTCTGTTATATCCTATAGGAGACAACTCTTGAAGAATTCTACTACATCAGTTCATGGGCTAAGTCATAAACTACAAAAGGCTTAAATTTCCTTAAAAAGAGTGAAATATTCGTGTCTCAACATATTTGTGAATTGTGTTTATATTTTTATTTTTATTTGTGTTTAAGTTTTATTTTTTTCCCAATATATTAAATTTCCTAACAACAACAACAATAATAATAATAATAATAATAAAGACATCTTCGGCCTCAAACTCCATTGCTTAAAAGAAAAAGACATCTTCTGATCACAAAACTCTTTACTTTGTGAGGTAGGGAGAGGATCGTTATAGTACTATATGCAGTCTTGTCCTTCTATTTTTATGCAAAGTGACTATTCCCTTAAACTAGAACCCGTAACCCACCAATCATAAAGGAACAACTTTATCATTAATTTAAGACTATAACCCTGATCCTATGTTTGGTTAGTGAAATACCTATGCTTAAGAATAGGTTAATTATAATAAATTAGTTACAATTAGCTATAATAGATTATTGTTCCTTTTGTTATTGTTATAAGGAATTCAATAGCTTGACACAATGTATAGCAAAATGTGCTTCTTTTGTCGAGAGGGTTTCAATAGGGCCCTCTTTGGACTTCTTTTGTGTCGAGGCAATGCTATTGTTTTCCCTTCTTCTATAGGGGAGTTAGAATAGGATGGATGACTGCATTTTGGCTTAAAAAATAAGTTATATAAATTTTAGGTTGATACTATAAAACAAACAACAATATGAAACTTTTCTTCGGTCCATCGAGTGGTAAGGACAACTTATAATTTTGGTCACTCTAAGGTCACAGGTTTGATTCCCCCTTGAGAGTTACCCCGGTGAATTACTAAGAGTACGTCAATGAACGGGCGACTTTCACCTCTCGAGTTTGGTGTCATATCATAGTAACTAAAGTGGTGCGATAATGACTAGAATCCTTGAATTATAAAAAAAAAATTGAAAAAAAAAAGTAAGGAATAATTACATGTTCAATAAAATAATAAGAAACATAAGAGAAATAGTTATTATTAATATTTCTATTTTTTTTTTATATCTCATCTTATTTTAAGAATAAAAATTCTACGAATTAAATGAGCCGTCACAACTTCGTTTTTCAATTATTGGTTTGTTCCAAAAGAAGAGTCATTTGCAGTTTCTACTTGTGGTTGAGATTTGTTTCAACTTAGTGGACAAACAATTTTTTAATTAATGATTTATGGTTCTTAATCTTAAGCCATTGACTAAAGCGCCCAGCTTGATTGGTCGTGCTGCCGACTTCTACTTCACCAATTACAGATGATGATATGAAACATGAGAAAAAAGTCTCCCTTGCCTATAGAAAATAATTAATATAATTTTTTCACTTTTCGCAAGTTTTAAATTAAAGTAATTTAAATTTAGGAATTTGAGTTCCATAAATTCCAACATCAATCTATCTCCCCTATGTTTGAATTTTTCAAAAGCTTCACAAAAATGTGTTGGGTTTTCTCTCCCTGTGGGGACCAACAATTGAAAAGTATTTTTTTTAATGGTTGTTGGCTTCTCGAGAAAGCAGCATTCAGCACCAAGACCTCACGTGCAGCTAATCGACTGCCTGTTCATCTCTTTTTTTAACTATTTTTCCTTGTAACAACTCAAGTCTTCACAGCAAGCAGCCCTCTATACTCTCTGTTTTTCATTGATGGAAACGCCTCACAGTTCCTCACGCCCACGTCTGCAGCCAGTGTGGGTCTTCTTCTTCTCTGCAGGCTGTTGTTCTTCTCTACTCTGGCTGTATGTGTTATTTACAACGTATTGAGATTTCTTTTATTGTGGTCTTTTGGTTGGTTCTTTGGAGCTTTGTTCAAAATATTTGGTCAAATCTTTTCATCTTGCTATATTTGTTTATACACTCTTGTGTATTTGTAAGGCTCATGCCTTTTGTATCCATTTTGTACAACATATTTGGTGATAGTGGATTTGGACCGCCGTGCCTCGTGGATGTACCTCAACATTTGAGGGAAGCATGTTAAATTTCTTGTGTCTCATTTTTATTTAACATTTGCATTACTCCATTGATTTACTTATTGGAATTGTTTGTATATAAATTTTTTTTCCCAACAAGTGGTATCAAAGCCGTGTTATTTGTACGCATTAAATTTGTGTAAATCATGGATGGTAATGTTGGTCGTATGATTAGTTTCAATGGAAGCAATTGGGTAACTTGGAAAACAAAAATGCAAGATCTTTTATTTTGCAAAGATTTGGATGGGCCTATTGAGGGTGATAACCGAAAGCCTAAAGACATGAGTGATGATAAGTGGAATAGGCTTAATAGGAAAATCGTTGGTGTTATCTAGCAATGGATTGATGATAGTGTTTTTCATCGTGTTTCTACCGAAACTTCAACACATGAAATGTGGAAAAAATTAGAGGGTCTTTACGATAGAAAGTTTGCTACAAATAAAACTTTTCTTTTCCAAAAATTGGTGAATTTGAAATATAAAGATAGTGGTCTTATTACCGAACATTTGAATGAGATGAAAAATATTATCAATCAGCTTACTACTATGAAAATAGTTTTTGATGATGAATTGTAGGCCTTAATGCTTCTTAACTCTTTGCCGGAAAGTTGGGAGACTTTGGTTGTGACAGTTAGTAATTCAACTCTCGACAGAATTGATACTATGAACAAAGTAACTAGTTGCTTGTTGAATGAAGAAATTAGAAGAAAATTAGTTGACTCTTCTCATTCAGAGGTACTTGTGACAGAAAATCAAGGGAGAGGCAGAAGCAAAAGGAGATATTCTCATCACAATGATAAATCAATAGGCTGGTCTAGCTCAGTTTCGAAAAATAGATATTGAGTGCCACTATTGTCATAAAAAGGGGCATATGAAGTGGGAGTGTAAAAATTTGAAATTCAAGGAGCAAAACAAAGAGAAAAAATTTGAGAAAAAACATGAAAACACAACTTCAGTTGCATCTGATGGCGATCTCATGGTTGTTTGTGATGAAAGTTGCATTAATTTGAAAAGCTAAGAGACTGACTGAGTTATTAATTCCGGTGCGTCATTCCATGTCACTTCTCGGGAAGATTTCTTCACTTTTTATTCCAAAGGAAATTATGGAATTGTTCATATAGGAAATGAAGATCTGTCGAAAATTGTTGGCATGGGAAATGTTTGTTTGGTAACAAATTTGGGATGCAAGTTGGTGCTCAAATATGTGAGACATGTACCTGATATTCGACTAAATTTGATATCTACCGGAAAGCTTGATGATCATTTTGGTGATGGAAAATGGAAGCTCACAAAGGGTAATTTGGTGGTGGCTAAAGGTAAGAAGACTGGTACACTTTATATGATCCAAGGTAAAATTGGTAATAGTGTTGTGAATGCAATTGAGAGTCACTCTTCCACCGATTTGTGGCATAAGCGGCTTGGGCACATGAGTGAAAAAGGAATGCAATTTTTGTTCAAAAAGAAGCTCCTACTCAGGTTGAAAGGTACCTCTCTTAAAGCTTGTGTTCATTGTTTGGCCGGTAAGCAACATAGAGCTCCTTTTCGTACAAAATTTTGTACTAAAAAATATAATGTTTTAGATTTGATACATTCAGATGTATGTGGTCCTTTCAAATTTAAATCTCATGGTGGTGCTGTAAAAACCCGAACCGTGATAGGTGGGTTTAAATAAATGAGGGATAAAATTAGATTTTGAATAGGCTTCATCGACGAAGCCAGAGTTCGTCGACGAAGGCTTTGTATCTCTCGTCGGCGAAGTTTAGAGGCTCGTCGATGAGGAGAAGCCGAGGGGTTTCAAAAAAACCAAAGATCCCAGATTCGTCGACGAGGTCTTGGTCTCATCAACTAGAAGACTATAGAGCCTCATCGATGAGGACGCAATTCGTTGATGAGAAGTGGCTGGGTCAAAGGGCTATAAATTGAAGTTTCATTACTTCCAAGCTAACAAAACTCAAATATCTTCTCTCTCTCTCTCTCTCTCTCTCTAGAACTCTCCCTACTCTCTATCTCTCTAGATTTCTTCGTCGTTCGTCGCGGGAATCGTAAATCTGAAGTTACCACGAGGATCGTGGAAGGATTCTCTACAAGTTTTATGGATCGAAATCCCATTTCGGAGATTTTTGGGTTTCGGCGTAAAATTGAGGTAAGGCTCGATTTTCAATTCTGATCCGATAGTTTTGTAGGGAACAGTCTTGTGAATATCTTTTGTACTGTTGGTTATAGGTTTTGAAACTCGGTTTGCTATTTAGGGGCCTTAGAGTTCGAGATTTGCTATTTGGGAAAAAGGTAAGGGGAATTGTGTTTATATCGGTTATTTTTGAAATCGAACTCGGTAGAACTATGGTTCACGATCTTGTGTGTGTTTTGACTACTCATTTGGGGGAATCTAAGAGGGAAAACTATAGGTTTTTCATGATTATAGTTTTGGGAAAAAGGGGGCGACGGGCTGCATCCCTAGTTTTGTTGAAAACCAAATGTATATGTTGATTTATACTGTGTTATAGGGATGGCAGTGCCTTGACTTGTTTAAAATGTATGTGTTTGGAAAACCATGGTTTTATATTACCAAATGGGTGTGGTTTGTTTGGTTATATGAGCATGCATGTGTGTGTGATTAGTTGAAATGCTAGTAGGAACGCGGTTCCGAATTGTTCCAGGTACTGAGAGTGTCCGGCTCTATATCCGAGGGCGTGAGCCTATTTCGGTAGATCAGACCAAAGGGTTTGGATCCACTAGTTTAGCGTTGGTACGATGCCATGGGAGTCGAGGACTAGCCATGTGCCGGTGGCGTCGTGTTACGCGGTTTGGCTACCGGCCAACTTCAGGCCGATGGGTGTGACGACACCAGGATTGCTAATCATGTGTGTGTGTGCGTGTATGCACTATTATGAAATTAGTACTGGAACTGCATTTAACTGCGTGTATGTTGCATCATGATAACACTCAAATGTCACACACCGATATAACATGTGTTCTTCCTTACTAAGAGGTGTCTTACCCCTACTGTACGTACATTTTTACAGGTCCTTCGAGTAACCGGAATTAGCGTCCTGGTGTAGGGAGCGTAGTGGTCGGTGTACTGTGGTTAGCGTTTGGGTAAATGCTAGGACTGTGTTTTGGTGGGTTGCCATTTTGAGATGTATTGGGCACCCAGTTGTATGTTGTATGATAGAGCCTATTTCTATCCTTGTATAGACTCTGGTATGGTACTGTATGTATATAGAATGATCGTATTTTCGCTGCGTATATTCTGTTGTATTTGAATGTGTATAGGGTGCCTGGGAACCCCATGGGGTCGGACCCTCATCCTTGCTTTGTATCTTGGACGTTTTGTATGATACAAGAACTGGTTGATTTATATTTTCACCCCTAGGTCCCATTTCTAGGTTCGGGGCATGACAGGTGCACTTTATTTTATTACCTTTATTGATGATTGTTCAAGAAAAGTTTAGGCTTACACTTTGAAGACTAAAGATCAAGTTTTAGATGTGTTTAAGCATTTTCAAGTTAAAGTTGAAAGGGAGACTGGAAAGAAGGTGAAATGTGTGCGCTCAGATAATGGTGGAGAGTACATTGCCCCATTTGATGCATATTGTTACAACCAAGGAATTAGACATCAAAAGACCATCAAGAAAACCCTTTAACAAAATGGTATTGCCGAAAGGATGAACCGCACTGTACTGGAGAGAATGAGATGTATGCTCTCTCATGTGAAGTTGCCAAAATCATTTTGGGATGAAGCAATGAGGACGGCGGTGGACTTGATTAATTTGTCTCCTTCAACTCCTTTACTTGGTGAAGTTCCCGAAAAAATTTGGAAAGGTAAGGATGTCACTTTTAATCACTTGAAAGTATTTGGTTGTCATGCATTTGTTCACATTCCAAAAGATGAAAGATCCAAACTTGATGACAAGACAATGCAATGTATTTTTCTTGGCTATGGGCATGATGAATTTGGATACAGATTGTGGGATCCAGTTGACAAGAAAATTGTTAGAAGCTGAGATGTTGTATTTTTTGAAGATTAAACAATTGAAGATTTTGGCATGGTTGAGCAACCACAATCTAATGGGAATGATTTTGTTGACTTAGACATACCTTCTCCACCTTTGGCACATGATGAAAATTTAGAAGATGTTCTTCCACCTCTAGAAGATGTTGGAAATGATGAAATTCCTAGTGATGTTAAAGATGAAAATGAGGGGAAGCAACAAGTTCAAGAGCAAGCTCCATTGAGAAGGTCTTCAAGAGAGCCAAGACCTTCAACTAAATATCCATCAAGTGACTATGTTACTCTAACAGATCAAGGAGAGCCCGAAAGCTATCAAGAAGACATGAACCATGAAAATAAAGTTGCATGGATGGAGGCTATGCAAGAGGAAATGAATTCCATAGTTGACAATCACACTTATGATTTGGTTGAACTTCCTCCTGGAAAGAAAGCTTTGAAAAATAAATGGGTGTTTAGGCTGAAAAATGATGGAAAAAATCTTCGGTACGAGGTTAGGCTTGTGGTAAAAGGCTTTGGTCAGAAAAAGGGAATTGACTTTGATGAGATATTCTCACCGGTTGTGAAGATGTCATCTATTCGGGTTGTTCTTGGCATAACAGCATACATGAATTTAGAAGTTGAGCAACTAGATGTGAAAACAGCTTTCTTACACGGTGACTTGGAAAATGAAATTTATATGAACAACCAGAAGGCTTCAAACAAAAAGGGAAAGATAATTTAGTGTGCAAATTAAAGAAAAGTTTGTATGGATTGAAGCAAGCACCACGGAGATGGTACAAAAATTTTGATTCTTTCATGATTGATCATGGTTACTCAAAAATCTCCTCAGATGATTGTGTGTTTGTGAAAAAAAATTTCGGATGGTACTTATATTATTCTCTTATTCTATGTTGATGATATGCTCATTGTAGGACAGCACTTCTCCAAGATTGACAAGTTGAAGTTAAAGTTGAGCAAGTCTTTTGCTATAAAAGACTTGGGACCAACAAAGCAAATTCTTGGCATGAGAATTGTTCGTGATCATGAAAAAGGGCAAATTTGGTTATCTCAAGAAAGTTACATTGAAAAAGTGCTTGATAGGTTCAATATGGATAAAGCAAAACCCGTTGGTTGCCCACTTGCTAGTCACTTCAAGCTTTGTACAAAACAAAGTCCTATAAGTGAGAAAGACAAGGAAGAGATGAACAAACTTCCTTATGCTTCGGCTGTTGGTTCCTTAATGTATGTAATGGTTTGCACAAGACCGGATTTAACTTATGTTGTTGGAGTTGTTAGTTGGTTTCTCTCTAATCCAGGAAAGGAGCATTGGTTAGCGGAAAAATGGATTCTACGATACCTTAGAGGCACTTCAAAGGTGTGTTTGTGCTTTGGAAATGGTAAATCTACGCTCCACGGATTCACGGATGCCAACATGGCCGGTGATGTTGATTCTAGAAAATCCACTTCGGGTTATTTGATGACTTTTGCAGGAGGACCTATGGCATGACAATCTAAATTATAGAAATGTGTTGCTCTATCTACTACGGAAGCCGAGTTTATAGCCATTACGGAAGCTTGCAAAGAATTACTTTGGTTGAAGAGATTCTTGAAAGAGTTGGGCATGGAATAAGAAAGGTATGTTCTTATTGTGATAGCCAAAGTGCAATTCATTTGAGTAAGAATTCTATCTTCCATTCAAAGTCAAAACATATTGATGTTAGATATCATTGGATTCTGGATGTGTTGGATATGAAATTGTTGGAACTTGACAAAATTCACACTGATGATAATGGTTCGAATATGATGACAAAAGCATTGACTAAATACAAGCATGTGAAGTGTCAAGCTTTGGCCGGATTGGTGGAATCGTCCCCATAAGTCAGGAGGGGGAGATTTGTTGGGTTTTCCCTCCTTGTGGGGCCCAACAATTGGAAAGTATTTTTTTTTTATGGTTGTTGGCTTCTCAAGGAAGCAGCATTTAGCACCAAGGCCTCATACGCAGCTAGCCGGTTGCCCCTTCATGTAACTGCTTAAATTCACGTATAATTAATCACATATAATATATAGTCAACCCGAGCCCGTGGATAACGGGGATGCACCTATCATACATAGCAGAAACCTAAGTAGTAGTAAATATAAATTACATTCTCCAAACCAAAAGGTACGTAATACCAAAGTAAACTACAATCCATCATAATAGTGTGTTATATACAATCCCCAAAACATCCGAAAATATATCTAGGATCCCGCAACAAAAATCTCCTGATCCTCCTAACGGGGTAGCACCAAACTAACTCAACGGCAGCCCCAATCCATCGGTCTTTCTGGGTTTCCTAAAAATTTATTTAAGTTGGGGGTGAGACACCTCTCAATAAAGGAAAATAAACTAAATACAGATGTGTGGCAACATAAATATTTTATACTATAATAGATATACAGTACATTTCACATACTAGAAAACATTGATCATAGCATAACTGAGTAAACATATAATTTCATAATTCTAATAAATCATACTGTTCATGAATTGTTTGATATAACTAATAATACTGTAATTTACCTAGGATGTATAGCTAGTTGATGTCATGTATTACCCCCCATGACGGGTTGTGCGGCCCGAAGGCGGGATCCAACAATGGCTGGTTGACCACTGTCGAGTCAAAAATGTCTATAAGTACGATGGGCCCACCACACCCTAGTCCGGACTACTAGGTGGACGTCTACAACTCTACATTGAAAGCCACACCGACTATCCATCTCCCACCCCCTCTACTTGCAGGGGCGGTTAGCACAAGTCTGAACTGTAATAATCTAATCTATATAGCTACGGTATCGTGCTCCTGAAACTGAACTGAACTATCATCCGGGTTCCGATAACATATAATAGATGATAATATAGTGTTTAATATAAATGGATTGATGGCATTTTCTGTAATATCATAAATACATACGGCTTTGCGCCGAAATCATACATCATACACAACCTTGTGCCAGCTATCAATCACGGTCTTACATCGAACATTTCATACATATCAATCTGAATAAATAATTTATTTATCATATATTTTGAAATCATAATGTACTGCATTATTTCGTAATCTCTGAAAATCACTGAAATATACTTTATTTGAAAAATTACCTTGACATCATATAGTTTGCGTAAAAATAATATTCATACCACACAATTCTGAATAAAATCATACTTTCTATTTTGAAATCATCTCTTCTAATATTTTATACTAAAAATATACATTCCAGTGTAACGGCAGTATTTTCCCAAATATACATTTTGTCAGTAATACTCACATTTAATACATGCTTTCTAAACATAAATCTACTAATAATTTCATATTAATTTTCATGAAAAAAATTACTGGTTTAGTTTATTCCCTTACCTGATTTCCGAAATGAAACCCCCTAAAATATACTAGTCCTGCACCCGCAGGGTTCCCCGTTCAATACCCTGAAATCAATATCTCTCAAAACTAAACTTCATTATTTCTTCATGTACAACACTTCCTATAACTATGGAAATACCAAATTTCGAATAAAAAGTTTAACCTTGAATTTGGAATGAATTTCAAGGTAGCCCCACCGACGATCCACTCCAGTAGATTTGTAGAGAACTTTTCCAGCAGTGTCGTGGTGGCTTTAGATTGTTGAACCAACGAGAATCCAGCCCGAAATCTTAGAGAGAAGGGAGGAAAACCGAAGAGGAGTGAGAGAGGGAAGTTTTTTTCATGATTTTATACTGTAAAACCCGAGTTTAGGCTATTTATACATTGACCTTTGTTGACGAGACATGTCACTTCATTGACGAGGTCATGAAGGAAATTCGTCGACGAACACTATTCCTCATCGACAAAATTTAGAGCTGAAGAAAATATCCTTTTGGTATCTTCTCGTTAAAGAGACACATGTCCCCGTCGACGAGCCCAGTGAGCCACTTCGTCGACAAACGCGAAGTGACCCCTTTTACAATTTCATTTTCTCTCCTCCTCCTATTATTAAATTACGATAGTTGCTAGGGTCTCTACATTCTCCCCTCCTTATAAAATTTCGTCCTCAAAATTTACTATCCATATGATTCATCATCTTTTACAGAGAACCAGCCCACTTAATTTATTACTTACCCTCACTTATGGCGGGGGAATACCGTGGTTATATTCCAAGTTCTGAGAGATTATATATATAAAATAAAATTCCCCCAAAACTAAAAAACTACTCATTAAGCTAATTATTACATGTACTTGCAAAATAAATATTGTATAATTACTTACATTTTCCTGGTTATATCTGAACTTCTTGGAACAATTGTGGGTATTTCTATCTGATCTGTTCCTCGAGCATCCAAGAAGCCTCTTCTATTGCATGATTCCTCCATAGAACATTTACCAAAGGAATCTTTTTATTATGTAATTCCTATTATCTTCTATCCAGAATTTGTAGTGGTACCTCCTCATAGACTAGTGAATCACTGAACTCTAATTCATCATAACTGATTATATGAGAAGGGTCTGGGACGTATTTCCCCAACATGGAAACATGGAATACGTTGTGCCTCCTAGATAACATAGGTGGTAAAGCTAACCTATAGGCAACCGGTCCCACTTTCACTAGAAACTCAAACGAACTGATAAACCTAGGGTTAAGTTTACCTTTCCTTCCAAACCTCATAACCCCATTTAACAGAGCTATCTTAAAAAATACATGATCACCAATATCAAATTCTAATTTCCTGCGGTGATTATTGGCATAACTATTCTGTCGGCTTTGAGCTGCACTAATTCTATCTTTAATGAGCCGAACCTTATCGTACGCTTGCTAGCTCTGGTCCCACAACTCGCCGCTCACCCATCTTGTCCCAATATAAAGAAGAACGGCATCTCCTACCATACAAAGCCTCAAACGGTATCATACCAATGTTGGCCTGATAACTGTTATTATACACAAACTCTACCATCGACATGAACTGAGCCCAACTAACCCAAAGTCTAGCACGCACGCTTGAAGCATATCTTCTAATATCTGTATTGTCCTTTCAGTCTACCTGTCTGACTGAGGATGGAATGTTGTGCTAAAAGATAACTGAGATCCTAGAGTTTTCTGCAAGCTCCTCCAAAAACGTGACATAAATCGCAAGTCTCTATCTGACACTATAGACACATCCACTTCGTGAGAATGAACTATCTCTTGAATGTAAATCTCTGCCAAACGATTAAGGGAGTAGCTCATCTTGATAGGAAGGAAATGGTTAGTCTTAGTCAACCGATCTACAATCACCCAAATTGCATTCTGACCATGTAATGTCGACGATAGACCTGAAACAAAATCCATAGATATATGATCCTACTTCCATTTTAGGATAAATAGCGGCTGCAACTGACCTGGCAGTTTCTACTGCTCAGCTTTTACCTGCTAGCATGTAAGACAGTGTGCTACATACTTGGCAATATCCTTCTTCATACCATTCCACTAGTAAAACTCTTGTAGATCCCTATACATTTTTGTACTGTCGGGATGAACTATGTAAAAAGATCTGTGAGCCTCCTCTAAAATGGTCTTCCTGATGTCAGGATCAGTAGGAACACATAATCTGGAACGGAACCATAGGGGTCCATCATCTGTAATGCAAAATTCCTCTCCCTGACCAGTCTATACCCTAACTATCACCTCTACTAATTCTGGGTCTTCCTTCTAAGCAGCTTTAATCCTTTCTTGTAGAGTAGGTTGTACCACTAAACTAGAAATACATACTGAAGGATCACCCTCCACGAATTCTATGTCGAGTCTCTCCAAATCCATCATGATCGGATACTGGATCTTCATAGTTGCCAATACTAGTCTCACAAACTTTCTGTTCAACGCATCAGCTACCATATTTACTTTTCCTAGGTGATAACTGATGGTACAATCAAAATATTTAATAAGCTCTAACCACCTTCTTTGCCTCATATTCAATTCCTTAAGAGTGAAGAAATACTTCAAACTCTTATGGTCAGAGAAAATTTCACACAGCTCGCCGTACAGATAATGCCTCTAAATCTTCAATGCATGTACCACAGCAGCTAATTCAAAATCATGGGTAAGGTAATTATTTTCATATTCCTTTAACTGTCTGGAAGCATATGCTACCACTTTACCATGCTACATCAGTACACAACCAAATCCCTTCAAGGACGCATCACTGTAGATAGTATAACCCTCACCCCCTAACGGGATGATCAACACCGGTGTTGTGACAAGTCTCTGTTTCAATTCCTGAAAACTCTGCTTACAGCTGTCGTCCCATTCAAACCTGACATTTTTCCTAATCAGTTGTGTCATAAGCTCTAATAACGCAGAGAATCCCTCAACAAAACAACAGTAATAACTAGCTAACCTCAAGAAACTCCTAATCTCCTAGACGTTCCTTGATCTAGCCCAATTCACTACCGCATTAATCTTACTAGGATCCATAGAAATTCCATCCCCTGAGATAACATGCTCCAAAAACACAACCTTCTCAAGCCAAAATTCACATTTACTGAAATTAGCATACAACTTATTTTCCCTGAGTGTCTGCAAAACTTGCTCAGATGCATCTCATGCTCCTCATAAATCCTCGAATAAACCAGTACATCATCAATAAAAACAACAACAAACTGGTCTAAATATGGATGGAAAATCCTATTCATTAAATCCATGAATATTGCAGGAGCATTCGTCATACCAAATGGAAATCCTATTCATTAAATCCATGAATATTGCAGGAGCATTCGTCATACCAAACGGCATAACAAGGAACTCATAATGTCCATACCTGGTCCTGAAGGCTATCTTCGATACATCTTCTACTTTCACTTTCACCTGATGATAGCTTGATTTGAGGTCAATCTTAGAACACACCTATGTAATCTGGAGCTGATCAAATAAATCATCTATACGGGGTAGAAGATACTTGTTCTTGATCTTTATTAATCTCCCTATAATCTATACACATCCTCATAGACTCATCTTTCTTCTTCACAAATAATACTAGAACTCTCCACAGAGATACACTAGGTCGTATGAAAACCTTATCAAGTAAATCTTGTAACTGATCTTTTAATTTTGCCAACTCTGCTGGCGCCATTTGGTAAGGTGCTTTAAAAATCAGCGCTATACCTGGAAGCAGATCAATGGGAAAATCTACCTCACAATTAGGTGACAAACTCGGTAATTCATTTGGAAATACAACTGTAAACTCCTTTACTACTGGCGTACTAGTGAGCATCACTTCATTCCATGTTGTTTCCTTCACAAAGGCCACGAATCCCTGATAACCACTCAGGAGCAGTCTCCTCGTCTGAATAACTGAAACTATCTGAGATAGAGATTTCACTCGTGACCCTATAAATCTGGTCTTCTTGGAGGTCTGAATATCACTTCTCTCGAATGACAATCTATACTAGAAAAGTTAGCTGCTAGCCAATCCCTACCGAATATGACATCAAACCCATGCATGTCCAGAACTATCAAATCAACAGTTAAAATTCTCCTTTGGATATCAACTAGACAGCCACATAGCACCCTACTACACCTCACTAATGACCTGGTCGGTGTAGTCACTAATAGTTCAATATCTAATAATTGTGTGTCTTCCCTACATAGTTTAATACACCCCAAGGACACAAACGAGTGTGTGGCACCTAAATCAAATAATGCAATGACTTTAAATGAAAACTTACTAACAATACCTGTCACCATATCGCTGGCTGCCTTAGCATCACCCGGCATCAAAGCAAAAAACCTAGCTGGAGTCATATTCCTCTGCTGGCCTCCACGTGGCGCCTGATAGCCTCCACGAGCAAGTCTAGGAGTGGGAGCAACCCCAAAATGAGCCTGGCAATCTCTCATCACATGCCATGGTTGTCCACACCAGTAGCAAATACCTCACCCGGCACGACACTCACCCAAGTGTTTCTTCCCACAAGTTGGGCAAGTTGGAAAAGGCTGCACACCCTGGAAACCATGATTCCTCGTCACCTGCCTCCAGTCTATATAGTAGCCACCTCTCTTCCACCAACCACGACCGACTCCCTACTGGGAACCACAAGGTGTGAATCTCTTCTTCTATCTCTGCTCCTTGGCCTCCAGCCGCTCTCCAACCTCTGCTGTTGTGGCCCTATCAACCATCTCGGCAAAATTTAGCAATTTTAGTATTGACACCTGCTTATATATTTCTCTCCTCGGACCTCTTTCAAACTGTCGTACCTTTTTCGCCTCATCTAGAATAATGTACGGGGCGAAGCGAGATAGTTCAATGAACTTAGCCGTGTACTGCTGCACCGTCTGCTGTCCCTGCTTTAGATTCAGTAACTCCTCTATCTTAGCTTCCCTGGACGAGGTTGGAAAATACCTATCAAAGAATATCTCTAGGAGTTTCATTGTCGTCCACCATCTTTCGGCCTCTCCAGTCAGTTTATATGTAGCAAATAACACCCTCTGCTCCTCAGTACACTACAGCACTGCAAACATTTTTTCGATCTACTGCACCCAATTTTCAGTGACAGCAGGATCAGTTCCTCCTAAGAAAGCCGGAGGATTCATATTAATGAATTTCTCAATTGAGCTGCCGTGGCCTGCAGACGAACCACCCAGCTCCTTGAAATTCCTTGAAATTTCATCAATAACTTGCTATGCCATGCTGCGTAAAACTGCATCTAAATCACCGCTCATAGTGCCTGAGGGCCCAGCACCCTCATTACCACTGACATGGGCACTACTGTCTCCAGGATCCATCCTGAAAAGACAATAAACTTTATTTAGGACCCTATATCCATAACTTATCACTCCTGATCTCAATTCAAGGTTCAATCCTACAACCTAGATACCCAACCCGACGATAGTTTAACATGGCTTTCCTGAAATCATCACCCCAGGAAAATCACACAAACCATCACGGAAGTCCTGCATCTAGACTACAAAACCAGACCTCAAATTCCTTTATCCTATACTCTGGTATTATTATTACTTCATTCTAAAGTCTACAGAACCTAGCATCCAAGGCTCTGATACTAAACTATAACGACCTGCTTAAATTCCCATATAATTAATTACATATAATATATAGTCAACCCAAACCCATGGATAACGGGGACGCACCTGTCGTACACAGCGGAAACCTAAGCAGTAGTAAATATAAATTACATTCTCCAAACCAAAAGGTATGTAATACCAAAGTAAACTACAATCCATCATAATAGTGTGTTATATACAATCCCAAAAACATCCAAAAATATATCTAGGATCCCGCAACAAAAACCTCCTAATCCTAGTACAAAACTTACCCTCCTAATGGGGTAGCACCAAACTAACTCAACGGCGGCCTCGATCTGCCGGTCTTTTTGGGTTCTCTAAAAATTTATTTAAGTTTGGGGTGAGACACCTCTCAATAAGGTAAAATAAACTAAATACAGTTGTGTGACAACATGAATATTTTGTATTGTAATAAATATACAGTACATTTCACATACTAGAAAACATTGATCATAGCATAGCTGAGTAAACATATAATTTCATAATTCTAATAAATCATACTGTTCATGAATTGTCTGATATAACTAATAATATTATAATTTACCCAGGATGTATAGCTAACTGATGTCATGCATTACCCCCCATGACGGGTTGTGCGGCTCTAAGGTAGGACCCGACAATGGCTGGCTGACCACTACTAAGTCAAAAATATATGTAAGTACGATGGGTCCACCACACCCTGGTCTGGACTGCTAGGTGGACGTCTACAACTCTACATTGAAAGCCGCATCGACTATCCATCTCCCACCCCCTCTACTTGTAGGGGGGTACATGCTCTTGAAACTGAACTGAACTATCATCCGAGTTCTAATAACATATAATATATGATAATATAGTGTTTAACATAAATGCATTGATAACAATTTATGTAATATCATAAATACATACGACCTTGTGCCGTTTACTTTCATATCTGTGGCCTTACGACGAAATCATTCATCATACATGGCCTTGCACCAGCTATCAATCACGACCATGCACCGGACATTTCATACATATCAATCTGAATAAATAATTTATTTATCATGTATATTAAAATCATAATATACTGCATTATTTCATAATCTCTGAAAATCACTGAAATATACTTTATTTGAAAAATTACCTTGATATCATATAGTTTGCGTAAAAATAATATTCATGCCACACAATGCTGAATAAAATCATACTTTCTATTCTGAAATCATCTCTTCTGGCATTTTATACTAAAAATATACATTTTAGTGTAACAGTAGTATTTTCCCAAATATACATTTCTCAGTAATACTCACATATAATACATGCTTTCTGAACATAAATCTACTAATAATTTCATAATAATTTTCATGAAAAAATTACTGCTTTAGTTTATTCCCTTACCTGATTTCCGAAATGAAACCCTCTAAAATATACTCGTCGTGCACCCGTAGGGTTCCCCATTCAATACCCTGAAATCAATATCTCTCAGAACTAAACTTCAATATTTCTTCGTGTACAACACTTCCTATAACAATGGAAAGACCAAATTTCGAATAAAAAGTTTTACCTTGAATTTGGAATAAATTTCAAGGTAGCCCCACCGACGATCCACTCTAGTAGATTTGTAAAGAACTTTCCCAGGAGTGTCGTGGTGGCTTTAGATCGTCGAACCGGCGAGCCCAAAATCTTAAAGAGAAAGGAGGAAAATCGAAGAGGAGTGAGAGAGGAAAGTTTTTTTCGTGAATTTCTGCTGTAAAACCCGATTTTAGGTTATTTATACATTGACCTTCGTCGACGAGGTCATGAAGGAAATTTGTCGACGAACACTATTCCTTGTCGATGAAATTCAGAGCTGAATAAAATAGCCTTTTGGTATCTTCTCATCGAAGAGACACGTGTCCCCATCGATGAGCCCGATAAGCCACTTCGTCGACGAATGCTTCGACCTGCTAAAATTTCCTTTTCTCTCCTCCTCCTATTATTAAATTACAATAATTATTCGGGTTTTTACCTTTTTTCCTTGTAGCAGCTCAAGTCTTCACACCAAGCAACCCTCTCCACTCTTTGTTTTTCATTGAAGGAAACGCCTCACAGCTCCTCACGCCCACGTCTGCAACTAATGCAGGTCTTCTTCTCCGCTGCAGGCTACTGTTCTTTTTTACTCCGGCTGTGTGTGTTATTTACAACATATTGGGATTTCTTTTATCTTGGTCTTTTGGTTGGTTCTTTGGAGCTTTGTTCAAATTATTTGGTGAGGCTTTTTCATCTTGCTATATTTGTTTATACACTCTTGTGTATTTGTAAGGCTCGTGCCTTTTGTATCCATTTTGTACAACATATTTGGTGATAGTGGATTTGGACCACCGTGCCCCATGGACGTACCTCAACATTTTAGGGAACCACGTTAAATTTTTTGTGTCTCATTTTTATTTATCATTTGCATTACTCCATTGATTTACTTGTGGGAATTGTTCGTATATAAATTTTTTTTCCCAACAAAATGTAGGAGAGAGACATTAAATACTATCCCTATACTAAACCAGACAGCTAGATGATGGCAATGAAATAAAATATTATGAAGATTTTTCACAAAAAAGTGATAAATATTGAAAAATGAAGGAAAAAATAGGTTGTTGAGTTTGTGCCTTCTCCTTGAACTTCTTGTTCGATGGTAAATCAAATTTGAATATTGGCGAATTAAGATGCAGGTGTTCTTTAAGTTCCAAAATATCTTAGACATTGTTGATCAAGGATGCGAAGAACTAGAAGATGAAGTAGCTTTATCGGTAGTAGAGAAAGCGAAGTTAGTTACTTCTAGACAGAAGAACGTCAAAGTCTGACACTATATTTTTCAGGTCATCAATCCAGTGATTTTTGAGAACGTTGCAGACACCAAAACGGAAAAGCAAGCATGGGATGCTTTACCTTCTTCATTCGTTCAACACCCTGATACGATCTTCACAAAGCATCCCATGCTTACTTTTCCATTTTGGTGTGTGCAACCTTCTCAAAAATCACTAGATCAATGACCTGAAAAATATAGTGTCAAACCTTGACGTTCTTCTATCTAAAAGTAACTAAGAAAGAACAAAGAAGGTGCGTCTACAAAACTTGCGAAGAAGTTCGAGCTTCTTCAGATGAAGAAATTGGAACCAATTTCCTATTATTTTTCACAAACATTAGCTATCATAAATAAGATGAAAGCTAATGGCGAAGAGATGAAGGATGTGTAGATTATGAAGAAAATTCTTCAGACCCTGACGATTGGGTACAAGTACATAGTTACCTCAATTAAAGAATCCAAGGATTTGACTGTGATATCGCTAGAAGAATTGTTGGCATCCTTACAGTCACATAAGCAGCAATTAAATGAGATATCACATATTGGTGTTGAAGAAGTTTTGCAGAGTCAGTTGTATATTAGCAATAAAAGAGAAATACCTCATAAACAAGATGGATCAAATCAAGGAAGTCAAAAATCATGTAATAGGGATAAGAAAATTTTTGAATCAAGTTCCAAATGATGACATTGGAAGTGGAATAAATCCAAGATTCAATGCTTCAATTGTCAAAAATTCAGGCATTATAAAAGTGAGTGTTGGTTCTCACGGTAGAATAATAGATCTGATTATCAAGCCAAAATTGCTAAAAATTATGAAGAAAAATTAGAATGCCTTAGTTGTAACGACCCGAATTTAAAATGAAATTTAAATAATAAGGAAAGGGAAATGGAAATCGGAAACAGAAGGAGGCCGTAGACTTCGTCGATGAGAAAATACCGAGAGAGGTTCTGAGGCAGCCTGAATTTCGTCGACGAATACAAGGTCTCGTCGACGAAATTTTTGAAGGACTCGTCGACGAAGGTCGGGCTCGTCGACGAAATCCTGTTTTATAAGAATGAAAAATCCGGGAGAAATATCATTTTGTACAAAGCCTCTCCCTCTCCTCTCTCTCTCTCTATGGTTCTCTCTCCCTTCTCTATACGTTTTCGGCCCCACCAGTCGTCAAATCGACGATCCGAAGTCACCACGACGCTCCTGGCGGAGTTCTCTCTAAATCTGCTGGAACGGATCGTGGGAGAAAGCTAGTTGGAAATCATCCCAAAGTTGAGGTAAGGCTTTTTAAGCCATATTTGGTCTTGCGTTAGTTATAAGAAATGTTGTGCGCATGAAAATACTGAAGTTTAATACTGGGAGTTTTCAGTTTCGGAGTATTGGTCAGGGAACCCCTCAGGTGTTAAACTTGAATGCTTTTGGGTGAAAACTTTCTACCCAATATTTGGGTTTATGACATTTAAGGAAAATATTGTATGCTTCGAAATACTGAACTTTAATTTTGGGATTTTTCATTTTCAGGGTGTTGAGTTAGGAACCCTGCGGGTGCGGGGCAGTTTTATTAGGGGCTTTCCAGGAATAGGGTAAGGGGATAAACTAAGCTAATACTGTTTTGAAAAATGCTTATATATATATATATATAGTTATCATTTGATTTATGGAAAATGTATATGATTATATATATATATATATATATATGTCTTATATTTGCAAAATACTGTGAAAATGATCGTATGTTGAATATGTGGAAACTTTACTATGTGGCATGAGTAAAAATGTTGTGAAATGCTGTTTTCTGGGAATGTGGATGATATGGATTTTTATGATGGAAAACCGGCGTATGGGCCGAGATGTTTTACATATATATATATGTGGATTTGATTTGCTGGCGTACGGGTCGTGCTATGTGATTTGCCGGCGTACGGGCCGTACTATGTGGTTTGCCAGTGTACAATCTGTGCTATGTGATTTGCCGGTATACGGGCCGTGCTATGTGGTTTGCCAGCGTACGGGCTGTGCTATGTGATTTGCCGGCGTACGGGCCGTGCTATGTTAAAATGTGTAATACCGGCGTACGAGCCGATGATTTTTACAGTACACGTATATATATATATATATATATATGTAAATGATATGATCGGTGTGAAAATAATTGATATGAGATATCTATGTATCACGATTTTAGTATATGTATATGATATCAGAACCTAGTTGGCTTGGTTTAGGCTAGCACTTGCACGATACCGTTGCTATGTGTCCATGGTCCTCGTGATCATGATATCTGTGTCAACGCCGCTGTACGGAATGGTATGAGATTGGATGGTTGATGTGGTTATATTTGAGAAGTGAGCTGTTATCGCCCCTGGTGTACGAACCAGTCTGGGTAGACCCATCGGACCTACAGACTAGACTATCGACTTGGCAGTGGTCGGCCAACCATTGTCAGGTCCCACCTTCGGGCCACACAACACAGTCATGTGGGGGTATTACATGACAATAGTCAGCTAACCTATCAGGATTGTTTTATGATATTATTATTATGATATGAGATGAGATATGTTATGAAAATGCAGTATGTTCTATCATGTTGATTTATATATATATATATATATATATATGTTTTCCCAGATTTGATGAAACAGTACTAAATGTGTTATATATGATATATATTGAACACGAATTACTCATGTTGCCACACACTAGTATTAGTTTATTTCCCTTACTGAGAGGTGTCTCACCCCTAAATCTTATACATTTTTCAAGAGCCCCTGATAGGAGAGCGGGAAAAGCCCCGCTGATCTAGAGCAGTGTTCGCCCTCTTTGGAAGGGTAAGTTTTGGTAGGTACAGTTAGGATTTTTGTAGGAATTGTCCTTAAATTTATTTTTGGGTTGTATACACTGAGATTTAGTGGTTGTAGTACTCTGGTATATTGTATTGCACATTATGATGAGATGTATATGATTTTATACTTTCTGCTGCGTAGGCTTCTGCTGTATGTTCTGATGTATCCCTGGTACCCACGGGTCCAGGTGGATTGTGACCTGCTGAGTTGCGATGTTTGATGTTGATACGATTATATATAAAAAAAAATCTGAAAAATGAGCAGGTCATGACATTAGTGGCATGTTTGGGGACTAAGCATGAACACACTGATCATTGGTATATTGATACATGCTATAGTAATCACATGTGCGGTGAGAAGGAAATTTTTTCAGACTTGGTGAGTTGTTTCGTTTTAAGGTGAAATTCAGAAACTACTCCATAGTACCAATTACTAGTAAAGGAAAAATTCTATTATTTTGAATTATGGATCGCACAATTTTATTTCTGACGTATTTTATGTGTCTAGCCTACATAAAAATTTATTGAGTGTGAGACAATTTTCAGAAAAAGAATATGACATACGGATCCATAATGGAGTTTGCACTATTAATGATGACGGGAAATTAAGGAGTTGTGATTGCAAAGGTAAATATGGATCCCAACCACCTATTTCCTTTGAAAGTTAGTTATGGATATGCTCCCTGCTACAGTTCTGTCACTATTGAGGATAACTGGTTATGGCACATGCGTTTTGGGCATGTAAATTTTGGAAGAATATGATTTCTTGTTTGCAAGAATATGATTTTTGGGTTGCCATAGATTAATTTTCCTAAGAGGGTATGCAATACCTATGTTACTAGGAAGAAATTCAGAGAACCTTTTCTCAAAGGAAAAATCATGGAGGGCAAGGCGACCATTGGACTTGATTCATTCATATTTATATGGTCCAATTGAAGAAACATCAATGGGTAATAACAAGTATTTATTACTTTTATGGATGATTTTAGTTGGAAAACTTAGGTCTATTTTTAAAAGCAAAAATATGAAGTTTGTGATATTTTTAAGTCTTTTAAGACTTATGCTGAGAAACAGACAAAAAATAAAATAAAAATTTTGAGAACTGATAAAGGTCGAGAATATATTATTTGTGATGATTTTTTTAAAAATCATAGAATTAAGCATCAGTTAACTACTAGATACACTCCCCAGTAGAAGGAAAAATAGGACTATACAGATATGGTTCAATGCTTGTTGAGATCAAAAAATTTGCCTACAAATTTTTTAGGCAGAAGCTGTTTCTTGTGTTGTTTATATTTTGAACAAGAGTGCAACAAGAAGTGTTTATGAAAAGACCCCACAAGAAGCTTGGAGTAGATACAAACCAAATATTCATTATTTACAAGTATTTGGTTGTGTAGCCTATGCACATGTTTTAGATGCTATTCGGAAGAAGTTGAATGATAGAGGTGAAAAATGTACTTTTTTCTACTATAGTACAACAATGAAAGGTTACAAGTTATACAATTCTGAGACGGGGAAGATAGTTGTGAGTCGGGATGTCAATTTCGATGAGCAGGTTACATAGGATTGGTCTCGAAAGAAGACGAAACTACTAGTTATTGTTCCTAAGGAACCTGCAGATCAGTATGAGCAACTTCTTATTGATTCGATTATCTTCATAAGTTAAGCCACCTATACATGCAGAGTCATCTCAGCAACTTCAGAGACAACACGTTCTACTAGTGCATTTCCATGATTATGTTGTTAATGATGATATCAATTTATTGGATGAAGATATTGCTAATTTTGCCTTATTTGCATATTGTGACTTTGTTTCATATGGTGAGAAATCTCAAAAGGATCATTGGATTAGAGCAATGGATGAAGAAATTCATGCCATTGAGAAAAATCAGACTTGGGAACTTGCCACACTTTCTGAAGAAGTAAAAGTCATTCGAGTCGAGTGGGTTTTAAGATGAAGTACAAGCTGAATGGTGAGGTGGATCACTACAAAGCAAGATTGGTAGCAAAGGGATATAAGTAGAAACTAGGTATTAGTTATTTTGAGGTTTTTGCATCTATTGCTCGGCTTGATACTGTTCGTATGTTTATTTCATTGGTTGCACAAAATTCACGGAAAATTTTTTAAATGGATGTTAAATCTGCTTTTCAGAATGGTTATTTGGAGGAAGCGGTTTATGTTGAAGGTTATGTTAAAAAGGATGAAGAAAATAAGGTTTACAAATTGAAAAGAGCACTGCATGGGTTAAAGCAAGCTCCTAGAGCTTGTTATACCCAGATTGATTCTTATTTTCTTTCACATGGATTTCACAGATGTCCACATGAACACAATTTATATGTGAAAATTAATTCCCAAAGTGTGATCATAATGTGTTTATATGTGGATGATTTGATTTTTATTAGGAACTATTCGAAATTAATTTCAGGCTTCAAGGAGGCTATGATAAAAGATTTTGAAATAACTTATATGGGTTTAATGTCTTATTTTTTAGGCATTGGAGTTACTCAGACATATGATGGGATATTTATTTCCCAAAAAATAAAAATATTGGTGCTATTTTAAAAAAATTCATGATGGATAATTGCAAGTCAATATTGACTCTAGTTAAAGAAAAATTGAAATTAGGAAAAATTAGGAGTGGTAACTATGTGAATAGTACATATTTTAAGTAGATTGTTAGGGACCCGAACCTGGAAAAGAAAAGAAAATAAATAAAAGAAGATAGATATAAAGGAAAAGAAAGGAAAAAGAGGAAATCGATTTGGCACAAAACCAAACCGTCGACGGTTTCAAGGAATCTTAGAAAAATCGTCGACGGCTAAAACTACCGAGAGTAATTATTAGTCAAACCATCAACAATTTTGTAAAGCACAAGGAAAACCGTTGACGATTTTCCTCTGGGCTGGCCTTACTTAAGGGCTAAGCTAACTTCTTATTTCATAACTTAAATTTTCCCTCTCTCTCTCTCTCTCTCTCTCTCTCTCTACTCTGAGTCCCTTGTGACTCTATCTCTCCCATAGGCTCACCCAGAGTCTGTCATCGCTCCCCGATCATCTCTCCCTCCTCTCTCGGCTTGCCGGCTCACTTTCGGAGGCTGGTTCGGAAGCTAGGGTTTCGGTTCTTCAAGGGTTTTAGCAAGATTTTTCTAGGAAACAAGTAAGGGGATTAAGGTATGTCAGGTTTTTATTGAAAGTAAACCGATTAAACTGTTTGTATGTATATGTTACATGGTATTAATGATTATTTTGAAATACAACCGTTCAAAAATGGATTTCATAAATATGGGAATATTTTATGGTGATTTTTGAATGATTTGAAGTGGTTAGGTAATTGGACTTGTAAATGAGCTTGAGATGCCTACAGACTTACTTGCAGATTGTCACGCCCCGAACTCGCAGATGGGTTTCAGGTGTGAATATTGTAACCTAACCTGTCTCTGTATCAATTAAATATACATGATACAATACTAAATTAGAGTCCGACCCCGTGGGGTACACGTAAACCCTATACACATTCACATACATATCCATACTCATCAAATACGCAGCGGAAAATGTTCTTTCTATACATACATCATACCATATCAGAGTCTATACAGAACTAGAATATACTTTCCCACAATTTCAATACATACTCCGGGTGTCTACAAAACCCAACAATGACAACCCGGTTACAAAACTCATACTTACACAGGTACTAAACGCAGCTAACTGGCACCCCCGCTTTCGGACACTAGGATGCTAGTTTTGGCTACTCAAAGGACCTGAAAAACATTTGTTGTAACGACCCTGACCCACCACGTGGGTCCGAGATGCTACTTTAGTAATGTCTGTGTACCTGATACCTTATTCATCAAATATAAAACACATATACGCAGTGAAAATAAATTACAAAATCCTCAAAGTCATTACCAGAGTTCTAACTATCTTTATACACAAATATATCCATTTTCACATTATTACAACCCATAAAACTCCACAAAAATAAACTCTCTATCTACACACTACCTATATAAAATTTAGACCACTAGCCCGGCTCCTTTAGCCTGCTCGACCCAATCCTTAGGATTTCTTGAAAAGACAGTTTGTAAAGTAGGGGTGAGGCACAACTCAGTAAGGGAAAGACTAAGTTAATGTCAGTGTGTGGCCAACATGCATATAGTGTACATAAAATAACCAGTTCACTAAGTAGATAAACACATTAATGAAAACATTCTTATTATACACTCACACACACAATTAGCCGAGGATAGGGAAGATTACCCACCCATACAAGTAACTTCCCTTTGCTCTAATACCATTACTGCTACTAGGGCACTAGCCTTTCTTAGCAAGCCCTCGAAATTATCCTATTAATTATTTGTATTCACATAAATTAACAAATATGCATATAAGACACTCCCTATGACAAACACGTCATTTACTTCCCCATGGCATGGGTTGTGCGGCCTGAAAGCTAGACTAATGTCTTGGGGGATCCACCCAGACAATAGTCATCTGTACTCTCTGCTAATATACTCCACGAGTATACGCAGCTCCAACTGCTAGTCCGATTGCCCTCACCCAAGGGGTGCATTCACATCACGTAGGCAAATCAGACAAAGTCACCCTACACCTCTTAGCACAGGTGTGGGCACACACGACCACATAACAAATCTCTAGCAACGATACCGTGCTCACAATACACTGGTCCTCAGGGTTCCTAAAGCATCATGTAATTTAGATAATAAAAAATACCATTTAAAACATCATTTCACATATTTTTCTTGTTATTCCAAAAACCTAACCCCCGGCCACAAAATACAACTCGACGTATAGTCGTCAATTAAAACTCGGCCCTCGGCCATCATACCAAATTCCTTCATTATTCACAAGTAATTCTAGTATTTTCGCTACAATGCCAGTATTTCACAAACAGTTCCAATATTTCGCAAACATTCTCAAATTCAGTTAAATAATAAATCCTACCAAATAATCATCGGCCACATGATTTTAACATTTAAACATAACCATACAAACAACCAAACTTTCCACCGTTTGTTTCTATTCAAAATATCATACCATATATCCTAGGTTTGTAAAATTCATTTCAAACGGTTGATTTTCGAAATAACCTTCAAATTCTTAAATAAATAAATATATTAATTTAATTGGTTCAAATTAAATAAAATTTCTGACTTTACTTAATCCCCTTACCTGATTCCTTAAAAGCCCGCTAACACCCCGGTCTACGCCCCACGACGTTCAAAATCCCTAAAATCCTGAAATTAAAATTTTACTGCATTACTCATCACAATCCCTAGAGTAATTTTCCCTAAAATCTCCCTTGGCTCTGGATACCCTAAATAGCCTAATAAAGCCTAAATTATTAAACTTACCCTCGGTTTAGGATTGGTACCCTAGAGCTCCAATTCGAAAACCCGCTCTGACCAGATTGTAAAGAATCTCCCCATGAATCTCCTGACAATTTACGTTCGTTAATTGGGCTTATAGTTTAAGAAAAATTGAGGTAAGTTTTAGAATTGGCCTTACTGTAGGAGATATGCCTACGCCGCTCCCACGACAGATTCGTTCCAATAGAAGTGTCAGCGGCAAATAGAGTCGAACGGTATTTTTGAATTTTCGATCGGCTGAATATCGGAGACGAGATTGAGGATAGTGGGAGAGAGGGGACGGAGGAGAACGATGCTGCTGCCTCTGTGTTCTATCTTCTGCCTAAAGGATCTCGGGATCCTTTAGGTTCTAATAAATATATATATATTATATCATTATAATATTATATTATTATTATATTATATTATTTAATTAATAATTAATTAATTGATTAATTAATTAATTAATTTTAATTTTAATCATTTTAATAATAAATTTTTTAATTTTTTTATAATTTTTTTTAAAAATTTTTTAGGATCACTACATTTGTATATTCGGGATGAGACACCTCTCAGTAAGGAAGAAATCAAGTTATATCAGTGTGTGGCATACGAGTGTTATTTCAGCGTACAACATAACACAATACAATACAGTTCTAGTATTTTTCACAATTTAGTTCCAGTACATACGATACCCAAATATACGGTCAGTGTCGTCACACTAAGCACCCAATTACCCTGTGATAACCGAAACCTCACAACGATAACGTTGCCAATACGAACACCCTATAACATGCAATAACCGAAGCCTCATAACGATATCGTTGCCACTACGGTGTAACGCACACCCATCGGTGACCAGCCGAAAAGAACAGGCGATATTTCACACCCTCAGATATAGAGTCAGACACTCTCACCCACGGTAATTAGCCGAGAAATAGCATTAGCGTATGGTAATTAGCCGCCCCTAGCTAATTTACAAAAACCTGAAACAATTTTGGAACTCATGTCTCTATACTCATCAGCGTATGGTAATTAGCCGCCCCTAGCTATTTCACAAAACCTGAAACATTTTACATACAACATTTCATTCCACACTTATTTGAGTATACAATAAATCATATCATTTTTTAGTTCAAGAATACAGTTTAATACAAATATGGATATGGTCATCTCAATACTACAAATTTAATACAACATATGATTTCTCCAACAAAATAGAGATGATACCCGAACCCCCCAAATTTTCCTAAAAATTGTAATCCAAAAATCCTGCATTTTCACCCGATAGATTTTCCCAAATAAGTAACCAAAACATACATACGATCGTAAACTATAGCCTTACCGATCCCGATTTCAAAAATAAAATGATATAAATAGAATCCTCTTACCTTTTCCCCAATATCAAAATATGAACTCTACGGCTCCAAAACTATGAATCAAGACATCAAAACCTAAAAAACCAAGAACAATACTTCCTTACAATTCTTACTACTACACATATTTCGAAACGAAATTGAAATCGAACTCTTACCTTGATTTTGGGTCAAAACCCAAAAATCCTCGAAACGACTTTTCGATCCACTATTCTCGAAGAGATTCCTCCCCTGATCTACGCAGTAACATCAAATCGTCGAATCAAGCGATGAACAGCGAGGAATCGAAGAGAGAGAGAGAGATCCCGCTAGTTCTAGAGAGAGAAAGAGAGAGTGTTTGAGGTTTCTTAGCAAGTAAGCAAGAGAAATGGATATTTATAGCCCCATTGACCCGGCCAACTTCATTGACGAGAAGACGCCTTCGTCGACAAATCATCCATACATTCGTCGAAGAACCGACTCTTTCGGCGATAAACCCTATTCCGATATTTTACAATACGTTCGGTATCTCTTCATCGAGGAGGCTCTGAATTTTGGTAACGAAGAGTATGACGGCCTTTGTCAACGAGAACAATGGTTTCATCGACGAAGCCTGCAAAATTTACCTTTTTACCCTTTTTCATTTATTCAATCCATATACCTCAGGTCGGGTTCTTACACAGATGGTTACTTTGACTTTGTTTGGGTTGATCACCCAGGCTAAGTCCAGCCTACAGGCCGCACAACTCATCTGTATATTCTGTAAAATATAACTCTGAAAAATACTGTAAAACATGTTTTTGTACTATATCTATATTCTCAAACCACACAGTAATTTAAAACATATTATTCATAATTGATACACTGTATAAAGTTCTGCTGTGAATAATAACATTGTAAAAATATACATTTTATACTGAAAATCATTCTAGAACTGTCTAGCATAGCATATTTCCCTTACCTGACTCCTGCTAAAATCCCCTACTGTGATGGGTCTTACACCCGCAGAGTTCTCCACTCAACACCCTCAAAACCATATATCCCAAAGCAAAATATTACTATTTCTACATCTACAGCATTTCTTACAACTGTTGGAAAGTCAAATTTTTCTTAAAAGACCTTACCCTGAATCTGGGATGAAATCCAATTTCGTCCCACCGACGATCCACTCCAGCAGACTTGGAGAGAACTTCCCCAGGAGCATCGTGGTGGTCTCAAATCATCGATCCGGTGACTAACGGGGCCGGAATCGAAGAGAAAGGAGGGAGAGACCGTAGAGAGAGGAGAGAGACAGAGTTTTTGTGAATTTTCTGCGTAAAAATCTCAGTTTCAGTTATTTATAGAGTCGGATTCGTCAATGAGATACGTCACCTTGTCAACGATTTCTGTAGAAAGTTTGTCGACGAAGCTACACCCTCGTCGATGAATTTCAAACTTCAAAGAATTCTCTCTCGGTATCTTCTCATCTACAAAACTTGTCTTCGTCAACAAGGCCCTCTTGTACCCTTGTCGATGAATCCTTTGTATTTGTCAACGAGGCCCTTTTGTACCCTCGTCGACAAATCCCCTGTGTTTGTCGAAAAGGACCTGCTAAATTTTCTTGGGCTGCCTTCTTCTGTTACTGTTTCCATTTCCCTCCCTCTATATTATTTAAATATCATTATTATTCGAGTCATTACAAGGATATTTCTGAGGATTGCCCTGATGAAGGGAGTTATGAGGTTTGGGAAAAAGGGTAAGTTGAGCTGTAGTAACCGGAAAAAAAAATTAAAATTAAAAAATAATAATAATAATAATAATAATAATAATAATAATAAAATTAATTAATTAAATTAATAAGTAAAATGAATAGTATGATAAGGAACAAATATATATATATATATATAAATATTAAAGCATGTATATATATATATGTGTGTGTGTGTGTGTGTGTGTGTATATATATATATATATATATATATATATAAAGTATGAAAGCTTCTTAAAGAAGCTTTACTTTATTTAAGGTTTATTATTATATATAGGAAATGGAAAGCTTCTTCAAGAAGCTTACTTTGATATTTTTTTTTTTTTTGGAAGTGCTCTCTCTCTCTCTCTCTCTCTCTCTCTCTCTCTCTCTCTCTCTCTCTCTCTCTCTCTCTCTCTCTCCTACGACTCTCTCTCTTCGATTCCGGGCTAGTTTTACACCGGATCGACAAACCGAAACCACCACGACGCTCCTGGCGAAGTTCTCTACAAGTCTGCCGGAACGGATCGTCAGGAAAACGAAGTTGGATTTCATTCCAAATCCAAGGTAAAGCTTTATATTCAATATTTGGATTTTTAACAGTTGAAGAAAGTAATATACGCGTAAAAATACTGAACTTTAATACTGGAAATTTTCAGTTCCAGGGTATTGATTGAGAACGTTGGGAATCATCCCTAAGTTGAAGTAAGACTTTTTAAGTCGAATTTGACTTAGTGGTAGTTATAGAAAATATTGTATGTACGAAAATACTAAACTTTAATTCTGCGAGTTTTCATTTTCAGGGTGTTGAGTTGAGAACCTTGTGGGTACGGGGAAGATTTTCTTAGGGCCTTTTCAGGAATCAGGTAAGGGGATAAACTAAACTAGTTTTGTTTTGAGAAAATGTATGTATATATATATATAGCATCTGGTTTCAAGAAAAATAAATATATTTATATATATGATTTATATTTGGAAAATACTGTTTAAATGATGATATGTTGAATACGTAGAAAATTTGTTTAGTGTGGCATGAGTATAAAAATGTTGTGAAATACTGTTTTCTTTTAGAATGGGGACGATATGGATTTCTATGATGGAAAACCGGCGTACGGGCAGAGATATTTTTATATGTATATGTGATTTGCCGGCGTATGGGCCGTGCTATGTGGATGAGATTTGCCGGCGTACGGGCCGTGCTATGTGATTTGCCAGCGTACGGGCTGTGCTATGTGATTTGCCAGCGTACGGGCTGTGCTATGTGATTTGCCGGCGTACGGGCCGTGCTATGTGGTTTGCCAGCGTACGGGCTGTGCTATGTGATTTGCCGGCGTATGGGCCGTGCTATGTTAAAATGTGTAATACCGGCGTACGGGCCGATGATTTTCATGATACACGTATATATGTAAAATGATATGATTGATGTGAAAATAAATGATATGAGATATTTATGTATCACGGTTTTAGTATATGTATATGATATCAGAACCTGGTTGGTTTGGTCTAGGCTAGCACTTGCACGGTACCGTTGCTATGTGTCCATGGTCTTCGTGATCATGATATCTGTGTTAACGCCGCTGTACGGAGTGGTGTGAGATTGGATGGTCGATGTGGTTATTTTCAAGAAGTGTGCTGTTATCGCCCCTGGTGTACGGACCAGTCTGGGTAGACCCATCGGACCTACAGACTACTGTTTGACTTGGCAATGGTCGGCCAACCATTGTCAGGTCCCGCCTTCGGGCCACACAACCCAGTCATGTGGGGGGTAATACATGACAACAGCCAGCTAACCTACCAGGATTGTTTTATGTTATTATTAGTGTATGAGATGAGATATGTTTATGAAAATGCAGTATATTCTGCTATGTGTTGATATGCATATGTTTTCCCATATTTGATAAACAGTATTGAATATGTTATCTATGGTATATGTAGAACACAGAATACTCATGTTGCCACACACTGGTATTAGTTTATTTCCCTTACTGAGAGGTGTCTCACCCCTAAATCTTATACATTTTTCAGGAGCCCCTGATAGGAGAGCGGGAAAAGCCCCGCTGATCTAGATCAGTTGTTTGCCCTCTTTGGAAGGGTAAGTTTTTGGTAGGGACAGTTAGGTTTTGTGGGAGGTTGTCCCTAGATTTCATTTTTGAGATGTATATACTGTGAGATAGTAATTGTAGTGACTCTGGTATGTGTTATGCACAATATGATGAGATGTATATGATTTTATACTTTCTGCTGCGTAGACTTCTGCTTTATGTTTTGTTATATCCCTGGTGCCCACGGGCCCAGGTGGATTGTGACCTGCTGAGCTGGGATGTATAATGTGATGATAATTTATTTTAAAAAAAAATATATGTGAAAAAGGAGCAGGTCGTTACAGTTGGTATCAGAGCCTAGGTTGCTAGGTTCTGTAGACTTTAGAGTGCAGCAGGAACAATACCAGAGTTTAGGAAATGATTTGAGGTTTTGTTCTATAGTCTAGAAGCAGGACTTCCATGGTAGTTTCTATGTTTTTCCTGGGGTGACGATTTCAGGAAAACCATAGTAAGCTATTGTCAGGTTGTGTTCCTAGAATGTAGGACTGGGGATTAACAATGAGTTAGAAATGTTGAGATGAGTGGTGAGGATAGGTGGGTAAATTATAAGGATAGGATTACTGAATTGCAACTGCTATTTTTCAGGATGGATCCAGAAGGAAACAGTGCCCATGCGAGTGGCAGTGATGGAGCAGGACCATCAGGTGTAGCTAGGACCGACTCTGATGCGGTATTACGTAGCGTGGCTCAGCAGGTTATGGCGGAGATTGCTAGGAGCTCGAGGGAGCAGAGTGGTCCATCTAAAGGCCATGGGTGCACTATAGAGAAATTTACAAAGATGAATCCTCCAGCGTTCTCAGGTGGAGTTGATCCTGTAGCCGCTGAGAACTGGATGCAGGAGATTGAGAAAATCTTGGCTGTGCTGCAATGGACTGAGGAACAAAGGGTCCTCTTTGCCACCTATAAATTGACAGGAGAGGCTGAGAGGTGGTGGACTGCGGTGAGACTATTAGAGCAGCAGAGGGTGACTCCAATAGCTATGACATGGGACCGGTTTAAAGATCTGTTCTTTGACAGATATTTTCCAGCTACTATGAGGGAGGCTAAGGTAGAAGAGTTCCTGAGTCTGAAGCAGGGACAGCTATCCGTCCAGTAGTATGCAGCACGTTTTATCGAGCTCTCTCGATTCGCCCCATACATTGTTCCTGATGAGGTGAAGAAGGCGAGGCAGTTTGAGAGAGGCTTGAGGCGGAGTATATTTAGGCAGGTGGTGGTGCTGCGGATCCAGGACTTCTCTGAGTTGGTCGAAAGGGCGGCCTTGGCAGAGATTGGTGAGCGTCTTGATGCGGATGAGCAGGGACAGAGGAAGAGATCTGCATCTACGAGCTACCAGCAGGGTCACAGGCCGGGTCAGTGGAGGAGAGGTAATCATGGTAGAGGGCAGAGACAGGAGACAGGAGGACGCCAGGTGCAGACAGGGCAGGGTCCTCCAGTTTGTCAGACTTGTGGTAGGAGACACTGGGGAGAGTGTCGAGCTGGTGGTGTAGTGTGCTACCGCTGCGGTAGATCGGGACATATAGTGCGAGATTGTCCTACCCCACCAGATGCAGTTCCGGTGTGCTATCGCTGCGGTAGATCGGGGCATATGGTACGAGACTGCCCTACTCCACCAGATGCAGTTCCAGCTCCTAGACCATACCGGGGAGGTTATCAGGCACCACGGGGAGGTCAGCAGAGGAATACGGCTCCAGCCAGGGTGTTTACTCTGACGCCGGGTGAGGCTGAGGCATCAGGTGACGTGGTGACAGGTATGGTCATTATGCTTTCTTTTAAAGTTATTGCATTATTTGATTCAGGAGCTACACACTCGTTTGTGTCCTTGGGGTGTATTAAATTATGTGAGGCTGAAACACAATCATTAGATGTTGAACTGTTGGTATCTACACCGACTGGGTCGGTAGTGAGGTGTGGTAGGGTACTCCGCGACTGCCCAGTAGAGATTCAGGGGAAAACATTGTATGCTGATTTGATAGTGTTAGACATGCATGGGTTTAACGTTATATTTGGCATGGATTGGCTAGCAGCTAATTTTTCCAGCATAGATTGTCGTGCACGAGAGGTGATATTTAGACCCCCGGGGGAAGCAGAATTCAAGTTTGTAGGGTCACATGTACAATCCCCGCCTCATCTAGTTTCAGCTATCCAGGCCAGGAGACTACTGCTGAGTGGTTGTCAGGGGTTTGTGGCGGTTGTGAAAGAGATGTCAGAGAATGAGTCGAAACTTGCTAGCACGCTTGTAGTTAAGGAGTTTGTGGATGTTTTTCCAGATGAGTTACCAGGCTTTCCACCCGACCGTGAGGTGGATTTCTCTATTGATCTACCTCCCGGTACAGCGCCGATTTCTAAAGTACCTTATCGAATGGCGCCAGTGGAGTTAGCAGAATTGAAGAATCAGTTGCAAGATCTGCTAGATAAGGGCTTCATACGGCCCAGTGTATCTCCGTGGGGAGCTCCAGTTTTATTTGTGAAAAAGAAAGACGGGACTATGAGGATGTGTATAGACTATAGGGAGATAAATAAAGTGACAATCAAGAATAAGTATCCTCTACCCCGTATCGATGATTTGTTTGACCAGCTCCAGGGTACACGGGTGTATTCTAAGATTGACCTCAGATCTGGCTACCATCAGGTGAAGGTGAAAGCAGAAGACGTCTCAAAGACGGCCTTCAGGACTAGGTATGGGCATTACGAGTTTCTAGTGATGCCGTTTGGTTTGACGAATGCTCCTGCGGTATTTATGGACTTGATGAATAGAGTCTTCCACCAATACCTAGACCAGTTTGTTGTTGTTTTTATTGATGATGTACTAGTCTATTCTAGGAACTATGAGGAGCATGAGACGCACTTGAGGCAGGTTTTGCAGACACTTCGGGAAAAGAAGTTGTACGCCAAGTTCAGTAAATGTGAATTTTGGCTGGAGAAGGTCGTGTTCTTGGGGCATGTTGTATCTGGAGGCGGTATTTCTGTGGATCCTAGCAAGATTGAGGCTGTAGTGAATTGGGCTAGACCGAGAAATGTCCAGGAGATCAGGAGTTTCTTGGGGCTAGCAGGCTATTACCGTCGTTTTGTTAAGGGATTCTCAGCTTTGTCAGGACCCTTGACACGAATGACGAGGAAGAATGTTAGATTTGAGTGGGACGATAGTTGTGAGCAGAGTTTTCAGGAGCTGAAGCAGAGACTAGTCACAGCACCAGTGTTGATCATCCCATGTGGGGGTGAAGGGTATACCATTTACAGTGATGCGTCCTTGAAGGGACTTGGCTGTGTATTAATGCAGCATGGCAGGGTAGTGGCGTATGCATCCAGGCAGTTGAAAGAATATGAGAAGAACTACCCTACCCATGATCTTGAGTTGGCTGCAGTGGTACACGCACTGAAGATTTGGAGGCATTACCTGTACGGTGAGCAGTGTGAGATCTTCTCCGACCATAAAAGTTTGAAGTATTTCTTTACGCAGAAAGAACTGAATATGAGGCAGAGAAGGTGGTTGGAGCTGATTAAGGATTTTGATTGTACCATCAGTTATCACCCAGGAAAAGCAAACGTGGTAGCTGATGCGTTAAGCAGGAAATCCAGGGAGCCAGTGTTGGCGGCTATGGGGATCCAGCATCCGATCATAATGGATCTGGAGAGACTCGGCATAGAGTTGGTGGAGAGTGATCTCCCAGTATGTATTGCCAGCCTAGTGGTACAGCCTACCCTGCAGGAGAGAATTAAAGCTGCCCAGAAGGAAGATCCAGAGCTAGTGAAGGTGATAGACAAAGTACAGAGTGGGCAGGGGGAGGAGTTCAGTATCGCAGATGATGGAGCTTTGCAGTTCCGTTCCAGATTATGTGTTCCTACCGATACTGAGATCAGGAAGACTATTCTAGAGGAGGCTCACAGATCTTTGTATACAGTTCATCCCGGTAGTACGAAGATGTATAGAGATCTGCGAGAGTCATATTGGTGGAGTGGTATGAAGAGAGAGATTGCCGAGTATGTAGCGTAGTGTTTGACGTGCCAGCAGGTAAAGGCTGAGCACCAGAGACCGGCAGGGCAGTTGCAGCCATTATTCATCCCGGAGTAGAAGTGGGATCACATATCGATGGACTTCATGTCAGGACTGCCGACGGCGTTACATGGTCATAATGCCATTTGGGTGATTGTTGATCGATTGACGAAGACCGCCCACTTTATTCCCATCAAGATCAGCTACTTCCTCAGCCGTTTAGCGGAGATTTACATTCAGGAGATAGTACGTTCTCATGGGGTGCCTGTATCTATTGTGTCGGATTGAGACCCACGATTCACATCACGATTTTGGAGAAGTCTGCAAGAGGCTCTGGGGTCTCAGTTATCGTTTAGTACGGCATTCCATCCTCAGTCAGACGGGCAGACTGAGAGGACGATACAGATATTAGAGGACATGCTCAGAGCGTGTGTACTAGACTTTGGGGGTAGTTGGACTCAGTTCATGTCATTAGTAGAATTTGCATATAATAACAGTTATCAATCTAGCATTGGCATGGCACCATTTGAGGCTCTGTACGGTAGGAGATGTCATTCTCCTTTGTTTTGGGATGAAGTGGGTGAGCGGCGAGTAGTGGGGCCAGAGCTGGTTCAGCAGGCATGTGATAAAGTTCGTCTTATCAGGGACAGGATCAGTGCAGCTCAGAGCCAACAGAAGAGTTATGCCGACCATCGCCGCAGGAATTTAGAGTTTGATGTAGGTGATCACGTATTTTTGAAGATAGCTCCGATGAAAGGGGTTATGCGATTTGGGAGGAAGGGTAAACTTAGTCCTAGGTTTATCGGTCCATTTGAGATTCTAGATAAAGTGGGACCGGTAGCCTACAGGCTAGCTTTGCCACCTGTATTGTCCAGGATTCACAACGTATTTCATGTTGCTATGTTGAGGAAATACGTCCCAGACCCTTCTCATGTCATCAATTATGATGAGTTGGAGCTTAGTGATTCACTGGGATATGAGGAGGTACCAGTACAGATTCTGGATAGGAAAGTGTAAGAGCTACGTAACAGGACGATTCCTCAAGTAAAAGTCTTGTGGAGGAATCATGCAGTAGAAGAGGCTTCTTGGGAGTCTGAGGAGCAGATGAAGCAGAGGTATCCACATTTATTTCAAGAAGTCTGAGTGAATAAATGTAAATAGTTAAGTAGTTTTCTGTTGTAGGTACATGTAATGGTTGAATAGTGTAGTACTTTAGTTTTGGGAGAATGGTTTTTCTTTTGTATATGTAATCTTCCAAGACTCAAAATGTAACCACGGTATTCCTCCGCCATAAGTGAGGGTAGGTAATAAAATGAGTAGACCCTTTTTCCTAATTAAAGGATGGCGAGTTACGGAAACAGTAAATTTCGAGGACGAAATTCTTTTAAGGGGGGAGGAATGTAGTAACCGGAAAAAAAAAATTAAAAAAATAATAATAATAATAATAATAAAATAAAATTAATTAATTAAATTAACAAGTAAAATGAATAGTATGATAAGGAACAAATATATATATATATATATATAAATATTAAAGCATGTATATATATATATATATGTGTGTGTGTGTGTGTGTGTGTATATATATATATATAAAGTATGAAAGCTTCTTAAAGAAGCTTTACTTTATTTAAGGTTTATTATTATATATAGGAAATGGAAAGCTTCTTCAAGAAGCTTACTTTGATATTTTTTTTTTTTTTAAAGGTGCTCTCTCTCTCTCTCTCTCTCTCTCTCTCTCTCTCTCTCTCTCTCTCTCTCCTACGACTCTCTCTCTTCGATTCCGGGCTAGTTTTACGCCGGATCAACAAACCGAAACCACCACGACGCTCCTGGCGAAGTTCTCTACAAGTCTGCCGGAACGGATCGTCACGAAAACGAAGTTGGATTTCATCCCAAATCCAAGGTAAGGCTTTATATTCAATATTTGGATTTTTGACAGTTGAAGAAAGTAATATACGCGTAAAAATACTGAACTTTAATACTGAAAATTTTCAGTTCCAGGGTATTGATTGAGAACGTTGGGAATCATCCCTAAGTTGAGGTAAGACTTTTTAAGTCGAATTTGACTTAGTGGTAGTTATAGAAAATATTGTACGTACGAAAATACTAAACTTTAATTCTGCGAGTTTTCATTTTCAGGGTGTTGAGTTGAGAACCTTGTGGGTACGGGGAAGATTTTCTTAGGGCCTTTTCAGGAATCAGGTAAGGGGATAAACTAAACTAGTTTTGTTTTGAGAAAATGTATGTATATATATATATAGCATCTGGTTTCAAGAAAAATAAATATATTTATATATATGATTTATATTTGGAAAATACTGTTTAAATGATGATATGTTGAATACGTAGAAAATTTGTTTAGTGTGGCATGAGTATAAAAATGTTGTGAAATACTGTTTTCTTTTGGAATGGGGATGATATGGATTTCTATGATGGAAAACCAGCGTACGGGCCGAGATATTTTTATATGTATATGTGATTTGTCGGCGTATGGGCCGTGCTATGTGGATGAGATTTGCCGGCGTACGGGCCGTGCTATGTGATTTGCCAGCGTACGGGCTGTGCTATGTGATTTGCCAGCGTACGGGCTGTGCTATGTGATTTTCCGGCGTACGGGCCGTGCTATGTGGTTTGCCAGCGTACGGGCTGTGCTATGTGATTTGCCAGCGTATGGGCCGTGCTATGTTAAAATGTGTAATACCGGCGTACGGGCCGATGATTTTCATGATACACGTATATATGTAAAATGATATGATTGATGTGAAAATAAATGATATGAGATATTTATGTATCACGGTTTTAGTATATGTATATGATATCAGAACCTGGTTGGCTTGGTCTAGGCTAGCACTTGCACGGTACCGTTGCTATGTGTCCATGGTCTTCGTGATCATGATATCTGTGTTAACGCCGCTGTACGGAGTGGTGTGAGATTGGATGATCGATGTGGTTATTTTCAAGAAGTGTGCTGTTATCGCCCCTGGTGTACGGACCAGTCTGGGTAGACCCATCGGACCTACAGACTACTGTTTGACTTGGCAATGGTCGGCCAACCATTGTCAGGTCCCGCCTTCGGGCCACACAACCCAGTCATGTGGGGGTAATACATGACAACAGCCAGCTAACCTACCAGGATTGTTTTATGTTATTATTAGTGTATGAGATGAGATATGTTTATGAAAATGCAGTATATTCTGCTATGTGTTGATATGCATATGTTTTCCCATATTTGATAAACAGTATTGAATATGTTATCTATGGTATATGTAGAACACAGAATACTCATGTTGCCACACACTGGTATTAGTTTATTTCCCTTACTGAGAGGTGTCTCACCCCTAAATCTTATACATTTTTCAGGAGCCCCTGATAGGAGAGCGGGAAAAGCCCCGCTGATCTAGATCAGTTGTTTGCCCTCTTTGGAAGGGTAAGTTTTTGGTATGGACAGTTAGGTTTTGTGGGAGGTTGTCCCTAGATTTCATTTTTGAGATGTATATACTGTGAGATAGTAATTGTAGTGACTCCGGTATGTGTTATGCACAATATGATGAGATGTAAATGATTTTATACTTTCTGCTGCGTAGACTTCTGCTTTATGTTTTGTTATATCCCTGGTGCCCACGGGCTCAGGTGGATTGTGACCTGCTGAGCTGGGATGTATAATGTGATGATAATTTATTTTTAAAAAAAAATATGTGAAAAAGGAGCAGGTCGTTACGTGAGCCCTAGGTACATTGGGTCATTTGAGATTTTGGAGAAGGTTGGTCCAGTTGCCTACAGAATGGCGTTACCCCCCAGCTTTGTCTAGGATTCATGATGTCTTTCATGTGTCAATGTTGATAAAGTACGTTCTAGATCCTTCGCACGTGATAAGCTATGAATTCTTGGAAGTCAGAGATACCTTATCATATGAAGAGGTACCAGTCGATATTTTAGATCAGAAAATACAGGAACTGCGTACTAAGGAAATACCGTTAGTGAAAGTGTTGTGGTAGAGTCATGCAGTTGAAGAGGCTTCTTGGGAACTGGAGGAGTAAATACATTGGAATTATCCGTAGTTATTCGATGAGTTAGACGTTAAACAGGTAAGTAAATTGTCAGGTAAGGGTTCAGTTTTGAATATAATGTGTTTTGTGCAGGTGTTCTAGGTAAGTATAGTGGAGGTAAGTCTTTACGTTTCAAGTTTGTGTTTTGAGTGCCCTGGGAAGATTTTTCTTGACTAATTTACTCTCCCATGGATTGTTATTGTAACCATGGTATTCCTCCGCCATATGTGATGGTAGTTAATAAACTTGGGACGAAACCGTTATGTGGGTGGCTACCGACTCTTTGGTAGGGCTAGGTTATCGCCTAAAGGATGTTCGAGAGGGTGAGATCATACATAGTTAGCAAATTTAAAGGATGAAATTATTTTAAGGGGGGAGATTGTAGGGACCCAAACTCAGAAAAGAAAATAAAATAAATAAAAGAAGAGAGAAATAAAGGAAAAGAAAGGAAAAAGAGGAAATCGGTTTGGCACAAGACCAAACTGTCAACAGTTTTAGGAAATCTTAGAAAAACTGTCGACGGCTAAAACTATCGAGAGCAATTATTAGCCAAACCATCGCCAGTTTTGTAAAGCACAGGGAACACGGCCGATGGTTTTCCTATAGGTTGGCCTTGCTTAAGGGCTAAGCTAACTTCTTTTTTCATAACTTAAAATTTCCCTCTCTCTAAAGTAGCTTGTGGGACTCTCTCTCTCTCTCAACTCTCACTCTCTCGTGACTCTCTCTCTCCCATAGGCTCACCCAGAGTCCGTCATTGCTCCCCGATCATTTATCCCTCCTCTCTTGACTTGCCGGCTCACTTTCGGCGGCTGTTCAAAAGTTAGGGTTTCGGTTCTTTAAGGGTTTTAGGCAGAGTTTTCCAGGAAACAAGTAAGGGGATTAAGTTATGTCAAGTGTTTATTGAAAGTGAACCAATTAAACAATTTGTATGTATATGTTACATGGTATTAATGATTATTTCGAAATCCAACTGTTTAAAAATGGATTTTATAAATATAGGAATATTTTATGGTGATTTCTGAATGATTCGAATGGTTGAAATTGTGAGTTAAGTTATCATACACGTATTTTGTGATGAAATCAAAGAAAAAGGGGTGACCGTCTTCATTTTCCATATGTATAGCCATATATGTATTTTCTAAGCAAATTAATCCATGGAGATGATTGAGCCCGGGTTTTTCACCAAAGCATAATATGAAATGTTCTCTCTGTTAGGTTAAGTGACTATGATTTAATACTCAAATCGTGTGGCATGAAAATAATCCATTCGGTTTTGTTTCATAATTGAATCTGAGTATTTTATGGTATCATACTGTAGAAATATGATTTATACTATTTGATGTAAATACTAGAATTGTTTGTGGAAAATATTGATGTGATATGACGATTGTATGCCAAGTTTTGATATGACAGTTGTATGCCGGGTTTTGATATGATGGTAGATTTTATATGAAATGATAATAGTGAGAATATATTACAATTTTTATTACTTAAATTGCATGATATGATTTAAGAACCCTGAGGACCGGGTGTATTGTGAGCACGATACCGTTGCTAGTGAGTTGTTTGGCCAGGTGCAACCACACTGTAGTTGAAGTGCAGGTGGTCTCAACTGGTTGTCCTACAAAGTGTTGTTGTACCTTCCCTGGAGTCCGGACCAGGAAGTGGTAAGGCAATCGGACCTGCAGATGCCTGCAGACCTACTTGCAGATGGTTACTTTAACTTTGTTTTGGTTGATCACTCAAGCTGTCCAGCCTATGGGCCGCACAACTCGTCATGGGGGTTAAACATGTTGTTTGTCCAACAAGGGGTGTCTTCTACGCCTATATGTGAATTTATGTAAACGGTGTTACCTATTCATTGAACTGGTTTATAATGTGGAAGTGAATGTGTATTTTCAACTGTATAGGCGTGAGTCCAAATTACAAATGTTATTTTTGGTTAAAGAAACAAATGGACGTTTCCTGCATATACTAAAATTCATGTAGACCACACACTAATAATAACTTAATTCATCTTATTGAGAGGTGTTTCACCCCAATGATCATTTTATTTTTCAAGAAACCCCAAGGATCGAGCTTAACGAGCTAAGGGGGCGGGATTTGGTTATTTTAGCTGTGGTAAGCGGCTTGTATGGAGCAAGTTTTTTTCTTTCATTTATGTTGGGTTGTAATATTAACGCTTGGAGACCCTCATGGATGATGGTAGTCTAGAACTCTGGTAATGTATTTGAGGTGATTTAATTAATTCTGCTATGTTTATATAATGATTGTAGTATAAGAAGTTAGGGATTTTATTTACTAACACTCTAGTCCCACTTTCGGGTGCGGGGCATTACAAGCAATCTAAGATATTTAATTGCAACTAGACGAGATATTGAGTTTGGTGCTAGCATGATTAGTAGGTTTATGAAGTTTCCTTATTAGTCTCACTTGCAAGCAACCAAGTGTATCCTTCTTTACATTAAAGGTATGTAATTTGCTGGTATTTTTTATTCCTGGGTTGATGTTTGAATTTTGTTGGATAGACAGACAGTGACTGGACTGGAGATGTAGAAACACGAAAGAGTACTTCTTACTATGTGCTCTATTTTGGTTCTGGAAATTTTTCTTAGTCATCTAAAAAGCGACAAGTGGTTGCTTTATCTATTGCATGATAGAATATATTGCAGCTGCAAGAACTACAACATATGCAATTTGGTTGAGATGGATGCTTGATTTTCTACAGTATATATAGGTAGAAAGAACAAACAAAGATGTTTTGTGATAGTCGATAAACGATTACTTTACCTAAAAACTCAATTTTTTATGGAAGAAACAAACACATTGATATTAAGTTTCACTACATCAGGGAGCTAGTGAAGAACAAGGAGATTGTCCTTGAATTTTGTAGATATGAAGATCAAGTGGCAGATTTGCTCGCAAAATTATTGAAGTCATAATTATTCTTAAAGGCTGAAGAAAATGTTAGGCATGGTGTCCATGAACAAATTTGGTTTAAGGGAGGCAATGTTCGTTGTAAACCAAGCTTCGAATTGATTTGATTTGTTAGCTTAATTTCTTATTGACTTATTGTAATTGGGTAATATGAGATTGTCCACACTGGATAACTGCCTTAAGTTAAAACCTAGGTATACATATATTGATATATTACTATTGCAACTTTGAATTGTGAGAATAGAAATCCTGCAGAACTTGTGGCTTCTCTTGAACTTCTTGTTCTATGTTTTTTTTTCTTTGATGTTGATTAAATAATATTTCATATAATTTTATTTTTCTACCATATATATATATACATATATAAAGACTAATCATTTCATAATCAAGGTATCATGAATGAGACAGCTTGATTAATGTCAACGAAGCCTTATCCTTATCATGGTTAATTCACGAATTTTAAATTGAAAGATACCAAAATCCTAATCAAAGATGTCTAGAACAGTTCATTAGTCTTTGACTAATCCTATTTTTTTGGGTAGAACAGTAGTCATGTATACAAGGTTTTGCAGTCAATTGCTTGTTTTTGCTTCTTTTCATTTTATTGGCATTCATTTTACAACGCTCCAAAATAAGTTCTACACTACACCTACACCTACACCTAACCTGTCTATCTAATCATATATATATATATATATTTATAGAAAAAGGTCCTATTAGTTCAATTTTTTTGACTTCCCAAAAAATAATTGATAGGAATATAATACAAATATAATAAATTAAAGAAAAAAAACTTAAACATAAATCAAATACAAATACGATTATAAATTTCACTCTCTTTAAAGAAATTCAAACTCTCTATGACTTTTCAGCTTAATTCATGGACCGATACAGTCGAACTATACTTGACTTCTCTCTCTCAAGATACAACAACTCAACTTGAATTATACAACTCTTTTCAATTTTACACAAATGGAAGAGTTCAAAGTTTCACAAAGAATACATTTCTTAAGTTTTCAAACTCTCTGTACTCGGATGATAGTATAGTATGAGAGAGAGATGTGAAGAGAATTGTATGTAAAACTATATGTAAAGAGCTAATGATTTAGGGTTTATTTATGAGTACACCGAATCTAAAATTAAGGTATACTTGATATTTTAAATTTATGAAATATAACAATCAAAGACTCAATAAATAGATATCTAACTTTATAGTATATACCATTTCCAAAGACTTAATTAAATAGATGGTTAACTCTAAGGTACATGTTCTTTCCAAGATGATTAGATAATATTAAAATATTAAAATAAACTAACAATAATCAATAATAAACTACAAATTGATACATGTATTAGCATTGTAAGGTTTTATAGCTAAAAGGTTTTAAGAAAGGAACAAGTGCATTGCAAAATGTAAGGTAAATTTTTATTTTCAGCTTTGCAAGAAAGTGTAAAATGGTACATTAATTTCCAATTTTGCAATGTTTTCATAAAAAATTAGAACTAATAAATTATTTTTTGAACTTTGTATATAAACAATGAAAAATTAAATAATGTATATGAACAATGAAAAAGCAAATAATAAATGTTTTCCAAGTTTTCTCTACAAATATTAAAAAAAAACAAAAACAAAAGATAATGTAACAATTTTTACATTTCTTAAGAAACATAAAGATGAAAAATAAAAATTACTCTTCCCAAAGGCCTAAGTTTTGATATGTGAATTAATTGGCCGGTCGTTGTTTTTAATATGCACATAATTAATACCAACACTTAAAACTCATTGTTAAATTTTAAAAAATTTAAAACTTATAAAAGTTTTAGGGCAAAAGACATTGAGCTCCCCTAGGGTTGATAAAAAAGACATTAACCTCACCTGAGATTTTAAAAATCCCAAGGATCTCTCATAAGATTTTAAAAGTTTTAGGGACTTCCCTGAGATTTGTCAAAAAGACATAAACTTCCCTTATCTGTTGAAAGAAAATAAGTCTTTTGAGGGAAGATTTGTATCTTTTTGACAAATCTCATGGGAGGTCCATGTCATTTTTGAAACATTAGGAAAAGTCAATGGAATTTTTTAAACCTTAAAGGAAAATCTCTATCTTTTTGTCAAACCTCAAGGGAGGTGGATGTCTTTTACCCAAAGTTCTATAATATGTTTTTAGTTTCAAGCACTTACAATTTTAAAAAGGTAAATATGTTATTTTAAAAAATATTTTGAAAAATAAACTTTGCATGATTGTGTGATTATGTGAATATGAAATTTATTTTAAAAAATGTAAATTAAAACTAGAAATCATGCTAAAATTATTTAATTAATAATAGAGATAAAACAACACAATTAGTATTTATAACTTTTTTTTTCTTTTTTGAGGTATGAAAGGGCCCTTTATTGCAAAAAGAATGAACGGAGAAATACACTTGCCTTATATTTGGGAAAGATACAAGATTTGAATTTGTGTGGATTTGAACAAAAAGTAATACAAAATAATATTAAACTTTTGTTCAAATTTATCATATTCAAATTTAAGATCTAAAATTTATACTCCAATGGAGGATATGTGGACATCTATCTTTGTAGATTCAGCCACAATTAAAAAACCTAAGTGTTTTCTTTACTCCCCCCCCCCCCCCCCACCCCCCCAAACCCACTCTTTTTTCCTCTTATTTTTGTAAGTTTTAATTGAGAAATTTGATAAGACATGCAAGTAGTGAAATTCTCACGAGATATATGTCTTTATATAAATTCTATGAAAACCTTTTCAAATAAGGTGGAGGGCCGAAAGTTTGAGTTTCAACAAATAAACAACACAAAAAATCAGTAAGAAGCGGTTGACCGCTCTTTGTAGTCAGTGGACTGTCAATTATCTAATTCTTCAAATGTAATTTTTACTATTTCTCACTCTTTTTCTTAAATTTTTGAACTTTTAAGTAGGAGATAAATATAATCACATAAAGTAATTGTTACAACTATTTTTAGAATGGGTATTTTAGAGTGCTAAACCTTTTAAATCTCAAATTAGGTAGATTTAAAAGTATACCTTTCCTATTTTCAATGATACTTCCGAATTGAATCTTTTTTAAAAGGGTTTTTCTTTATTTTACCTTATTAAAAATCAAAGTAAAGTGACATTAATATTATAAATAAAAAGATTAAGTAAAGAAACCAATGGTTTGGTTTATTTTACTAATTTTGTTTTTTTTAAATTACTAAATATTAGCAATCAAAAAGAGTGTGAATCTTGTCTAAAAAGTTTTTTCTTTATTTTACCTTTTTAAAAACCAAAATGAAATGACAATTCAATTTATAAATAAAAATAATAAATAAAGGAAATAATGGTTTGATTTATTTTACTTATTTTAATTTTTTAAAATCACCAAATATTGGCAATCAAATTGGGCCATCTAAACTCATGTAGACAAATCCAAGAGAGGAGCAATTACGAGCGTTTCTCGTAGAATTACATGGTAGCCGATGGAGGTAGTTTGATCATGACTGAGGATTGTTGTCCTGCACTAGCAGGCGACAAAAGTCGGAGAGAGAGAAATAAGAAAGGAGAAGCTTTCTAGAGAGATGGCGGCAGAGCACAATGATTGACCAATGGTCGTACGACGACTCTTGGTGAAGCAGCCAACAATGGTGCTTATAAAGGACATGGAATCTGGCAGTGGTACCTCATGACCTTGAGAGAGAGAGAGAGAGAGAGACAGAGAGCGATAGTCAGAGAATACAAAGGCAACAACTGACTGCATAGGTGGTGGCCAAATTTGATGGCAGTATAAATCCTTAGGGCTTCAACGAAAGAGGTAGATATATACATAGGTTTAGGGTTAGGGTTTCATTTGGTTGATGGGTTAGTGTTGGAAGAGAAGCAGACTTTTGCGGCTTTCCCATAATTAAAACTGCTAAATCATCTTTATAATAGACCTTAAGGTTCTGTCTAAGCACACCTTTGAGGATCTAGAGAAAGGGAAGCTTTAGTCTTTGTGTAAAGCAAATCAATACTAATGAAGTCGATAATTAAAGAAATGAAAGAATCTAAATTTTGTTGGAGATGTGACTCATATTTTGAGGGAATTACATGTACCGAAGAAATTTACATCAAACGAGGGACAATTGCATAAGAGGAGTATGCAACACTGGGGCAAACCATCGACTGATTGTGCCAAATCGTCAATAGTTTCAAGCAATACGCAAGGGTATTTTCTCAGCACCAATCAGTCGACTATTTGGCCTAAACAGTTGACTGATTCAGTCAGCACAAATCACGTATTTTGAATTAAAGGGCTTGTAGATTGGGCTCATCTAAAGGATTTTCCTTCAGGAGATCACCATAAATGGAGTTTAGGTTTACTAGAACTCTTCTATAGGCATTGGGTTCATACATAAACACTATTGTAACCCAAAGATGTAAGATTTGACATTGTTTATAGTGAAAACTGAAGTGCTGCTCCCGTGGACGTAGGCTATCGCTGAACCACGTATATCTTGTGTGTTCTAGTTGTGTTTTGCTTGTTTAGTTATTGTTTTGATTGCTTCTTTAGTATATTTCATCACTGAGTGTTTGTATTAGTGAGTGTTGAGTGATTCGTGATTGGTTTTGTGCTTTCGCTATGCGTGTTCTGATTGGACAAAATACACCAACAAGTGGTATTAGAGCCTTTGTTGGTTACAGCAATTGATATCTGAATCGGATACTTGTTTCTTGTTTATGGGAAACGAATCAACAAGTGGTACCAGAGCTTCAAGTTCTATAATGGCTGGGGTCTCTTCAATGAAGTTCAATGTGAACAAGTTTGATGGAACAAGTAATTTTGGGCTTTGGCAACGAAAAGTGAAAGATCTTCTAGTACAACTAGGAATGATGAAAGCTTTGTATGGAAAGAAGTCGGACGACATGAACAAGGCAAGTTGGAAGGAGCTTGAAGCAATGGCAGTTTCCACAATCCAACATTGTCTAGCTGATGACGTTATGTACAACATCATGGATGAGGAATCGCTAGCGGCGATATGGTTAAAGCTTGAAAGTCAGTACATGTCCAAGTCGCTTACGAACAAGTTGTATCTTAAGCAAAAGCTTTTTGGGCTTAAGATGGCAAAGGGATTTGGATCTTTCTCAGCACATCAACACTTTCAATCAGATTATTAGCAATATAAAGTCCGTCGATGTGAGGTTCGAGGAGGAAGATAAGACATTGATGCTACTAAATTCCTTACCGATGCCTCCGACATTCAAAAACCTGGTTACGACTCTAACTTGGGAAAAAGAACTCTAGAGTTAGAGGATATCACAAGTGCGTTGTTGGGGTTCCACCAAAGGAAAAAGGCTAGCCACGAGGGTTCACATGCTGAAGGGCTTATGACAAAGGGGAATCAGGATCGTGGGAGGAGAGGTTCCCAGAATGGATCAAGCGGCCATAGGACTCGGTCCAAGTCTAGGAAGAAGAAGGATGTGTGGTGTTTTAAGTGCAGCAAAAGAGGACACATAAAACCTGAGTGTCTGGAAATAAGGAAGGGAGGTGCTGAAAACAAAGAAAGTTCGTCAACAACGGTGAATGTGATCGAAGAAGGAGATTTTTGGAGCAGTGACGATGATATGCTCTCAGTTTCATCAGGGTCAAATAAGTTCGTGGATTCTTGGATTTTGGACTCTGCATGTTCGTTTCATATGACATCAAATAAGGACTGGTTCACTACGTACAAACTGGTCTGTTTTGGTTCCATTCTAATGGGTAACGATGCTGCGTGCAAAGTGATCAGAATGGAGAATATCATAACATGATGTATGACGGTGTAGTGTGGACGTTGTGTGATGTGAGGCATATACCAAAGTTAAGGAAGAATCTAGTTTCATTAGGCACCTTAAATTGTAATGGGTTCAGTTACAAGTCCGAAGGTGTGGTAATGAAGGTGAGCAAGGGAGTTCTGACCATGATGAAAGGGGAAAAGAGTGCCAAGTAATATATATACATTGCTAGGTACCACGGTTGTAGGTGGAGCTACAGCTGTAGAGTTTGAGTTTGACAGTACTTGTTTATGGCATATGCGTATAGGGCATATGGAAGAGCGTGGGATGCACAAACTTCGCAAGAGAGATCTTCTAAAGGGGGTAAAATCATGCAAGTTGAAGTTCTACAAGTACTGTATACTTAAGAAGCAGAACCGGTTAATATGGCATGTTTCTTAGTAAACAGATCACCTAGGGCATCACATAATTAAAAAGTTGTTGAGGAGATGTGGACCGATGAAAAGGTAGACTACTCTAAACATAGAGTATTTGTGTGTCCGGTCTATGTGCACATTCCGGGTGAGGAGAGATTTAAGCTTGATGCGAAGTCTAAACGGTGCATTTTTCTGGGTTATCAGAAAGGTGTGAAAGGGTTCAAACTGTGGGATCCAATGACAAATAAGGTGGTGATCAGTAGGGACGTGGTTTTTGATAAGAAAGTCATGTTGTGACATACTCATGAAGAAACAGAGAAATAGATGCCAAAAAATCACAACAACAACGAGCGTGCGATTCAGATGGAGTTAGAGACTCAGGGCAGATATGCAAGGAGTCCTAGCTTGAGAGATCAAACAGTGGTGCCAGTGGCGTCATAAACTTAGGGTGGAGATAACACAGGGAGTTCTAGCTCAGATTGAAGCGCCCCGAACCCGGTTGGGCTCGAAGTGCTATCATGTCTACACATGTCTCTAATACCATACTATAGTAACCCGAAATCCCACAATGGGTACCGAGTACACTTGTCCATATCTCGATTAAAACATGCAGTGGAAACATATACATAAACCCCAAATACAATACCAGAGTTCTAGAACCATTATATCATATATATACGTCTCCCTAAAAACAAAATAATACTACAGCCGAAGGTAATAAAAAACATATCAATATACATATACATACTAGTGTCTCACTGGCACTATCTCCAAACCCAACTAACTAATCCTTCCTGGAGCTCTCTAAGCTCGGCTCCTTGAATTTCTTAAAATAATAAAAGATTATAGGAGTGAGACACCTCTTAGTAAGATAGAATAGATTAATGTCAGTGTGTGGCAACATGGGTTCTGGTGTAGCATAACTTATAACCTTTAAATAATTAACTTTAACTAGTAAATCATGTAAATATGTACTCATATATACATACATATATATATATATATATATATATTTGTAAACATACATGCTTTTCTACATAAACATACTTTATCATAATAGATTTTTCTGTGTACGTAAATCGTCTAATATATCTATACATAAAAGATTTTTCTCCTTACTGGATAGACATTCATATAACATTATATAATAACCCCACATGATCGGGTTGTGTGGCCCATAGGCTGGACTTAGTAATGGCTGGCCTACCACCTTAAGTCAAACATAAAAATCTATAAGTATGATTGCCCACCCAGCCTGGTCCAAACCCATCCTGCTCTCCACAACACTTCGCGGGTCGGACTCAAGGAGTATCTTGCTCTCCACAACACTTCACGGGTCAATCGACTATCCAACACAAACATTCTATCTGAGAAGTATGGTTGCACTGACATAACATAACATAATAGCTGAGGTACCGAGCTTCCTGAACAGATCTGGTCCATCGGGGTTCTTATACCATATAATACTGTCTATATACATATATAACACTATTACATGATTTTATCTCATAAAACTTGTCTGAATACTGCCATATCATGATTCTGTCTGAATTGACATAAAGTCGTCTGAAACTATATTCAGCATAAAATCGTCTAAAACTGTATTCAACATTAAGTCGTCTGAAATTGTATTCGGCATAAAGCTGCCTGAAACTGTCATGTCATAATTCTGTCATATCATGATCTGTATAATTCTGTCGTATCATGAATTCTGTATAAATTTTGTCATATCATGAATTCTAAAAATAAATCTGTAATTTCGTAAATCATGTATAAATCTGTCATATCATAATTTCTATATCAATCTATCATATCATAATTTCGGTATAAATCTATCATATCAAAATTCTGAAATAAATCTATTATAATTTCATTACTCATGCCACACAATTTAAGTTAATATTTCATTATATAATAATCTGCCTAAAAAACTATTTTATTCTGTTGAAAATATTGGTATAAACTTTCCTAGGGTTTACCCAAATTCAAATACCAGGTTTTTCCCCAAAACATACATATAGTAAATTTCAAAATCTATCATTTCATATGGTTGAATACCCAAAAAATCATATATACTATTCTTGTAATCGAATACTATAATTTAAGCGGTTAAATTTTTGAAAATGACCAACATAATGTATTCCCCTTGCCTAACCCTGAAGTGGTGCTTAGGATCTTCAAAGCACGAATCCACTCTGATTAACGTATTCACGTATGTTGTATTATGTTAAGTCAGATTTACAGAAAAAACATGTTTACAGTTATTTTCAAGAATAACATGTTAATACAGGAAATTATGATTTCAAAATATATGATAAACAGTACATATGCTCAGTTCAGTATTTATGATATGTTCGGCGTAAGGTCGTGATTGATAGTCGGCGCAAGGCTACATTTATATATGTTATTCAGCGCAAAGCCTCGGTTATATATGTTATCCGGCTCAAGGCCGTGATTATTTATGTTATGACAGAATTCAAAAAATGCTATCAATCTATTTATGTTAAAACAGTATATTATCATGTACTATATGTTATCAAAACTCTAATGATAGTTCAAATCAGTTATCAAGAACACGATACCATAGCTATACAGTTTAGTTCATTTCAGACTTATGCTAACTACCCCTGCCAGTAGAGGGGGCAAGAGATGGATAGTCGATGTGACTTTCAGTGTAGAGTTATAGACGTCCACTTGACAGTCCGGACTAGGGTGTGAAGGACCCATCGTACTTATAGATATTTTTGACTCAGTAGTGGTCGACCAGCCATTGTCGGGTCCCGCCTTCAGGCTGCACAACCAGTCATGGGGGATAATACATGACATCAGTTAGCTATTCATCCTAAGTAAATTTCAGAACTACTAGTTATATTAAATGATTTTATGAACAATGAAATACAGTATGATTTAGTATAATTATGAAATGGTATATTTATTCAGTTATGATATTATTAGTGTTTTCAGGCATGTAACATGTATTGTATATTTATTATAGCACGCAAATATTTATGTTGCTATACGACTGTATTTAGTTTATTTCCCTTACTGAGAGGTGTCTCGCCCCAACTTAAAATTATTTCAGGAAACCAAGATAGACGGGTGGACCGAGCTCCGCGCTATTAGAGGCGGATTTCACTACCCCGTTAAGAGGGTGAGTTTTTGAACTAAGGTTAGTAGGTTTTTGATGTAAGATCTTAACTTTATCTTTTAGTATTTTGAGGATTGTATATATATACAGGAATATGGTGGAATGTGAGTAACTCGGGTTTATTGTATTCTATGGTTGGGTGAATGTAATTTATATTTACTACTGCTTAGGTTTCCACTGTGTATGTCAGGCGTGTCCCCGCTACCCACGGGTTCGGGTTGACTTTGTTATGTTTTAAGTTAATAGCATCAGTGTATTTAATATGATTGATTATGTAGTAAATTAAGCAAGTCGTCACAATAAAATAGTAACTATTTTTTTTTATATTTACAAAATTAACTTTACCTATGAATCGTACCACTTATAAATACTATAAATATATTTTTTTTTTTAACTCCTAAATTTGAGCTTATAATTGAGTACTCCTTTCTACACGGAAAAGGATACCCCAAAAGTGTGGAGAGTCACTTTTTTAGTATATGCCCAACTTAAAAAAGTTTGCTGACAATTAATGCTGTTAATACATTCAATAAAAAATATTTGACACCCTTTTAGTTATGAACAATATTTTTTATTTTTTATTTTTTATTTTATCAAAAAATTATAAAAGTTTATCTTTAAATTTTTCAAAAGACAGAATAAATATTTCGATTTATTTTTTATTTATATATCAAAATAATGATAAAGGTTATTCTCAGTGCACAAGGCTCCCACTTTGAATGGAGTTTGGGAGAGGTGGATGTTGGCAAGCCTTACCCCCATTTTTAGAGAGGCCGCTCCCAAGTCTCAAACCCGAGACCACCCGTACCAAGGCGGAGGCACTTGCCAATAAATAATTTTTTAACTTTTAAAAATTTTTATGAGACCATACTCAAAATTATGGGTTTTGGTTTTGGGGCTTCAATTTTACATTCCCATGTAAAAAAGAGTTAGAAATTTAGAAACATAAAAATATATGATTTTATAAAAGAGCTAGAGCATTCAACTAAATCATAAAAATATGGGGTTGTAGTCCCATTACAAAAGCATTCAACTGTAAAAATATATAAAATGGAGTGATCAATTTGATTCTGTAGCAACACAGTTCTTTTTTGCTACACAAATGGAGATTGAGAAAGCTTGGGAAAGTCACAACAGCACCACCCATATTGTCCTCACCCTCACCATGTTCCACTGGTTGCTGCAACAGAGAGTGAGAGAAAGGTTACCCAGAATCAAGAGAGAGAGAGAGAGAGAGAGAGAGGTTACCCAGAATGCAAGAGGGCTCGTTACCACAAACTGCAGATGTGGCTTTATCATGAGAAAACAGCAATGCTAAATTAAACATGTGAGCTTTGACATCAAACCTACCCAATGAACTACCACACCAATTCTAGCAACAATAGACATCTTTTTACCCCCCAAAAAAAAGAAAAAAAAAAAAAAACAAAGAGAACAACGCCAAATCTGTCTTTTTAGGAATGAAAAAGCAATTTGATAATAGATTTCATTGAACTTCACTTCCGGATCCTCCCAAGAAATTAAAGTCTCAGCTTTGAACCCCCAAAAACCAGGGTGCTCAATTCCTTATTTAACCAACTACACGTTCAAGCAAGTATCCTAGACTAAGGTAAACTTATACAAAAACAGTTCTCATGAAACATATGCATTAACATTACATTTTCTTAGGGTCCCATTAACAAGTAGTTTCGCCAGTCCATTGCTGCTGCATTGATAAGTATACAAACAAACATTAGTCTTTCTCAGCATTGCCATCACTAGGGGTTTCAACTGCTCTGGCTGCTGCACTCTCCGATGGACCATCCTCTGCAGGCTTAGCTGGTCCATCCTCTGCAGGCTTAGCTGGTCCGTCCTCTGCTGGCTTAGCTGGTCCGTCTTCTACAGGCCTATCAACATCATGATCAGCAGCTTCTGCTGGCTCGCCAGTGGCAGAGCCCTCGGTCACTGGAACTGTCTTCTTGATGGTTCCAACTTTGACATACTTGCTCATAAACTTGTATTCCCAGTCCTGTAAGGCCTCGAGTTCAAATGGACCAAGACCAGAAACATCCCCAGTCAAATCTTTATCTTCAAAAGACATCTTTGCAAGAGCTCGACTAGCATCCTTCCCAGCAAACAGCGCGTAAGGCCCACCAGGCCCATAAAACATTCTACAATATAGTGATGAGTTTTAAAGCAAAACAATTAGAAGTTATGCTGCATCGACATGGATTAATATGAAAAGAAAAATGAACCATGAGAGAGAAAAGCTCATCCAGTTGAAATATCTTTACAATGAGTTACTGCATATCATTCACATTTACAGATTTGTATGGGTCCAAAAGCTAAAATTGACACAATATGTCCTGCTCCAAGCACTAGAATTGGCCATAAAACAAAAATCCTTGTTCCATATAGCAGCAAACCCCAGCCTTGTGTAGTTTCATAGTCACCAAAATTCACAAAAACAATATTGGAACACACCACCACCCCCCCCCCCCCCAAAAAAAAAAAAATCAATTTGACTAATTAGACTTCATAAAAAAAAATGATATGATGCTATAAATACAAATGAACTATTTAGGGGGAAAAAATGAACCTTCCATGTGCCTCTTTGGATGGTAACCTAGAAAGTCATTTCTTCATGATCATGAATGACAAGAAAATACAGCCTCCCAAACCACACCTGAAATTATGGATACATACCCAAACAAACCATGCTTCCCATCTAACTGTCATCTTAAAATAATCACTATCAAAACCAAACTCCAACCCACAAAGGTTTTCCAGAGGCAAGTAAAATATAGTGACAAGATCAGAAAACATAGAACAACTCCGCAACATAGGCTTGGGCTATGCATCCTTGCAGTAGGGCAAAGGCTGAGGTGTTGGGAAAGCACAACACAACACATAACCTGATCACTGGTTTCCATATAATATAACATGGATGCCTAGTCAATGAATTGGCATTGGGAGGATTAAAACATGATATCAAAAAGCTAACAGCTCAAGCAAATCAATCCCACCAGGCACTAGCACACTAAGCATAGGAAAAAAGAACAATAATACCAGCATCTTCATTATCCTCTCTTTGTTCTTCTCATCTCTCTTCCCCTTCAATTCTTTAATGCCCACGAATACCAATGGGATCAATGCTTCCAATTTCCACTGAAATGGTTCCCATTATTGTGTTTTAACTTTTAAGATTTGAAGTTGCTGAGGGTTCAACAGTAGAGATCAATGGCTTGAAGCTATTTCAGGCAGCTCAAACCTTTTAGCGCAAGGATTTACCACAATATACCTTAATCTCTGATGATCAAACCATTATTTTTCCATTGATTTAATCTCAACATAACTTAACGTCATTGTCTGCAGACATCCCCCCACCACCCCAACATCCAAAAAATAATAAATAAATAAAAAAACAGCAACAAACAACAAGACAAAACAAACTAAACTGAAAAAAATAATAATTAGTAGTTGGGTCTGGGTAGCATAACCAATCCAACCTAAATCAAGTATACCCAGAGCTCAGGAAAAGTAGCCAAGTAAATGCTGAGTATAAGTCAGGTCTGTGTACACCAATTCATTCCAAAGGATGAGGTTCGGCTGCCCTTCCACCTGACACCATGCAACCAAGATGCAGCATTGGCCTAAAGTGACAACAATGACTGCAAACGCCCAAACATTCAATACTCAATTGAGTCATGTATCTGCAGTTGCAAACTTCAAAACTTCTTATTCCAAAAACAAACTGTACATGGTTAATTACATGCCAAGTTGAAAAGAAAATTTGCAATTGGAATACCTTTCCTCAATTGTACAGGCAGCAAGTACAAGACTGCATAAACTATGAGCTGAATACAAACAATTTGAAAGTATGAATGCGAAATTCCGAACTTGCCATTAGAATACATCCCCTAATCTTCAAACAGTTTTTCCCATGTCATTGATTGATATAGAGAAACAGTCGAGAAATTAGCAAATGAAAAACACAAATCCCAATTTCTCAAATTCCAAACCCTATCCTTAAAGATCCGCAAAATCAGAAATAAAAAACGATGCACATCTCAAACTGCCGTAATGAAGAAAATCATACTTGTCAAACCTCTCATCAACCCAAAGTGAAAAAGGGCGAAAACAGCTAGACGCGAACTTTTTGCCTAGCAATAAAGAGCGGCAAAAGTGGCATCAAGAAGCAGAAATAGATTGGGAATCAACAATGTATCAAAAGTTGAAAAATACAAAGTCGTTTCTGGAAATAGAATCACTCTGAAAACGTCAAGAGACAAATCAAACCCATAAAACCCAAAGTGAAACACCCCCCCCCCTTCCCCCAAAAAAAAAAAATCTAAAAAAGAAAAAATTTACATATCCAGATATACAGACACACACTAAATTACACTTTACAAAAGACAAATTAACAAATGCTATAAACCCGCAAAAAAAAAAATTACAAAAGGGAAAACACCCAGCAAGTCAAACAACACACTCAGGAGCTAAAAAAAAAACTAATTAGAGAGAGAAATCGAAAATAATAAAAAATTTAACGCTATACCTGCTCTGTGAGACATCATAGATCTGACCCTTGATGGCCATGAGCAAGGGCTTCTTCGAATCGGAGCCATCGTAGGCCCTGAGCTCCTCCTCAGTGACCTCGCCGAGCTGCACGGGCGGAGGCAGCGGTTCCATCTGCTCCTCGAGCCCCCTGGGCGCCTGGCGATGATGATCGGGCGACACAAACAGTCCCGAAACCACGTAGTAGATGGCCACCGCCAGAGCAAGCACGGTAAAGAAGGTCGCCGGAGAGAGACCCGTGTAGACTAAGATGGCCTCCTTCAGCGTCTCCCACAGTTGCAGAGCCATGCTTGATGCTTTCCGCCGAAGAGAGAGAGAGAAGCAGAAGGCCGAGGCTTTGCCTTTTGGTGGGTAGGCGATGAAAGATGTCTCTTCGTTTCTTCCCCTTTCTTCTCCCTTTTATCAGCTCCGGTCATAAAACCTGGGTCTACCATCTACCCAATTTATATCATTTTATTTTAATTTATCATTAGTCTCTGACCTAGGATCCTTCTATTAATTTAAAAATTATATAAATTAAATTTAAAACTTGAAATTATGTAATTATTTATAATTTAGGTTCTTTCTTTTTTTTTCTTCAAAATTTGGAATCTTGGCAAAGTCCGATTTTGCTTTCTGCCATTATTGTGAACTACCGAATTGCTCTCTCACGTTGAATGGCTGAAATTGTTTTAATAGCTTTTTATAACAGTTATCTATTTAAATTAAGCTTTTTAAAAGTTACCTAAAATTTAAATATTTAATTTATGCTTATAATAATAATTTACAAATCTTAATACATGGTAATATTGATATTGCTAAATCTGATAGAATAAATTAAGAAATTAAGTTGGATAGCTTAATCACCATGTATTTTTAATAATTAATGAGAATCATACTTTTTTAATCATCTTTAGTTACTAGTTATCTATTTAAATTAAGTTCTTTAAAAAATACCTAAAATTAAAATATCTAATTGATTGTTACAATGCTCCTCTTTATTTTTTTGTTTTTAAGAAAAAAAAAAAAAGGTAATATTTGGTATTTTATAACATTTGAAACACACTAACGATAGTTTTTTAAAAATATAAAATTTTAAAGTTCAAAATTACAAACGACATTTATATTAAAAAAAAAAAAAGACTTCATGGATATATTTACATTAAAGAGTTCCTTTAATAAATAATATTAATAATAATTTTCAATAAAGTTATCTACGAGTTACCTTGTATTTAGCCCTTTCCTTATTACAAAAATGAACTAATCACAAAAGCTTTAATTTGATTATGAAAAAAACAAAATCAAATAATAAGTCAACTCATTCAATTAATTAATTCATTAATTAATCTATGCTAACACCTTCATAAGAAAAAAAAAAAAACTATTTTGCCTTCTATACATTTATAACTATCAAAAGTTCACATAAGACAATTGTTGGGTTTGGGTATCCCTCCAACGTGAAGAAATTCATTCCATCCTTTAGTCAATTTTATTTGAACTCTTTATTAAGTTTTTTAGAGACCTTTTTATACGTCATTTAAATAAATAAAAAATTAGGTTGTCAGTGCATAATTCCATTAGAAAGTGAGAGAAAGTATGCGGCAAAAAGAATGAGAACCACATTGAAAAGATCTGAATTTTTGCAATAGTGCGTAGTTTTGAGCAACTGACGATTGGAGGGTCATTCATGGTCCGATAGAGTTGTTTGTTTGTCAGTAGATAAAGGACTTATATACGTTGATTTTGAATGGTCAGATTGGTTATCCAAACACAGTAGCGTTAGATATCGGCTTTTGAATTTGCAATAGTGTGCAGTTTTGATCAACCAATGATTGAAGGGTCATCTGTAGTCTAATCGAGCTGATTTTTTGTCAATAGAGGACTCATAGACGCCGATTTTGAATGGTCATATTGGTCGTCCAAGCACTGTAGCATAAGATATTGGGTTTGAATAGTAACCACATTTTTTTGTGAAACTCTGAACTTTCTCTCTTTAATGTTTAAGATCTCTTAATGTTAGCTAAAAATAAAGTTATGTTATCCCTAGAGTCGAGTCTAGAGGGAGTGAATAGATTCTTTTGTGTATTTTCGCTTTTCTCTACAAAATAATAAATTTTGGCAAGATGCAAGTAATTATATCACAATATAAACCAGGTAAATCATGCACAAGATATAAATTAAAGAAAAATGAAGAAAAGCTTAACACCGATGTTAACGTGGTTCGGCCCCTTGCCTACGTCTACGCCTTGAGACACACTTAAGGATTCCACAATCCACTAAACAACCTTCTTCACCGGTGAATAAGCCTTTACACATGAAAACAAATCCCTTTCAGTAAGGTTCACTAAGAACCCTTGCAATTCGGTTCACTAAGAACCCTTTTACAACAAATGGAAGAAAATGATTTACAAATACAATCCACCTTGAATGAGCTGATATTTGATACAAAAATAACCTCACACAACTCTCTCAAAGTAATGAATCTCAACAAGATTAAAGAGTAAGAGAAATGTTGAGCACAAAGATGATGAACTAAATGAAGTGTGCTTGTAAAAATATATGATTACTAAAATCAATCTTTAAACAAGCCTTTGGACTTGTATTTATAGGCAAATTGAGTTACTAGCCGTTTCATGTTCATTGGGCTCTAATAAAATAATTTATTACTTGAAAACTATATGTTTATAACTGTTGGGTGAAGAATCTTGACGCAAACTGTTGATGGATTCCCCCAAACCTTGGACGGTTTCATTCAGGCCAAACCATTTATCTTACTGCTTGAAACCGTCGCTGCATCTGAGCCAAACCGTCGACGGTTTGCCTTGTTTCTTCATTAATTTGATTTTAAGGTGCATGAATGAGGTTTTAACCCAACTGGGACCAAGTCTATTGAAAGTTTATAATACTGAGATTGTTTAAAACTTGTCCATTATGAAAACATAGTAAGTATAGATGTTTATATAAAACTCTTTGTTTTTCATTTTTTGAAAACTCATAAGTGTAGAACTTATGTTTTGGTGATATCCTAAATACTTTATACCCTAATATGAAATGCATTTAGTAAACTTTTGTTCAATGATCTTGCGTGAAACAATATCGCAAGAGTTACAGTAGTTCTTACCTCAAACACTCTCTATTACACTATGACTTTGTTGGATGTGCTTTGAGTTCTTTTCAGTGATTGTCCACTTTGATCTTTTCTACTCGACTGTCGACTCAATCTTTGCATTTGATGCAGTACCTTCATGTCTTTGTCACTTGTACTTGTACTAACTTGATCTGTAAAGATAGGTTAACTTGAAACTACAAATTAGGTTGATATTATCAAAATACATCAATTATGATTATGTAGCCACTAAGGCTAATAATTCATGTACTCATTATGACACCTGAAAATTGAGATTTTGTACCCACGCTTTTATCATAGTGAAATTTTTAACGGGACTCATAAGTCCCATAGTTTTTACTTTTTTATTTAAAGGACTTTTCTACGTAAAATTGTGTGTCTCGTGTGATTAATATTTGTGATTATTTTTGCACTAATATTGTGCTGCTGAAAATATATATTTTTGTGCTATTGTCATATCATAAGAGCTAATTTTGTTAATTAAGAGAGAAAAAACTTCCGATTGTAATTCTGTGATTTTTCGACAAGTCTCGTTTCCTCCCAACAACAACGTTTCTTTACTATTATCTCTACTATTAGAAAAAAAAATATATCTTTTTTATAGTATCATTTTTAACATTTGTAAAATACTCTTATAAGTACCTATGACTATTTATAAATTCCTTATAATTATTTGTTGTGAATGAAATAGTATTTGCACAACGGAATTAAGCATAACAACTAGTGAAAAACAAATATGGAACACACACACACAGTATATATGAAAACAAGAACAACAACACCAACGATTTACGTGGTTCGGCAATGCCTACATCCACGGGAGCAATCGACAGAGGTTTTCACTATGTAAATGTCAAAGAAGACAATACAATACAATACACAAAGATCTTCTTCACTAAATACACTCAGACAAGTGTATATATAAAGTTTCCTTCAGAGGTTTCCCCCCAAAACTCAATCAACTTAACGTTCATATTCAAATTTTGAATTCAACTTTGTTGCCCAGAACAAAACCATCGACGGTTTCAGAGACCCTGCAACTGTTGCTCGATGGAATAAAATACCGAGAGTAGAAAATCTGGAAATCTGTCAAACCGTCGATGGTTTTACCCAGATTGCTGATATTAACTATGTTCTCCTCCATGTGTATGTCAACAACTTTAAGAATTGAACCACCAAACACAACAATCTCCACCTTGGCGAAATTCTGCCTCTTAGGAGAACCTGAAAAACATAACCTGATGCTCCACCTTGACCTTAGAACGTTAGGTTGAATTCATATCCCTTCTAGTACTTGGAGACATGAAGCAAGTCCAATAAATACTTGAACTTATTAGTAGTAACCGGTTTTGTCAAGATGTCCACTACGTTTTCATATGTGTGAACTTTCTCCAATACAAGTTCACCCGAAGTAATTAGTTCCCGAACCCTATGAAACCTTACATAAATATGTTTGGTTCTAGCATGATAAACTTGATTCTTTGCCAAGTAAATGACACACTGACTGTCACAATGCAGCACAATTCTACCTTGTTGTATACCCAGCTCCTTAACCAAATTGGTAAGTCATAAGGCTTCCTTTGCAGCTTCAACAACTATCATATATTTAGATTTGGTTGTAGACAATGCCACCAAGGATTGTACCATGGACCTCTAACATATAGGCCCTCCCACAAGGGTAAAGACATGACCTTTTGTAGACCTTTTGTCATCCATATCCTCTGCAAAATCAACATCAACAAACCCCACAACTGATGGACTATTCTGTTTGTTGACTTTGGTGTGATCCCAAGAGGGGGTGAATTGGGTTTTAAAAATATTTTGGCTAAATTAAACATTTACGCCAATTTATCATAAATCATATCTCATTCAAAATATACACATATATAAAAAACAATTTAACAATGAATACATACATACACAAGTGGTGCAACTCTTATTTAAATTAAATATGGGTGCATGCAAAATAGTTATAATCATGAATGAACATGCATACACAAACTGAATTTAAAGTGTAGAAATTTAAATGAGATAGAGAGAGAGCAACACAAGATATTTGTTATCGAGATTCAGCCAAACTAGCCTACGTCCCCGCCTTGAGCATATCCCCCAAGGATTATACTATCCCTACTCACTTAAACGAGCAGAGCAGAAACAGTTTACATCCTCTTCTTACACGACGAGGAAAACCCCAGATAGTCTCACTTACGGGGTTGAGACTCCCCAATTCAATTTTCAGACTGAACGAAACCGATCTCACTTACGGGGCTGAGACTCCCCAGTTCAATTAACGGGCTTAACCCAACCAGTACATGGAAAACATTTTTGTACATGAAAATGCTTCTCAAACATACAAGCAGAAATGTACACATTAAGCTCATAAAACATCCACTCTCAAAAGATATGAAATAAATGCTCAGTAGAGTAAAGGGTGTTTTTCTAAAAATGATTTTACACTAAACAAAAATACAAACATTTGATATTTAATGTGCAAATCAAAGCAAGAATGCATTCCTTCAACAACATATTTACCATGAAAATATGTGGAGAAATCTCAAAGCTTAACTCTCAAAAAGTTTTTCAAATATGCAAGTAAAAGAGCGTAAAACACTTGAAAATAAATGCCCAAATAAAAAATGCTCTCTTGTAAAAATGATTTTCAAGAAATAATAAAGAGAGTTTGAGAGTGTAAAAATTTACCCCAAGGAAAAGATTTTGCAATGAAATCAGTTTGGGGGAACTTTGATTAAGAAATAATTTGAGAGGTTTTTAAAGTTAATCAAAGTTGCTAATTTGGAGTTATGAGGGGGTATTTATAGAGTTTGAAATTATGACCGTTGGGGACTCACTGAGTATTTTTCAAATTGTTTAATTAAAAGTTAAACCCGTTTTAGCATTTAAAAATACCCCAACCCTAGAGGTTCGGTCGACCATCTCACTAAGTTCGGTCAATTGGGGGATTTTTTGAACTACAAGTTCTGTTGACCTTATAGGTCATTCCCGGTTTTGATAATGACAAATATTCTTTGTATTTGAGGACTTTCAAGTTTGTGTGCAAGTTCTTATTGTCAAGTTCATATTTGATGGCACGTGAAAGCTTGAAACCTAAAGACCCTGAAGATTAGTTGATGTTGTAATTTATATTATCATTCAATTCGAGTCTCTAATAGTAAATAGGAAAGAGGTCTGTAGTATTTAATGCATATCATGCATGTAGGAACTACAAGCTCAAGACGTTATGGAGCATCCTTCGGTTGACCGACGCCGAATTTTTGGGACTGTCTCAAAACAGCCTTAGAAAAGACTCTAGGTCTTGCACAATCACTTAAGTAAGTCCCTAATATGACTCTCTATATCAAGGGAAATTAAATAAGGCGAAATTGGATTTAATTGGAAAAACTTGAGAGAGCTCGGACAACCGAACCTGTGGCATTTTAAACACCTTGGGCGACCGAATCCTGGATAGGTCAACTTGTTGACTTTCTATTTAGGCGATTGAACCAATTTGAGCATATCTCCCTTGGATACCCGAACCTATGTCAGAACACTTTTCAACCCCTCAGACGCCCGAACGATCATTTTCAAAAATGGCTCGGGTGACTAAATTGGTCAGTTCAGTTAACCGAACTTGGCTTCGGGCACCCGAACCTTGGACATTTGGCTACTAACTTTGGTTCAGTCACTCGAGCATAATTTCAGGCACCCAAACCTTTTAAAAATGATTTTCTGGCTAAGTTTGTTCAGGCGAATGAATTGAAGTTCAGCCACCCGAATCTCTCAGGTTAAATTAATTTTACCGAGGTTAAAATTAAGTAAATAGGGTTAATTTTCTTAATGGCTATTAAAACAAATTTAATTTTTTTCATTGGGTCCCCAAAGATCAAAAATCCTTCCTTGCCTATGAATACTTGTTCATTTGCAACAATTGGCAAGGATTAGAAAAATTGATTAGGGTCAAACTCTCTCAAATTCAAAAATCCTTCTTTAGCCTATAATACTTTAAAACACTTATACACATCATCCTTCTTGATCTTGCAAGTGTTGTGAGTATATTTTGTGTGTTTGTGCTTCATTCATACTTGCTAATACTCTTATTAGATTATATTGATTGTTTGATTTTATTGAGAGTAGAAGCATCAAGTTCTTCCACTGATTTAACTTGATAAATCTTGTGTGGGAAGACTTGGAAGGTTATGGTTCTTGCATTGTCATTGCAAGCTACCTAAGCCAATATTTTTGTTGAATCAGGTGTAATCCCATGAGGGGGGGGGTGAATTGGGTATTTAAAAAATTCTTTGGCACTAATTCACAACTTAAAATCTTCTTATATATTTACCAATAAATTCGTGTTACTCAATTACTTTTGTGCAAGACTAACCAACTTATGCATGCAATATAAATAATTTAAATGCAATACTGAAAATAAAGAGTAAAGGGAAGAGAGAAGACAAACACAGTTTTACGAGGTTCAGCCGACTTGGCCTACGCCCTCGCCTTGAGCAACCACTCAAGGATTCACTAAAACTCTGCTCCTTAAAGTGGGACGGAGCTTCTCTTACAATCCGCTGCTTACAAGAGGCACAGCTTCCTCCTACTCTACTGCTTACAAGAGATACAGCTCTCTCCTCTCACACACCGGTTCACACACCGAACCGTGTATACAATAGAATCTGAAAATCAACACTCAAAGCAATGCTTCTAACAAAAGCTGGTGAGTACAATTCAAAATCCTAATACATTAACATATGATATAACTTGAAGCTCATGAATATATGAAAACGATACAATCGTTTTATATATGATATGCTTCAACACACAAATCCCTATTTAACCAAAACTCCCAAGTATAGATATATTCAAAATGTTTTAGAGTCAACTAGGGTTCTTGGTTCACTTTGCAAAAATGTACAAGTATGTTTGATGTGATCTAGTTAACAAAAAAAACTTTGTCTTGAATACACACTTAATCAAAATCACAAAGTTTTATTTCAAGTATTCAATGACAAATTGAGTATATTAATTTTTAGAAAATATCCATAAATTAAATGTATAATTATAAGTACCAATGAAATTTAATCAAGCTTTAATATATCTAAAATATAAATCCTTTAAAAAACACCCACTTGAATCAAAAATCAATCAACCAAGTTAAATAAGTTTTCTTAAGTAATGATCTTTTCAAAACTCAATTTTTATATGAATATGCAAACTCAAGATCAAAACTTCTCTAATGATAGTCAAGAGCACTTGATAAGATGAGACGAGATGTTCTTAAGAATAATAACTTGAAAGATCAAACCTCAATACTAGATTGAAGTATAGTTGAGTAAACAAGTTCCCTTTGAGAATCTGAGTTGATTTTCTAAAGTTTGAAGATTAGAAATTGAAGAGTAGGCAATCGTATAACACTAGGAGTAGATTTTCAACGTTCTTGCAACAAGGTGTGTTCTTCTCTTTCTTGTGTGTCTAACTTCTGTTCTAGGGTTTAGATATTCATAATATATAGTATATTACCCTTAGGATTGATCTTAGTCATTGGATCAATGAAATAGCTAGCGAGTCCTTTTAATAAAAATATGATTTTTAGACTTTCCCACGACTTCAGGCAACCGAAGTGGGGTTCAGGCTCCTGAAGTCACAACTTCAGACGCCTGAGGTTCCAGGGTCAGGCGACCGAAGTACCTCTGCCAGGTTCTATTTTTCCATTTAATTCTTTAGGCTACCGAACTTAATCTTTAGGCAACTGAAGAAATTTTTCAGGCGCCTGAGGTTGAGTTCAGGCTACCGAAGTCCCCTTTTTCTTAATTATTCATTTCCAATTTAAAATTCTGCTTTGTTTCTTTGCTTGGGTCTTTTACAAAACAAGTTTTCCATGATTTTAAAAACCTTTCTAAGCCCATGTAAGTTCCCTAATGGTGTACACGAAATGCATGAATCTTAACAATCATTCTAAGTTATGTTGAGCCTCAAGTTAAATCATACGAAAATGTAAGTACATGAGTTCTAAATACCCATTCCCAAGATATTCTTGAACTTTGCTGTTTGCATCTTGATTCTTGTACTCTTAAAGTTCCATGGTACTTTCCAAGATTTGTAAGCTTTACTTAAAGGCTTCCATGACTCGTTATCTTTCCGTGCATGCTTAGTGTAAGTCATGTTCACAAACTCAATGTACAAATCAAATACCAAGTGATTTGTCATTATCAAAACAAGATTGGACTCGTAGAGTCAACAATTTTTGTGTGCAAAATTCATTTTCAAAGCTTATTTTCAAACAACTCTTGTGCTTGCTACATTGAAGAAAATATTTTTGAGTTTGTTTAAATATTATTGCTAACATCTTTGAAACCCTAATCTGACATTGAGATTTAGTTTATCTAGTTTTCAAAGAATAGCTTGTTTGATACACTCTTGTGCTTGATTATTTATATACATAACCTTGAGTGTTGATTGTACACATAAAGCACCGAGCTAATAGTTCTTACATCATTGAGGTGTATTGATTATATTGTGCTGAATCGGTACATATCAGATTGAGTAAAAAGCATTTGTTTGTACGTAAATTTTATATCATTGGTTGCATTCTAGGCATGAGCCTGAAGAGGGAGACTAGCTCTATTGAATAGTTGTGGACTGGTTTAGACCCGGTTAGGAAAGTTAGGTGCACCATCCTGGTAAGGCATGTTGGTTGAGGTCAACTCCGTTAATTGACCTGGTTGTAACCGATGCCGCTCCACCCGTTAAGTGAGCCATAATGGAATCCTTGTGTTAGTGTAGCCAAAGTGGAGACATAGGCAGTATTGGCCGAACCCCGATAACATATCGTGTGTGCATTGTTTATCTTTCTACAATTTACATTCCTGCACATGTATGTTGTAGTTGGTGAATGCTACGCATGACTTTAATTTCCGCACATTATATTTATCAGCACATTTGGAACTGCATAAACAGACCCTAGGTTGTGAATGTACTGCTGCTATTTAGGTCAAACTTAAGAAAAAATTTTAAATTCCAATTTACCCCCCTTTTAGAAATACACCAAAGCTAACAGGTTTGGTCAACCATCTTAGGGTGATTTTAGGAACCTCCGAGGCTCGGTCAACTAGATTGAGTTTGGTTGACTAAACTTTATGAACATCGGTCGACCAAGTCCTTTTAAATTTGGTGGTTCGGTCGACTAGGGTGTTGGGACTTCCCATGTGTCTGTTTGGTCGACTAAGGCGTTGCTTTACATTTTTGGTCGGTTGACGGAAGGGTCAAACTATTGACCCTAGGGAGGTTCATTCGACCAAAGGGCCCTAAGTACTAGGGTTCGGTCGACCGAACATGCCAATTTTGGGCATTTCGGTCCTTTTCCTCTTATGCAATGTCCCTAATCATATAATAAATAATTCTAAGTCAATAGGAAATATTTTCATGCAAAATTATGGGTCCTAAGGTCGGTCTAAGGCCTTTGAGAAATAACCCCAAAAATCTGGCGTCGGTCAACCGTACAGTCATTTGGTTCCCTATGGTCAATCTACGGTTATTTGAGCATTTAAAACATATCATGCAAGATGTATGCATTATCACAGACCAAAATATAAAAATAAATGCAATAAAAATAAAACACAAATGTCTTCTTCTTTCTTCTTTGCTCTTTAACTCCATGGAATATGCTAGATATGAGCTTTAAGTCGTGTCATGGCTTCCATGTCCTCTTGATCTTATGTGTGACCTGAATTATACCTGTTCACGCACTTATTAGCACACATAAGAATCGCTTGTGTTTGTCAGCATCAAAACAGAGATCGGACTCAAAAAGCCAACATTGTTGCTTGCCTAACATGATGCCATAACTTGAAGTACCCCATAAGTATCTGAAAATCCATTTGACGGCTTCCCAATTGAAATTAGGAATAACTTCCCAAGAGGGGGGGGGTGAATTGGCTTTTAAAACTTTCTTTTTAGTTCTTTTTTAAAGTCCTTTACTTCTTTTAATATTTAACCAATTCTTTGACTTGTTTACCTATTTTTTTAATCAAACAATAACTTGGTTTCTCTTAAACAATAAACAAGACAACTAATAAAACATTCAATCTTCAACCACACAAATAATTAAACTAGTCAAGCTTATCAACCACAATGCTCAAACCAACAACCAATTTGATTGCCAAATATAAATTCACTTCAGCACTATTAGATTGATGAAATCATTCAAGATTTAGCACTTTTTGAAATATAAACATAGTTCACTCAATCTCAAGATTTATACCATACAATCACAATATATTAATGGTATATGTAACTTTCAGCTTTTGTATTGTGTTCAGCCCTGTAGTAAATGCGAGTTTGAACAAAGCCCTATATATATGAAAATGCTTCTTCAATGTGATGTTCAATATAAGATCCAATTGCTCTTTCCAAACTTCAAAATTCAAATAAACTCTTAAGTTAGTTTATCTTTGGGATGTTTAGCCAAGTTACGTACTCCCGTATGGTTTCCGCAAAGAATGGTTCAACCAACGTACTCCCTTTCGATTTTCGTAACCCAAATCAAAATCAAATTTAAGGTTTACTTGATTTCCAAATATACGTAGTTTATATGATTTTTAAATTTAAACCATCCACGCAATTTAAATATGTACTGAAAATAAAGAATAGGGAAAGAGAGAGTGAGACGGAGATTTTTACGAGGTTCAGCTTATACCCGGCCTACATCCTCGCCCTTGGCAAAACCACCAAAGGATTCACTAAACCTGTTCCATTGACGGGTGGAACAAAACCTTTACAAGCGATACCCCACGCCTAAACACTCCTTCACTAGGCTAGAGCCCGCCTTTCCAAACGATGTCCCCTCATTCGGTCACTCCTTTAGGCTAGAGCCCGCCTCTCTAAGCAATATCCTCTTGCTTAGCCAATGATCCAAACAATCGTTGGAACGTCAGAGAACTACAAGAAACAAGATATAATATGCGTACAAATATACTCTCACAAAGAACAAGTTAGTACATGTTCAGCACTATATACTTCAATGTAAAATATCAATATGAAATACAATGAAGCTTAAGTGTAGAATTCACCAATATCCTTCTTAGATGAGGATTAGCAGTAGGAATTCAGAGAAGGAAGGATTAGCACTTCAGAATATCTCAGCAAAAGAGATTTGCAATAAGTGAACACGTCACGCCTCGAATCCGGAAATGGGACCCAGGGGTGAATTTAAGTAACCTAACCTGTCTCTGTATCAATTAAAACATACATAATACAACATGCAAAGAGGGTCCGACCCCGTAGGGTGAACGGATGCCCTACGTACATACATACCAATGTCCATACTCATCAAAATACGCAGTGGAATACGGTCTTTCTTTACATAAACTGTACCATACCAAAGTCTATACCATACAAGGATATACATCCCTACGAATACCATACATACTACGACCGTCTACAAAATTCATCACGACAACCCGAATACAAAAACTCATACCTATTAGGTACTAGTAGTAGCTAAACAACACGCCCCGCTTCCGGATGCTAGGATGCTAGTTTCGGCTACCCGAAGGACCTGAAAAACATTTGTATATATTTGGGGTGAGACACCTCTCAGTAAGGAAGAAAATAGGTTATATCAGTGTGTGGCATACCAGTGTCATTTACATACATCATAACACTATACATACAATACGGTTTGAAACAATTTGTACAGTTTCAAAACAATTTCCATACATTTCCATACAGTTCCAATATTTTCACAAAAACCATTCCAGTTCATACGATACCCAACATACATACATACATACATACATACATACGGTCAGTGTCTTCACACTAGTTTGCAACTACACCAAGTCACCACAGACTCACAGCGATTACATTGCTACACACGCAACTACCCTGCGACGACTGAGGCCCAATGGTGAATCCATTGCTACATACGCAACTACACAAGGTCACCTAGTCTCACAGCGGTTACGTTCCAACACATGTAACTACGATGATCTACGACTCAGGCCCAATAGTGAATCCATTGCTACATATGCAACTACACAAGGTTACCTGGTCTAACCCCGATTACATTACCATGTGACAACTACGCTGCGACGACCTAGGCCCACTGTGAATCCATTGCTACAAACGGTGTAGATCACACCTTCGTTGACCAGCCGAACCATACTGGTGATATTTCACACTCTGGATATAGAGCCAGCCACTCTCAACATATGGTAATTAGCCACCACTAGCCAATTTCACAAAACCTGAAATCATTTTGGGAACTCACATCCCTATACTTTTTAGCGTACAGAAATAAACCGCCACATAGCTGTTTCACAAATATCTAGAACAACATACATACATTCATACGTACCACACTTATTTGGTTTACGGAAAATCATATCATTTACAATTCCAAGTATACAGTTTATGCAAATATGGATTACGGTCACCTCCATAATACAGTTTAAACAAGACAAACGGTTTTCCAAACAAATTAGAGATGATACCCGAAATCCCTAATTTTCCCAAAAACTGTAACCCAAAAATCTCATATTTTTACCTGATAGATTTCCCTAAATAAGTAATCAAAACATACATACGATCGTAGCCTACAAGCTTACCAATCCTGATTTAAAAAATGGACTAATATAAACAGAATCCCTTTACCTTAACCCGAAATCCAACTACGAACTCTACGGTCCTCAAAACTATGAATCGAGATTCTGAAATCTACAAACCACAGTACAAAACATACTTACAATCCATACTACTACACGTATACCAAATCAGAAATGAAAACCGAGCCTTACCTCGATTTTGGCTTGAAACCCAAAATCCTTCGAAACGAGATTCCGATCCAGTAGAAATGTAGAGAATCCTTCACTGATCCTCGCAGTAACTATGGATTTGTGAATCCGACAACAAACGGTGAAGGAATCGAAGAGAGAGAGAGAGAGAGAGAGAGAGAGAGAGAGCTTCGAAATCCTAGAGAGAGAGAGAGAATATCCAAAACTTAGCAATGAAGAAACCCAAAATATCCTTTTATAGACCTTTGACCCGAGGGATTTCGTCGACGAAAAGTTTCTTTGTCAATGAAAAATCCGGCATTTCATCGAGCACTTGGAGGCCCCGTCGACGAAGTCTGATATTTCCCATTTTCCGCCTCTCAGCTTTCCTTTGTCGACGAATCTCTGAATTTCGTCGACGAAAATCCTACTACCTTCGTCGACGAATTTTGGCTTCGTCGATGAAGCCTACAGAATTTCCATTTTACCCCTCTTTTACCAAAATCAACTCCACATACAACGTTTCGGGTTCTTACAGAACAAAAGAGCTTTGGAAGAACAAGAGTGCTTTCAGCTTCTAAAACAGATTTTTCAATTCATTATTGAGTTTTGATTTGGAAAACCATGTATTTATAGGCAATTAGACTTGTTTCCATGTTGCTAAAGTTTCCTTGGAGTGTTTCCCAAGTTTTTAGAAAGTTTGGAGTCCAAGCAAATAATATTTAAAAAATAAAATTTTTGAAATTTCTGCCTGTTAACAGTATTCAGATGATTGAACTTTCGGGTTTAGTTGTCTGAGGAGGTTCTGCCTCTTTAGAAAATTCAGCAAAAAATCTTCAGATGACCAAACTTAATCTTCAATTCTCTGAAGTTATTCTTCAGATGTCTGAAGTTACACTTCGGTAGTCTGAAGTGGCTCTGTCTACTGTTCAGTCAGCTGAAGTTCCTCCCGTGAACAGTGTTCAGTTGGCTGACAATTGTGACCCCACTTAAGTATTTTGCTCATAACTTTTTTTGTATGACTTCAAATTAGGTTTTCTTAGTGTCAAAAGAAATCTAAGAGAAAATACTACAACTTTCATGTTGAATACTTCTTAAAATAAATAGGTTTTGATAGTGAAAAATGCACCTCAATTTGAATGTATAAAAACTAACAGCATTTGGAAAAACCTCCTTTTGGTACTTTTCATTCCAAAAATAATTTTAACCTTTTTGAAATATCTTTTGACCTTATAAAAATATTTTCCAAGTATTTTAAAAGGTATCTAAGTCCAAGAAGTTAACCTAAGAGTTTCATAATATTTCAAACGATATTTAGACATTAAAGTACTTACATAAAGACTTCTAAGACTTTTCTCATTCTAAGTTCTTGAGTCTTTATGCTTTGTCCTTTGATTGAGTCCATCTTTTCTTCAAGACTTCATATTCTTTGAGCTTTCTCACTTTGCCTTTCTTTGACTCTTTTGACTTTAATATTCCTTAGCTTTCAACAACTCATTCATGTCCTCATATTCTTCAAGGTTTAATATATTATCTTTAAATCCATGCTTTGACTCTTTTAAGCTTCATTTGATCCTTGTGAGTACTTTGACCTTGCTTTCTCATATATGAGCCCTGAAATAACATTACTCACACAAATACATTAAATTCCACTTGTTTGTTAGCATCAAAATAAGATAACAAGATTTTAAGTCTTGTAAGGCCAACACCAGTGTTGTCTACCCGGATTAGAGAGGAACTTGCTCATCATATTCAATGCATCTCCCTGGTTGCTTTCCTCTACTACTGTGGCCCTATCTACTAACTCTGAGAAGTTCTGCACCTTAAGAACTGTCACCTATTTATAAATGTCTTGCCTCAAATTCCCCTCGAACATCCTGACCTTCATAATTTCATCCGAGACAATATAAGGTCTAATAACTTGGAAAAAAAAAATTTAAAAATAATTAATTAAAATTATTAATCAATTAATTAGTTAAACATTATTAAATTAATGTATTAAATAAACAAGTAAAAAGAAATAGAATGAAAAAAAAAGTTAAGAGTAATTATTATTTAATTGATTAAATATTATTAAATTAATTAAATAAATCAATAAATAAAAAGGAATAGTAAAAAAAATTGGTATATATATATATATACATAAGTTTATTATAATATATTTATATAAGTATATATATATATATATAATATTTAACAATATAATAATATAATAATATATATTAAATGTATTAGGATGGATTGAATTTCAATTTGAAATCCAATTCCATTTTCTTCAGCGCCTCTCTGCATCTCTCTTAGTTTCTCTCTCTGTCTCCGTCTCATTCCTCCGTCATCCTCCTCTCTCTCCTTAATTTCGTCGGCCTAATGAGTGTCGATCAGAAAATGGAAGGTACCGTTGGGTTCCTAACTCCGCCACCGACATTTCCTACTGGAGCGGATTTATCGTGGGAGCGGCGTAGGCACCACTCTTGGCGAAAGATAGATTTCTTCTAAATTCTTAATTTCTCCTTAAATATGTCGTTAAATCGACGATCAAGCACCACTACGAGGTCCTAATCGTAATCGTCGTCATTTTGGCGTGAGTAAATTTTCAATTGGGGTTTTCTAGGCCTCACTCCAAAGCGAGAGTGAGATTTGGAAAATTAGGTAAATTGGTTATATTTGAGGATATACTTATTTATTTAGAATTTATGGGCCTAAGAAATGTTAAAATAGTATTTTATTTATGATTGATTTAATGGAATTAGGATTTTTGATTCAGGGTCCGAGTGAGCGCCGCAAATATTTTTTGGGATCCCTGTTGGCGTAGTTCAAGAAACCAGGTAAGGGAAAATATATATATTAAACCATAATTTTTTATGAATTTGATGGAAAATAAATTGTGTTATATATACGTGTATATGTTTCGGTATGAGTTTAAAATGTCAACCATTTAAATTATGTTTTTTCGAGTTTAAGACTGTTTATTAAATACGTATATGCGAAAATGAACTAATGAAAGTGAAAAATATTTTCAGGATAATTATATAAGAAATGAAAAGTATTTTCAGTATATAAATGTTAAATGTTGGTTGGATTATTTCACAGGTAATGTATGAATTTTATTACTAAATTGTGTGGCATGAGTAAATGTAAGTTCTGTGCAAATATATGTTAAATGTATGAGATGCAGGCTAAGTAAGTAAAGCATTAAAAATGAAATATGATATGAACCATAATGTTTGTATATGTTAATGCAACCATGTAAATATATGACAGCTGAAAAATGTTGGGTAAAACAGTTAAAAGATATTGGGTAAAACAGTTGAAAGATGCTGGGTAAAATAGCGGAAAAATGCTGAGTAAAACAGTTGAAAGATGCTAGATAAAACAATTGAAAAATGATGGGTAAAACAGTTGAAAGATGCTGAGTATGTAATGAAATGAAATGAAAATGGAAATGAATGAAACGAAAATGAAATGTGAAATGTGAACAATGTAAAATGGGAAAGAGTCACTTAAAGTGAAATGAAATGAAATGTTAAAGTTATGAACATGAACATATGTGAATGGTTGAATAATGACAGAAAGAATAATGTATTATAATATTAGAAGTATTTATGCTAATAGAACATGTTACAATTGGGGCGGGGCATACTCTTTGCCTGAGGGCTTGTTGAGAAAGGCGAGTGCGCTAGTAACTTCAAATTTAGAAGTAGTTGCATAATGTACTAGGGTAGAGGGAATTTACTTGTATGGGCAGGTAGATTTCTCTATCCTTGGGGCCTTCGCTGGTAAACCTTTGTTTGAACTGTGTGAGTACGAGATCAATCTAATACTTGAGGGCTTACTGAGTAAGGTGAGTGCTACTCAGTGCCCTGGTGTAACGCCCCGAACCCCTAAACCCCCGAACCCTTAAACCCAGGTCTAGAGCGTTATACCTAATAATCCATAATCCATGATATACGCAGCGAAAAACATAATCATAATCTCCATAAACATAGTTCTACAATACCAACATTCCATAATACCAGAGTTTGGTATTTCCTATCTAGAAATCCATAAAATTTATCCATCACCTGCATTTCTATAAATACACACATTTCCAAAATATTCCAGTATATTCACAATCATTCCATTCTCCATAGACTTAAAACATAAGGACATAAAATATAAACTTAAACTTAAACTTTATACAACTCCTCAGTATATCAAAAATATACTTTTTTCTCTTTACAACCCTCAAAAGGCTATAAACCCTCGAGCTCCTAAGCCCGACCTCGAGGATGTCCTGAAAAAGAAACATTCATATTCGGGTGAGACACATGTCAGTAAGGGAATAAAAATATATATTAAAATAGAGTGTGACTATCATAAGGTATAAAGATATCATTTTAAATACATTTACAAATCATTATCATAACTCTGAAATTATTTTCTGAGTCTAATCAAACACATGCAAAGATTTAGCCCACGAGATTACCTAAAGATAGGGGTGATTACCCACGTATACAAGTAGCACCCCTCTGCTCTGATACTTAGGTAACCCTAAGGCCACGACTAAAGCATATCAGGGTACTCACCTTACTTAGCAAGCCCTCAAGTGTTAACTTGATCTCGTACTCACGCATTCAATAATAGTTTACCGGCAAAGGCCCTAAAGATAGGGAATTCTACCCGCCCATACAAGTAGGTTCCCTCTGCCCTAGTACGTTATGCGGCTATTGCCACATTTAAATCCACTAGTGCACTCGCCTTTCTCAGCAAACCCTCAGACGAATAGTTTGCCTCGCCCAATCGTAACATGTTCTATATACATAGATACTTCTAATATCATAATACATTATTCATTTCTGTCATTATTCATTCATACACATATGTTCGTGTTCATAGCTTAAACATTGCATTGCATTTCACTTTACGTAATTCTTCATCATCACATCATTTATATTTGTCATTTCATACCATGTCATTTCATTGTCATTGCATAACATTTTCATTTCATTTCCTTTGTACTGCAGCTGGTCTTTAACCATCATCAGTTAGTCTACAATTCCTTTTAACTGTTATCAGTTAGTCTACACAGAAGTGTGCTAGATTTTCTAACATGGTTGTCTTTTAGCTATCTTACATTTACATGATTGCATTTAGCATACACAAGCAACATAGTCCATAACATATTTTATTCTCAATACTTTACTTACTTATCTTGCATCTCATACATTTAACATATATTTGCATAGAATCTCATGTCACACAATTTAACAGTAAATTTCATACATATTCTTGTAAAATAGGTCAACCGACATTTAGCATTTATTTACTGAAAATACAACTTCCATTTCTTACATAATTATCCAGAAAATTCCTTCTACTTTCTTCAGTTCATTTCCACAAATACATAACTAAATAAGTGGTCATAGGCTCAGAAATCATAATTTTACATGGTTGACATTTTAATAATTCACACCAAAACATACATATAATATAACGTAAATTATTAGTTTTAAATTCATAAATTCTGATTTAATATATAATTTCCCCTTACCTGAATTCTCAAACTACACCGATAGGAATCTCATACAGATGCCCGTGGCGCTCACCCGGACCCTGATTCAAAAACCCTAGTTCCATTAAATTATTCCTAAATAAAATACTATTTAAATATTTCCTAGGGCCATAATTTCCAAATAAATAGTTATACCCGTAAATATAACCAATTTGCCAAATTTTCTAAATCTTACTCTCGCTTTGGAGTGGGACTTAGAAAACCCCAATTAGAAATTTACTCATGTCAAAATGACGACAAACATGACTAGGACCCCGTGGTGGTGTTTGATCGTTGATTTAACAGCCAATTTAACGAGAAATTGAGAAATTAGAGAAAAATTGCCTTACTCCAAGAATGGTGTTTAAGCCACTTCTACGACAAATATGCTCCAATAGAAATGTCGGTGGCAGAACCGGGAATCTAACAGCACCTTCCGTTTCCTGATCTACCGCAAATCCATCGAGAAACTGAGAAAGGGAGAGAGACGGAGACTGAAGGCGAAGCTGGCGTAGGTATTCCTTGCAGGGGCGCCCTCTGGATCTCCTCAAGTTATCCTTCAGGAGATTTGCTTATATATATATATATATATTTATTTATTTATTTATTCTATAATAACTAACCTATATATGTGTATATATATATATATATATATAGATCTTATTTCAATTAGTTTTTTTTTCATAGTATTTCTTTTTATTTATTTATTTAATACATCAATTCAATAATGTTTAACTAATTAATTGGTTAATAATTTTAATTAATTAATTAATTTTATTTATTATTTTTCCTAATTATTTTAATTTTTTCGGTCTGTTTCAGCAACGACGCTAGGGTTGCCTAAGTATTAGAGCGAAGGGATGCTACTTGTATGAGCGGATAATCACCCCTATCCTTGGGTAATCTCGTGGGTTAAATCTTTTGCATGTGTTTGGTTAGACTCAGAGAATGATTTTAGTGTTTATGATAACGTTTTGCAAATGTTATTAAAATGATATTTTATAAACCTCATGTTAGCTACACACTGTTTTAATATATTGTTTCTTCCCTTACTGAAATGTGTCTCACCCGAATATGAATTTATCTTTTTCAAGATTTCCTCGAGATCAAGTTTAGAGAGCTCGAGGTTTTATATCATTTTTGGGAAATAGAAAGAGAAAATGGTGTATTTTTATGTTAATTTTGAGATGTATAAATTTATGTTTTATGTTCTATGTTTTAAGTTTTCTGAGATATCGATGGTTGGGAATACTGGTATTTGGGGATTATGTTTTGGAGACATATATATATATGTGATTATAGGTGGTGAGTAGTTAATTTGGATTATAAATAGGAATAGTAAACTCTAGTATTATATTTGTGGAGATTATATTTATTTTTTTCGCTGTGTACATGATATTAGTATGTGGATTATCAGGTAAATGAATGGATTAGTACCACTCCGGGCCCACATAGAGGGTCGGGGCATTACAGCAGAAGCACGACAACTCAATGAATTTCATCGCGTACTGCTGGACTGTCATCAATATTTGGGACAAACTCAGAAATTCCTGTACCTTCACCTCTCTGATGGTGGTAGCGGGAAAATATCTATCGAAAAATATCTCCCCGAATCTACTCCAAGTCATATCCACAGGCGTAGGCCTCTGTTCCTCCAACAACTTTGTAGCTACCCACCATTTCTTAGCCTCACCTGTCAACTTATACAAGGCGTAAAGGACCCTCTTCTTGTTGGTGTACTAGAGCACCATCAATATTTTCTTTATCTCCTGCATCCAGTTCTTAGCAATTGCAAGATCAGCTGCTCTTGAAAATGTTGGAAGATTCATCTTCGTAAATTTCTCTATCGTACAACCCTGCACTGTAGATGAACCTCCCTGCTCCCTAGAGCTCTAAGCAATCTCAGCCATAACCCGCTGAGCTATGCTGCATAATACAACATCTGAATCCCCGCCTCCCATGCTAGAAGGCCCTACTCCATCATCTCCACTAGCATGGGCACTGCTTCCTCTAGGGTCCATCCTGAGAAGTCAATAAACAAAACTTAGGGATCCTATCCCCATACATATCTAATATATAAAATCTAATTAAAATCCCATATTTCCAATTAACTTGCCCCCCTCTGATCTTAATTCAAGATTCAATCCTGCAACCTAAACACACAATCTGACAATAGTTTACTATGGCTTTCCTGAAACTGTCACCCCAAGAAAGACAAAGAAATCACCACGAAAATTCTGTACCCAGACTACAAAACAAAACCTCAAATCTTTTTCCTATACTCTGGTATTGTTTCCACTGCATTTTAAAGTCTACAAAACCTAACAACCTAGGCTCTGATACCAAATTGTAATGATCTCATTTTTCATGCCATATTTTTTTTTTTCTTAATAACAATGTTGACTGGTAAAAATCTTGTCCTATGATACCTTGTAACGTATTCATATACCTAGGTAGCGAAAAAACATAAAATGTATAACCAGAAACACAATACCAGAATTTCTCAATACTTATACACATCACTCTAGTTTTGGATACCAGATCTGTGATACCCCATGGATGAAAGGTTTAAAAGACTAGATGTTACTACCTATATCAACAAGGTGTACATTTCTTTTCTGAAGCTTTTCCGTGAGAATTCCATAGTTAAGCGTGCTTGGCTTGGAGCAATCTTGGGATGGGTGACCACCTGAGAAGTTTTCTTAGGAAGTGTGTGAGTGAGGACAAAACACACTGAAAAGGACACGTGTTGGTTTGTGGGGCCAGTCATTAGTCTGATAAGACCCGCCCCCTGTTGTCTGGTTTAGGTCGAGAAGGAGAGATGCAGTGCTCCCTGGCAGACCTATGTTGGGGCGTTACAGATGGTATTAGAGTCAACACCTAACCAGAAGTGTGATGAGATTCACTTCGCCTGGGTTTAGAAATGTGGGTTCGCAATGAGGACGTTGCGTTCTATAAGTGGGGGAGAATATGATACCCCATGGATGAAAGGCTTGAAAGACTAGATGTTACTACCCATATCAACAAGGTGCACCTTTCTTTTCGGGAGCTTTCCCATAAGAACTTTATAGTTAAGCGTGCTTAGCTTGAAGCAATCTTGGGATAGGTGACCACCTGGGAAGTTTTCTCAGGAAGTGTGTGAGTGAGGACAAAACACACTGAAAATGATACGTGTTGGTTTGTGGGGTCAGTCATTAGTCTGATAAGGCCCGCCCCCTGTTGTCTGGTCCAGGTGGAGGAGGAGAGACGCAGTGCTCCCTGGCAGACCTAGGTTGGGGCGTTACATTAGAAAAGCCCTCGATGAATTGGCGATAGTACTCTGCCAAACCCAAGAAATTTCTAATTTCATGTATGTTCTTCAGTCTCGCCCAACTAACTACCACCTCTACCTTGCTCGAGTCCACTTATATTCCCTCCTTGGACACTATATGTTTTAGAAATGCAACATGATCTAGCCAAAACTCGCATTTCTTGAATTTAGCAAACAATCTCTTCTCTTTGAGTACTTAAAGTACCAGTCTTAAATGAGTCTTATGCTCTACAGAACTCCTCGAATAAATCAGAATGTCATTAATGATCACCACCACGAACCTATCTAAGTACTCATTGAATACCCTGTTCATCAGGTCCATGAATGTTGCAGGTGCATTCATCAATCCGAACGGCATAACCAAGAGTTTGTAATGGCTATACTAGGTTCGAAAAGCTGTCTTTAGTACATCCTCTGATTTCACCTTCAGCTAATGATACCCGGATTGCAGATCGATCTTAAAGAAAACTTGGATGCCCTACAGTTGGTCAAACAGGTCATCAATACGAGGTAACAGGTATTTATTCTTCATCATCACCTTGTTAATATCCCTATAGTCAATGCACATCCTCATCGACCCATATTTCTTCTTTACGAACAACACCAGCGCTCCCCAGGGTGATACACTCGGTCTGATGAACCCTTTATCAAGAAGTTCCTGCAGCTGTTCCTTTAGCTCCTTTAGTTCTACTAGAGCCATTTTGTATGGCGCCTTGGAGATTAGTGTCGTCCCTGGTGCTAACTCAATAGCAAAATCCACCTCAAAATCTGGAGGCAATCCTGGTAAGTCCTCGGGAAACTCCTCCGGGAACTCCCATAGCAATGGAATATCCACCAGCTTCAGCCCCTCCTTTGGTACCGCTTTCACACACGCCTGGTATCTCAGGCATCCATTGAGGAGCAACCTTCTTGCTTGCATCATTGAGAGGATTTGTGGTGTAGAGCGCACACACGACCTGACGAATTTAAACTCCTGCTCTCTAGGAGGTCTAAACACTACCTCCTTTTTTTTGGCAATCTATGCTCGCATAGCTGAATGCTAACCAATCCATCCCTAAAATAATATCAAATTCGTGCATCTCAAGAACAATTAGACTAACAGACAACCCCCTCCCCTGAATCTTCATTTGGTGGTCTCTAACTAGGGGTGAGCAAAATTCGGTGAAAACCGAATTAACCGAATTAACCGGCCGAAATTGGTCGGTTCGGTTCTGGTAAAAATCCCGGTTCGGTTGGTTCGGTTATAATTCTACAAAATTTCGGTTAATCGGTTTCGATTCGGTTAAGGGTAAAAAAAATTTCGGTTAACCGAATTACTAATTAATTAGATTTTAAATATAATTTATGAATATAAATTTTGCTTATGTAAGTACATTAAGGAGTTTAATTAACCTATTTGGATTCTTTGTTCTATGGTAAAATATTATTTTCATTAATAAAATTAATAAATAAGGTATTTAATTAAGTTGGATTTGGTTTTAAAAAAAATTTATAATTGTATTATATTTCTAACAATTAATTTTAAATGATTTCGGTTAAAATCGGTTAACCGAATTACCCGAATGGGCAATTCGGTCGGGGTCGGTTCGGTGTCTTTCGTCAATTCGGTCGGTTCGGTTAATGGTTTATATTAACCGAATTTTTTGGTTAATTCGGTTAATTACCCGAATTTAACCAAACCGACCGTTTTCTCACCCCTATCTCTAACCACCTTACTGCATACAATAACTGACACTGTCGGCATGACCACACCTAACTCGACCCCTAACAACTAAGTCTCAACTCCGCATACTCTAGCAAACCCCCAAAGATATAAACGAGTGGGCAGCACCTGAGTCAAATAACATAATGGCATTATGTGACATAATTGAAATCGTACCTGTCACCACATTGTCGGCATTTTCTGCATCACCTGGCGTCAATGAGTACACTCGTTCCTGTGCGGTGCCCCTTAGTGACCACCTCTGATTGCTTGACTACCTCCCCCATACTGCTGCTGTGAAGGCACATAGTTCAATACCGCACGAGAATCTTGCACCTGATATCCTGCACTACCGCATCGATAGCAACCCGTAAAACTAGTCCTGCACTCGCTCGCATGCTTCCTATGACATTTGGAACAGGTAAGGCACTAAGAATTCCCCTAAGGGCCTCAAGGTCCCATCACCTGTCACTGGCTCGACGAACTAACAGGCTGCTTCCATGAGCTCTGGCTGGTGTTGGACTAAAAACTCTAAGGCTAGGACCTCTTCTTCTGATTTGCCTCTCTGTCCCCCCTCCTAAATGCTAGCCTCCAATTCCATGGCTCTGTCCACTAGCTCAGTAAAGCTCTGAGCCAATAACGTCGCCACCTGTGCGCGTATTGCCTACCTCAGCCCCTCTCAAACATCCGAGCCTTCTTTGGCTCATCCGGGACCATATGTGGAGCGAATTAGGATAGCTCCACAAATCGAGCCGTATATTGCTGTATAATCATAGGCCCCTGGGTTAGATGTAAGAACTCCTAAGCCTTCACTTCCTAAGTGGCAATAGGGAAGTATTTGCCGAAGAAGATTTCCTTGAAATAGTTTTAGGTAATAGATACATACCTTGGACGCTGTTCCTCCACCAGCTTAGCCAAGCTCCACCATCTCTTTGCTTGAAGGTGGCAAACCGAACCTTCTACTCCTCGGTGCATTCTAGCACACCAGTAGCTTCTCCATCTCCTGAACCCAATCCTCCACTGCAATCGGGTTCGACCCTCTTGAAAAAGCTGGTGGATTCGTCCGGGTGAATTGTTGGAACGTGTAGCTCCTATCAGCCGCTAGCTGATCTTACTCTCTAGAATCCTTCCGAGTTTCCTTGCTAGCCTGCCACGCTATACTGTGCAGCATCACCGAAGCATCGACATCATCCTCACTGGATGTGTCCACATGGTTATCTCCCTTGACATCCATGTCTTTTCCCTTCGAGTCCATTCTGTAAATAGGATAGAAACCAGCTCAATATTCCATTCTTATCATGTGGAACACAGTTATTAGATGAAGAAATACCATAACATGTAAATTCTCAATTTTAAAGAATGAGTCAAGCAATTTTGACACAAAACCGTCGACGGTTTGCCATTCGCAAACCATCTCTCTAACCCCTACTCCAGGACAATTACATACTCACTTAACCTAACATTTCAACTTAGATTTTGAGTTTCAGCCCCTCAACCCCAAAACGAAACCATCGATGGATTTACCATAGTTTTCCTAAAATCGTCATTCTAGGAAAAGCACGAAAGACTGTTGAAGGAAATCTGCCTCCAAGCCTCTAGACTAAAATCCGCCTAACTTACTAACTCTTATCCTCATCTCATCTTAACCTATACTCTGGTAATCCTTAACCGTCTAAGCCTGCAGAACCTAGCAAACCTAGGCTTTGATACCACCTGTAACGCCCCGAACTCCTAGTGGGCCCGAGGTGCTACTTTAGTCACATTTGAGTACCTTATACCATCTCATAATATAAAATATGCAACGGAATAAATAAAACATTCTCCATAATCTATTACCAGAGTTTAACCATCAATCATACATCACGGTCTTTCCATTCTCATATTAAATCTCAAACTAACAAGTCAACTAACTCGGTCCATACGACCATAATACAAGCCCAGAGGTTTACAACATAATTACTCACATCTGAGTTCTTGAAGACACTCCTAAAAAAAGCTATACAAGTCTCCACCCCCTGGTTCTGCTAAACTTGATCTCTTGGATTCCCTGAAAAGATATGTTGTATAATAGGGTGAGACACCTCTCAGTAAGGAAAATTAAGTTAATAACAGTGTGTGATCAACATGCGTTTCAGTGTATTCAGAATCATACATCTCTCTTTTAACTGAAAATAGTATGTATACTCATTGCTCATTTCTCATAGTATAAATCAGTACTAAAAACAATTACCTCATTTACATAAATATACAAATATGTATAAAAGACTCTCCTGGAACTAAAAGCCATGTATAAACTCCCGTGGTCAGGATTGCGCTGTTTAAAGGCTAGACTAAAACTTGAGGGATCAACTCAGACCAAGTCACTCCCTACTATCTACGTTTGCAGGCTTCCGCAACTCGCTTGCGGGTTTGATTGCCTTGCCACTTCCTAGTATGTACTTCTAGGGAAGGTAACACCTTTACCTGAGTCAATCGGCTGGACCACCCAACACTACTCTCGAGTACAATGTGGGCACACACGGTCAACTGGTGAAACTCTCTCTAGCAATGGTACCGTGCTAATAACAACTAGGTCCTCAGGTTTCCTAGAGCATATAATGCAATTTAAGTATTTAAAACTGTACTTTAAACTCATTTCACATAAAAGTCTGTCATTTTATAAACCCCGGCCTTGCACCGTTTAATACAAACTCGGCCTCGACCCTTTATTACAACTCGGCTCTCAGCCGCTGGATAGAACTCCGGCCCTTGGCCATCTTGTAAAGCTCAACCCTTGGCCCTCTAAAAAAAATCCTTGCATTTCTCAAACAGTTTCAATATTTCACAAACATTCTCATTTCTGGTATTACCATAACTCTCAAAATAGTATTCACCTGCTACATAATTTTCCATATTTGAAACATAGCCCGTAGGCAAACAAGAAGAACACCGCATAAATGGTTTGTAGGATCAAACCGAGCTTTCCACTATTCATTTCTACTTAAAATATCATATCATATATCATAGGTTTGAAAAAAAAACTCATTTTGAACGATCGATTTTCAAAAGGATAACTGAAAACATAATATATATACTCAAATCATATTTCAATTGGTTCAAAATCATTAAAATGTTGTATTAATTTAATCCCCTTATCTATTTCTAAAAAACGACCCGAGACACTCGAAAACCAAATCCTAACTTTTTCCCGAGTTCAATAATCCACTCCGCTAGACTTTTAGAGATTTGCCCCCTGATCCTCGTGGTAACTTCCGTTCGTCGAAACGAGCAATGAACGACGAGAGATCGAAGAGAGAGAGAATGTGGGTGCTGGTTAGAGAGAGAGAGAGAGAGAGAGAGAGAGAGAGAGAGAGGGAGGTAGGGATATTCCCATTTTTTAATGAAGAAGCAATTGAAAATCTATCTATAGATTCTTGATCCAGTCAGCTTCGTTGACGAAATGACACCTTTGTCGATGAACTATAAAAGGTCGTTCGTCGACGAAAAAAGGGTTTCGTCAATGAACCCTAAGCTTGATATTTTTGGTCGTTCTGGATCTCTTCGTCGACGATACTCTGAATTTCGGTGAAAATGCCTTCGTCAACGAGAATATGGACTTCGTCAACGAAGCTTGCTGAAATTTCCTTTTTCCTTTTCTTATTTAATTTCTTTATTTTCTTGGTTCGAGTCCCTACAATTATTATATTTTTTAGTGACAAACTCTTTCAACTGTCTAAAAATATCATCTTAAAAAATAGCAGATAAATCACTATCTTAAATTCATAAATTTATTTTTAAAATTTTTTATTTTTTCTTTTAACAACTGACATTCTTACACAAAGTATTTAAAGTATTTATAGATGGTATTTGCAAGTATTATGCTTAGCACGTGATGGTAAGTTTTTAATTTTGGATGTTTAATTTTAACAGACTCATAAGATCACAAAATTATTATTTTTTAATAGTTTATAAATTTTATTTTAAATATCTACATAACTAAAATTATTGATAAACATATTTGTTAAAGTGCAATAAATATAAGTTATATTAGCTCTTACAGGCATGGCGCGGTGGAAAGATATCAGCACGTAAGAAGGAGCATCAGAGTTTAATTCCAACTAGATACATTCACAAAATCAGCGGTACCTGTGGATGATGAGACTTTATTCTGTGAGCTAGCGGAGACTGTGGATGGTGAGAGTTCGTTCTATGAGCAGTGGGGACCGTGAATGGTAATGGAGATGTGTCCTGAGGTCAGGTTGACCGAACGTCCAACTAATGCACGGAAGCCGTGTTCGCATCCGAACTTTGTCTTGATCAGCAAGATCTGGGGGCGGAGGACGCTGATCCATAGATTTGGTGCCGTACCAGGAGGTCCGAAGGGCTGGTTGGTGGCTGGAGTTCCTATGTAATAAAAAAACAAAAACAGAAATATAAGTTATATTAATACCTTTTTTCCAATCTAAATTATACATTTCTAATATGAAAAACCTAAATCCTAGCAAATGCATAGAGGTAGGAAACGACGCCGTTTCCTATCCGACGCACCCCATATGGCAGAACGATAAATTTCGGGTTTCAAATTTTGCAAGCTTCGCCTTCTCTGCTCTCCCTCTCTCTCTCTCTCCTGATTTCTGATGAGAGATAGGAAGATATGGGGGTCAAGAATCTGTGGGATATCATAGAGTCTTGCAAGAAAACTCACCCACTTCACCATCTCCAGTGAGTTTCCCACTCCCATTATTTCCCCTTCTTCAATTTGACATTTCAATTGCTTTCTCTCGCCATATCATTGAATTATTTTTATTATTTCATCAGAACACTAATTTTTTTGTCTTGCTTTTGAATTGGGGTGCTAGGAACAAGAGGGTGTGCGTAGATCTCTCATGTTGGATGATTCAACTTCAAAATGCCGGCAAATCGCATTCCTCCATTAAGGACAAGGTGTATCTTAAGAATCTGTTCCACCGTCTTAGAGCTCTCATTGCCTTGAATTGTAGCCTTATATTTGTTACAGGTTTGGGATCTTTTTCCGTCCCATTTTCCTTCCATTGTATGATTTTTTTTTACTACTTGTTTGTTTTTTTGTTTCTTAAGCTGAAATTGTGAATGTGTTTCAAATTTCTTTGGCAATCATTAATGGGTTAGATTGGCGTGAGCAGAAGCTTTGATGTCATGTCTTCAGTGGGGTGAATTTTAACAGCTTGCGAAAGGAAAAACAAGTGTCATCATCGTAAAAAATGAGACTGTACAGTTCTTTTAGTAATGCATAACATGGAATAAACAACGAATGGACATTTCCAAAATTTACTGCAGAAATTTCTATCCATATCTTATTCAATGTTGGACGAACAACAGAAATTTGTAAGAATAACATTCTTGTAAGTTATTATGTTCTTGCACAATTTCTGTTCTGTTTCTACTCTCTTCTATTCTGTGAGCCAAACATAACTAAGTGAAAGACATATACCATTTTGGGATAAATGCAGAGCGATTATCCTTCCAGATTGTGCAGTATTTCTGTAGATTTTTTGATGGGTTTTCTTTGGGTAACTAAGAAACAATATTTCCAAAAAGTAAAAGTTGAAAGGTGGATGATGCCGTTAAAAGATAAACAATGAACATATCTGCAGTAAGTTAGGCATAGCACTTGAAGATAAGATAATGGAAGGGGCAGCTGAGATGGTTTGGACTCCTACAACGTAGGCCAAATAGTGCATAGAAGGAGTGAGCTAGTTATTGTGGGTGACAGTAGAAGGGGTAGCGTAGACTTAAAAAAACTTAGAATGAGATTGTGGCTAAGGATTTAACAGTTTTCAAATTATCAGAGGAGATTGCCAAGATTGTGTAAATTGGCAAAAAAGGATTCATGTAGTTAACCCCACTTAGTGAGACTTAAAGTTTGGTTTGGTTTGGTTTTTAGTTGTATGTGTATGAAGGTTTGATCTGCACGTGAAACGTTGGACTTGTGACTTATCAATCTTGAAAAAAAATTAAAATCTAACTGCGAATATTCACGAGTGTTGAAACTTGAAACTAGACAACATATTAGGGACAAAGGAAAAATGGATGACAATTTTTTATTCTCAGTTCTCATGCATTTTTTTTTTGAGGTTTTTGCTTATGTAGAACACTAAGCTTGGCTGGATGAAAACAAAAGGATAATTTGACATTTTTAGGACTCCTAGACATAGAGTCACAAACGTAAGGACTGTGTAGGTTAAGCATGAATTTAGGGCTGTAATTGAGTTCAACTGAGCTTTAACATGCAGGCTTGGCTCATTTTCTAGATAAGTTCTAGAACTGAGCTCGAGATTGGCTCATTAATTAAATGAGTAGAGTCAACCTTGTTGTCTTTTGGCATATTTACTACATAGACCTAAAACAAACATAAATGAGCCAGGTTTAATCTTAGCCAAATTTCTATCATTTATTACTCATTAATGTAATTAAACAAAACAACTTGATTTATTTGCAACCATTGGTCTAGTTTTTTATTTTTGTTTTCTTGTTTAAGGAGAAATCTTAAAGGAATAGTATTTAGTAAATATATGTGCTTTGTGATGATTTCAGAGGGTTTTTGATTAATGGTAATGTTGCTCCTTTGTGACTGGTTGTTCACAAGTCTGAGTCCAAAGAAATAGCCTCTGTGTAAAAGCAGGATAAGGCTGCATACACTGAGGTAGCCCTCCTCCTACACTCTCAAAGCAGGAAGCCTTGTAGCCCGGGGACTCTCTTTTTTTGTGATGGATTTAGAGAAGATATTAAAAATATATATGCAATTGAAAATGAGTTATAAGTTGAGCGTCAAATTTTGACCTATATACATACAAGCTCATGAACTTAACGAGTTAACTCACAAGCCCATCAAACAAGGCTATTATTAAGCTTATAAATGAGCTAACTTGTGAGCTAGTTAAATGATCTAGCTCGTGAGCTTGGTGAGGGGATTATGATGTAGTCGATTGCTTGTTTGGTTTTCAACCTTCAAATCTAAGCTCAAGCTTTGCTCATTTATCTTGATGAACTAGTTCAAATGAGCTATTATAGAGCAAAATCCCAATTCCCAAGTAGCTGGCAAATGGCTTGGTTCGGTTGCCCATAATTGTAGATATGTGTTTGTGAATTACTGAATTTACTATGTTAATTAGTTTTGTGTGTGTGCGCGTGTGCTTGAGTGTAAGAATTATGAAAAAAGGAGTCAGCATAAATAAACTAATCAGTTGTATAATTTTTTTTTCCAAAAATGGGTGTAGCACTTGTTCTTCGTTATTTTGAAACGAAGTGCATGAACAAAATTTGAGGGCAGAGGCATTATTGTGTGTTGTGCCAAGTGCCTAATAACTGCAATGATGGGGAAAAGTGTGTCCTAGAAAAATGCCCATGTATAAGTTTAGTGTTAGCTGTTCAATATGATATTTTTATTAGAAGTGATATTATAAATTTTGAGCTATTTGTCATAATAAATTTTGAGATATTTCTCTAGTTTATGTTTATAATTGGTGTTGCCCTTATCCGTAATGAGGTTGTGGATGTCTATCTAAAGGAGGGTAAAAGGGAAGTAATGTGAAAACTTGATATAGAGAAAGCATTTGATCATGTCAATTGGAACTTCACTCTTTATCTTCTTAGGAAAATGGGCTTTGGGGAGCTTTTTTGTAGTGTATTGCACAATGCAACAAAGCTCCAAGCTTCTCAATGCTTATAAATGGCTGCCCTTTTTACTTCTTTCACTCCTTGTGAGGCTTGAGACAAGGGGATCCCTTGTACCCTTTTCTGTTCATTTTGGTAATGGAGATGCTAAGCTGCATGCTGATGAAAGCTACTGAAGGAAGGATCTGTAGAAGTCTCAAGGTAGGAAAAGTGGAAGGCTTACAAAAGTTTTCCATCTCCTCTTTGCTGATGATACAATCATTTTTTCTGCAAAGATGATCCCCTTCAAATCCTCAACCTTCTATGCATTATGTTAGGATTGAGGTTGTCTCAGGCTTGAAAGTGAACCTTGGTAAAAGTGAGCTCATTCCAATCGGAGAGAACACAGGGAGGACCTTCCTTGCTGGTCTTTTGGGTTGTAAGAGGGGATCCTTTTCCATTAGCTACCTTGGTCTCCCTCTTGAAGCCAAATTCAAAGACAAAGGAGTTTGGGACCCTATTATGAGAAGTTTGGAAGGAGATTGCCTGGTTGGAAAGAAATTTCTTATCAAAAGGTGGCACACTCACCTTCATCAGGAAGCACTTTGACTAACCTTCCAGTCCATTTCATGTCCTTCCTTCCCTAACAGGCCTCAGTTGTTAGGAGATTGGAGGGAATATAAAGAAGATTTCTCTGGGGAAGCTTAGGGGAGGAGTTTAAATATCACCTTTTTAGATGGGGAGTAGTTAAACAATCCATATGTTTGGGAGGTCTGTGGCTGAAACTCCCTCCTCATTTTCAACAAAGCCCTCCTTGGGTAATGTTTGCGGAGATTCATGAAGGAGAAACACCACTTTTGATGGGAAATTATACCTTCTAAATATGGGCTGAGGCATAATGGTTATTAATAGTAGAGGACCCTATGGAGTGGGAGTTTGGAAATTCATCAAGAAAGGTTGGGATTATTATTATTATTTTTTCCAATATATGAGATTTCAAGTGGGGGATGGGGCCAATGTTTACTTTTGGCATGATGTGTGGCGTGACAACAGTAATCTTAGAGCTGCCTTTCCTTTCATGTATAGTTTGTCTTGTGACAAAGATGCCCTCATTAATCATCATCTCCAAGTCACTGATCAGGGGATTTTCTGGATTGTTCCTTTTACTAGGAATGTGGCAGATTGGGTACTTCATGCACTCTCTTAATCTCTATAGTTTCCAATACCAAGACATCCCTAAGGAACCAAAATGGGCTTTAGACAAAAATGGTGTCCTCACTGTTGGATCTCTCTACAACAAGCTCTCTTCAATGGGAACAAATTGCAAAAACTCCTCTTGGATTCATCTTTGGAGGACCCTTCAAGGGTTGCCTTTTTTGTTTGGGAGTCTACACCTGTAATATTTTAACCCTAGGCAAGCTACACAAAGGGGGCTTACAGTTACAAATAGAATAATAGATGTTTTATTTGTATGGCTGATGCTGAATGGGTTAACCACATTCTTCTTTGCTGCCCTTGGATAAGGAGTTTGTGGAGCATGGCTTTGTATTTGACTGGATATCAATGAATTACTGCAAATTCCGTGGGAGAGAAGATTTGTGCTTGGAAAAGCATTGGAGACACCAAGAAGAAGTGAAATGCTTTGAATCTCATTCCTATCACTATCTTTTGGTGTGCTTGGAGAGAAATAAATAAGAGAGCCTTCAAAGATACAGCTATGCTGCTTCAGATTTGCAAAGAGTGGTGGATTGCTATTGTTTCCAGCTGGCATAGTGGGCACATTGTGAATGATCATAATGTAATTCTTGCTGTTTGTGGCACTCTACAGAGTACAGAGTGGTTGGCATTTTGTACTACAGGGTTGAATCCCCTTGATGCCGAGCTAATAAAAGTTTATCTTTACCGATCAAAAAAATTTATTGAGCTTCTTGGTTGGGACATTGATACTTGTGTTTATAATTGACATACTGTTGATAAGGCTCATTCCAAGTATGTTTGACATTACTGATATAAAGACACATTGTACATATAAAATCACGAGTTGAAGATGACTGCTCTTTTGCAACAAGAAAAATATGGTGGATTGATGAGATGAGAAATGGGCTATTTGCTTGGAAAGTGGTGGGGGAAAGTGGAAAAGAATGCCTTATCTATTCTCCCATCCCTCTTGAATGTGAATCCTAGTGATGTAGCTTACTAGCTTAGATCATTATTATTGATGAATGTTCATGTCAAACAATAAAGAAAGGGCGTCCCGGGACCACAAGGCTCCCTGCTTTGCAATGGTAGGGGGATGGTCGTCACAGTGTATGCAGCCTTTCCCCTAATCAGCTCAATTATTTTCCTTCTCTGGGGACACCTCTTTGCATAATGCCCCTTTTGATTGCAGATGTAACATTGATGATCCTTTGGATCTTTCCTGTGCTTCTTTGTTCTCAGATATTTCCTGCGTTTCTCCTTGTCTTTGGATTTTCTGGATTTTTTGGGAACTTTTGTGCAGAGAGGCTGTTTTCTTGGACTCAAACCTGTGACCAACAGGTCGCAAAGGAGCAACCTTATTGTTGATCTGAGCTCCTCCCTCCATGTGGCAGAACTTTTTTTTTTTTTTCACTAAAAAATATTTTTATGTAGATTCAAATTGATTTGCATAATGGAAATCAGTGCTTGGAATGGTATATGTGACATGCATGTCTGACACAGATGCATAGATGTGACAAGCAGAGCTGAAATATGATAGGTGACTCTGTTACATGGTACAAAACATTTACGGCTATGACTGACTGAAAAAGACAACAACCACACTCCATGAAACCAGAAATCATGCATAAATTTTATATTTGTAGTATTAATAATGTCTTGGCTCTTTGTTCAGCAGTTATGCCAAGAGAACTCTTGCCTTTAATATGATGTTAATTGTGTTTGATTTATTTATGATATTATGATATTTTTTTTGTTCTAGTATTAAATTTCAGCTTTCTAGACTTGGTAAGAGTTTTTTGCTGGAAAAAATAATTACTAATACATGGTAGACATGAATATGTGTGAAAATATCAGAAGACAATGAGAGTGTCATTCATTATGCTGCTTTTTTTGTTGGCATGCTTCTAAAGAATATTCTGGTAATTCTATTAAAACATGTATTTTCCTTAATAATGATTTATAGTAGTTTTTAGATATATTTTTATTTGCTATACGAAAAACTTCTAAATTTCTAATAATCTTTCTGGACTGGCAGATGGGTCCATTCCTGCAGTCAAAGTATCTACTTACAGACGGCGCTTAAATTCAGGATTTGAGGTAGGGCTTTTTCTGTGGCATCTAATTTCTCTACCTGCCAAAACACACCTTGTGCTCCTTTTACCTCTCCTATCATTTTTCTTTTTCACTTGAAAGATTTTTCCCATACCAACTGCAGCTACTTGATCTATGCCAGGTTAGTCGAGATGAAATGATTTCAAACAAGGTATCCTCTCTCAGAAGGAACACAGGATCTGAATTCTCATGTATGATAAAGGAGGCAAAAGCCCTTGGCGAGACCCTTGGGATCCCTTGCTTAGACGGGTGATCATGAGTATTGTTCTAGAATTTTGAAATTTTATGTCTTCTATAAATAATTATTTTAGAATTAATATTAAAACTTGTTGGTATTAATTTTCCCTTCATGATATTTGTCAATGTTCCAACTTCCATGTAGTTTAGTACGTTGGAAAGTGGCAAACCCTACCTTGCTCCTTTAATGATGACCACATTTGAGAAAATTTAAAATGCATATTTTGATTTTCTGCGTTTAACATTGAGATGTAATTTTTTTTTTTAAGGGTTTATACTTAATAGATAACATTGCTATACAAAAGCCTAGGTACCTTTGAAACAAATTTCGCATCATAAGCCTATATGCATTAATCATAAGCTTATATGCATAGCAACCAAGAAATTCTAAAAAAAATTACAAAAAATAACCTCAAAGTAATAAGAAAACTATAAATTAACCCCCAAAGTAATTAAATATCAAAATAAAACTCCAAAACAACTAAAATATCCAAAACAAGCACAAATTAACTAAACTTCCTGAACTATCAGATTTTTTAAACCAAGTAGAATACCATATTTCTAAATGTTTTAGTATGCTTGCCTAGAGTATCCATAGGTGGTTCTCCATAACCCTTTGGCATAGGTTGATTCAAGGTAAATTTGGCTTGCAAGAGAATTGGTGGTCAGAGCTACTCATGCAAGTCACTGGGGTTTCATTTTGCAGACTTTTTCTTTGTTTTTCCTTTTCATTAGTTATAAAGTGGGTGATGGTTCTTGGGTTTGTTTTTTCAGAGGATCTTTGGGTGGGAGATGTCTCTTTTTCTACTCTTTTTCCTCGTCTTTTTTAGCTCCTTTGGTTCATATGCTCTAATTTCTTCGTTTATGTTGATTTAAGGCAATTCTGTTTCTTAGGATCTTTTCATTTTCGGAGGAACCTTAATGCTGGGTGATGGACTAGCTTTCATGTTTGTTTTCTTTGTTGGATGCTGTTTGTCCTGACATGAGGATCTTTGGGCAATGTGTATAGGCCTTGGACGGCTTGAGGGCTTTTTCTTGCAGATATTTTTTGATCATTTGATTGATCTTCCAGGTCTTTTTCTCTTCATAATTGTATTTGGAAGGGAAAAGTCTCCTCGTTAAGGCATTTATATTGTTAGCAGTCCTTAGTACAGGTGACTCCTACAATTAATGCAGAATAGGACGCCCCGTAAGGTTTCACGTCTGATGTTTGTTCATTGTGTTTGATAGTTTGGAGACTAATTCCCACTCTTCTTCTTTTCTTCTCTTCTTCTTCTTCTTTGCTTGGGTTAGTGTAACAGATTATTTGTTTTATTTTATTTTTTAAAATTTTTTTGAAGAGAGTTGGATTCTATAGAATAGATAGAGGCTTGTTTGTTTGCTTCTTTCAAAGGCTTTGGTGGAAGTGTGTGCTTTTTTGTTGTTTTGTGGGGGATTTGAGAGGAAAGGAATGGACAAATTTTTAAAAGAAGGTTTTTGACTCTATCATTGCTCTGGGATAGAATTTGGTTTTTGTTTTCTGTTTGGGATTTTTTCTGCTGATTTCTTTGAGGGGACTTGCTTTTTGATTTTGGTGACACTGACAAGCTTTACTGATTTGATGTTTCATGTTTTTTCTTTTTCCTTTTCTATGATCTTTTTATTTTTTTTTATTTGAAGAGGTTATGTTATCTTCCCACTCTATGCATTCTTCTGCCCCATAAATGCAATTTATTTATTTTTAATAAATTTTTTTTTGGGCAGCTTGAGTCCAAGAGATTGTGGCTGTGTACATAGCAAATTTGAGCAGGTTATGAGCCATCTGCATGTGGAAATCAGTAGAAGCAATGGAAATGCGGTGGCACTTAGGCCTCCCTTAAGAAAATAACCTTTGTTTTCACTGTCATTGCTAATAAATTTTCCAATGCTTGAAGGCAATGGAATAATTATTTATAAAACGTCCTTCAAAGTTACCTGTATTTCTTCTCCATCAGTGGGTAATACGTGGATATCTTGTTTACTTCTGCTCCATCAATAGAAGCACTGTACATGGATATCTTGTGAATGAACGGATAAAATCTGTTCTCCTATCCTCTCTCCTTTAAAACTTCTTGAAATTGAGAAATACTATGTTTTGACATTCTTGATTATGCTAATATAAAGTCCATCTTCAGTACCTTCTACCCTAATGCCTTAATTGTGCTAATCTAACGTCTATCTTTAGTACCTTCTTCCCTCATGTCACACAAAAAAATACATTTTTAAATTCTGCAGAATTTACCTAGATTTTCTTGGAAATATATATGTATATATATAATATTTATGGTAATTGCATGCAGAACAAATCAACTCAACAAAATATTAATCTCAATTACTTGTTGTCGGCTTTTATTGTGAGAACATATAGTTTCGATAATTTTTGTGAGTTTCTTAATTCATGAGCGGATTTTAGTATTTTACGCTTATGGCATGTTTAAACTTTTTGTTGGTCAAGGAACTTCTTGATGCTATAAATAGTTGAATATTATGATTCTTTTTTCATTGGTTAAGCAACTTCTTCATGCCCTCTGCAATTTTTCCAGGGGTTATTTGTTAGTTCACTGTAATTCTGGCATTAAGAGCATTTGGAGGAATGTGTTTAAATTAATTAAAACTCTGATGCAGTAAACTCTGAATTTGATAAGTGTGTTACTAATGTAAGAAACTGTGGCACCAAATTAATAAATAAGATTATATGTCGAGAAAGCATTCATATATAATGATTTTCTGGTCATATATTTGCATGATGAGAAACCCTGAACTAAATGCAAAACTGTTATTGTTGTCGCTTCTTGTTTTTTTTTTTTTTTTCGGCTGCCAAAATTCAGGATTGAGGAAGCTGAAGCACAGTGTGCACTGTTAGACTCAGAAGGATTATGTGTAAGTATAAATTTTTTTTTTTAAAAAAAAAAATGATTTTTGGAGGATTATCTTATATCTATCACAGATTAATGGTGGGCAGCCTTGCATTATTATTATTACTATAATTATCAGGATGGATGTTTCTCTTCAGATTCGGATGTCTTCCTTTTCGGTGCAAGGACAGTATATAGAGATATCTGCCTCGGTGAGTTGATGGGGTGTTTCTTGCATCCTGAATTGTTCTATGATTATTTCATGTATTAATATTGCTAACCATTTTCAAATGTGATAGGGGAAGGCGGTTATGTTACTTGTTATGAAATGGCAGATATAGAGAAAAAACTTGGGTTTGGGAAGAATTCACTGGTAATTTATTTCCTTACAACTAATTATTACACATATTGCTTTTTGCAGTGTACACTCACTATTCTTTTAAAGATATTTTCAATATGATGTGGCCTTGTGTCTGCTATGCGATGTTGTAACCAGTCTTCACATCTTCAACGCTTGAAAGTTAAGATTTTAACTTTTAGTTCATGTTATAGTGTGAAACAATTTCAACAGAAGATGGTTGGGGGATGGGATTTCCCTGGAAAATTCTAGTTTTTTACTGGCTTGAAGTGAGTGCTGGAAAATCTGTCTGTCAACTTTTGCCTTTGTAAAACCCTGCTGTTCTAAAGCACCATGTAGTAGTATTTGTTATCATATATTATATATACATATTATCAATATTATTGTAGATATGGAGACATTTTTGTCCCTCCTTTTCATCTCTCATTTGGTTCCACCTTTTCTTTTGAAATATATCCCTATAAAATCTTTTAAATTTGTAGATTTGACGATGATGCTTGGGGTGCATTTGGAAACACATTGATTTGTTTTGTTTCCCAGATTTTGCCTTGTTTCTATATTTCAGTTTTTTTTTTTTTTTTCAAACAGATGTGTAACATGGTTGCAAAGTCCTTTGGAAACACGTTTTTTGCATTTTTGGGAGTAGGGATATCTCTTTCCAAACATTTTTCGTGTAACCAACTTTTAAAAGAGTTGAAGTGAAAACAGAAACAATATCAAAGCATGAATAACTCTTCGACAGCTAGAACCTGGTATTCACCCTTTTCTTTGTTGACACGTCCCAGACCGGGGTCAGCTTGGACCATCTTGACTTGGATGGCGACTGAGAGAGTGCGATTGAGATTATAGGTCTTTAAAATATTCAATGGAGTTGCCATTAACTTGTTATTTCTTAGGTGTGGTTAGGTAACCTAACTACTACTGATTTCCTAGTCAATAAGCTAAACCTAGGTCCAGGGAACCTGTATTCTTGGTTTGCATAATTGGAGCAGGATTTAGGAGTACGGTTATGCTAGGGGAAGGTATGAACACCCTCTACACACCCGGCCTTGGCCAAGGTCGCCGCCTTGACTTTGATGGCGACTGAGAGAGTGCAAGTGATATTATGAGTCTTTTAAATATTTAATGGAGTCACTACTAACTTGTTATTTTCTAGGTGTGGTTAGATCACCTACCTAATTATTACCAATATCTTGGTCACTGGGCTACACCTAGGTCTAGGGAACCTGAAGTCTCGGTTTACATAACAGAGTAGGGATTGAGAGTACAATTATGCTAAAAGAAGGTATCAGCCCCGTACACTCGTCCTAAGGAACGGTACTTGATGAACCTATGACCACCTTTTAAATTCAATCAATCAAGACTCATGACTCTTTTATATTTGTTTGTTTTACCAACTTTCTATATTGAATAGACCTGTCATTGTGGAGGCTATCCTAAGGACACCATTGCACCACTTTCGAGATCCATCGTCGGATTATTTAATATTATTTTCACAAAATTAAGTGCAAAATAAGACACGAAAGTTGTGCAATGTAAAGAGTCACCCCCCCTTGTGGAAGATATTTAAGAGAGATGACATTTCCTCATCTCCAATATATGCTTTCCAATTGCAAGGGTTCACGTTGATGCCAAAGATACCAAAAATTAGAAATAGAAGATACAAAGGGCAATGCAAATAATGAATGCAAGCCCCAAATGCTTTATTCTATTTTTTTTAAAAAAATAAATGAATATAAACATGGTGGGATTTTTAGCATAATGACAACAAGAACTAGATAGCACTAAACCATAACATATGTATGAGCTAATAATGTGCATAAGGAAACAGATGAACATCTCAACAATGACAAATACTAGCATTTTTGGATTCTTAAAATCACATGAAAATAATAGGGCAAAAGACACTCTCCCCCTTGAGGTTTGATTAAAAAACAAAAACCTCCGCCGAGGCTTCAAAAATGCCACAAAACTCCCCCGAGGTTTGATAAAAAAAGACATAGACCTCCTATAAAAAACTTGTCTTTTTGCAAAATACAAGGACAGATTTGCGTCTTCTTGACAAACTTCATGGGGAGGTCCCTGAAAATTTTAAAACCTCATGAACCTTAGGGAGGTCTCTGAAATTTTTAAAACCTCAGGAGAGGTCATTGTCTTTTTGCCAAACCTCAGGGGAGGTTAGTGTCTTTTGCCCAAAATAATAATAGAACAAATATGCAAATAGAGATTTTAATAATTTTTGGACACTAATTTCTGAACCTTAGAATACCCGATTTTTTTTTTAAAAAAAATTTAAAAGAAATATACCAAAAACATAATTAATAATAACATAAGAATGCTATGTTTGGGACAATACGTATGCATTGCTTCAATTTGCAATCTTAATGCATGCTGCCAACTATGCTTATGCACTCTCTCCTAGTCTCCTAGCCATGCACATGACCCCCACAAATTCAAGCATTCACTCTCTTATTTACACTCCCATGCATACATCACTTGCTCACCAATCAATGAATCCATGCATTTCACTCCTTTATACACAATAGCAAGCATGCATGCACTACACTCAGCGTAGCTATGCATTACATATTGTCCATGCATTCATTTTTATACTCACACTTTCAAGTGCACATACAAATCTGTAAATCCATGCATGCACTCCTTGCCCCACTTGCAAGCATGGATCATATCCACGTGACTTTGCATTACATATCCATAAATCTGTGTATTTCACTTTCACACCCAACATTTTGCATTTCATGCATTACAACACCTCACAGCACCACCTGTAATCTGGCTACATTACCACTGCCATCTCTCTTTTTTTTAGAAATAATTCCATGGTGAGGTTATGCTGCACACTGAGAGAGAGAGAGAGAGAGAGATGGACTTACCTGCTGGGGTTGCAGTAAGGCGAGGTGCACCAGCTGTTCGGCTTCACCTCCTCCCCTCTTCTTCTTCTTCTTCTTCTCTTAAATCTCCAATGGAGGTTTAATTGCGAGTGGTTAGTTTTATGTTTTTAGCTCTGCTATGGGTCTCTCCTCCTTTGTCTCGGGTGTTTCTAGGCTTTATAGAGGGGAGTTGGCTGGGTAAGGGCCATGAGAGGTGGTTTTGTCTACTGGTTAAAAGGGGAGGCTGGCAGAGTGGCAATGGCTCAGGTGGCAAGGTTTCTCAGGCAGGGGGGGGGGGGTTTGCCATTTTGGGGTGGTGTGATGTGAAGGAAGGGAAAAAAGAAGGGCCCACGAACTTGTTTGGGTGACAGGAGATTGAATGGGAGCCGAGAGAAGCAGGGAGGTTGTGCGGGAGAGGAGGTATCTGGATTTATCTCCAGAAATGGAGACCAAGGGCAGAGGTGTGCTTGGGAAAGAAGAAGACAGCTGGTGACCCCAAAACGACGTTGTTTTGGGCATGCCATAAAAGAAATTTGCAGAAATGCTTTTATTTAAGCATCCCTGTTTTGGTGCTGCACATGCACTCAGATAATTAATTATTTTTTTTTATTTTGAAAAAAATTCTTTTTATTTCTATTTCTTTTTCTCCATTTTAAATTTTTTTTGAAAAAATTGCTATTTTTTGGCCATTTTGTTTATTTTCATATATTTTTGGAATTTTTTTCAATCTTTCCCATAATATCAGCTCATCTCCCACTGCAATTTAGTAAAACTACTTAAGGTTATCCCTTGCATATTTAACTATTACTTCATGTATTCATCTGCTCTCCTCAAACTTTGCTTAACCACCTTATTATATGTTAAGAAAATCGCATTAAAGAGATAACATGGACATAATGCCAATGCGTGTTAGTGGGCTAGCCTTTTGAATTGCATCTTTTTTGTTTTCGTCATTCTGTGTATCTAGTTGAGATTAGCATATGTACATGCTTTCTAGTACTGTTTATTTTCTTAAAGCCATGTAACATGGTGAGCGGTCCACAAAAGTATTTACTTTGGCATTTTATTTGTTCCCAAGTGTTTGTTTTTCACTTAAAATTAATTAAAGTTCCTGCTTATGCATTTAAATGGGATAGAATTGCTTCTTTGTTAATACTTTGGTAACTCCATTACTTGTGATCTTCAGATTGCCCTGGCCCTTCTGCTTGGTAGTGATTACTCTCGTGGAGTTCATGGAGTTGGGCGGGTAAGTGCGGAAACCTCTTCTTTCTTGGGGCGGATAGATTACCATTTTCCCCCTAAATTGGCTACAAGGGCCCAAAGGTTTGGTACATGGATTCTTATGCTGTTGCAATTGTATTGTCCTGGGTACAGGAGTCAGCATGCCAAATTGTGAAATCAATTGGTGATGAATTTGTTCTTCAACAAATTGTATCAGAGGGATTATCATTTTCAAAGAAATCAAAAGGTTCAGGTAAAGGGGGGCAAGTTTTCAACTGCAATTATGAAGAGAATTGTTCAGACCATGAAATGAATATAAATGGTGATTGACCAAAATCTTTCATTAGTAAATCTTCTAACATTTCCTGCTTTTTTTGTTTTTGGTTGGTTGGTCGTGCTTAAAAGTCATGCCTCAAGAAGTTATTCATTAGGTTACAAGCAAGTTAAAACATTATTTGATATCCTAAGAACAAGAATTAAGCAACTTTTTGGGAAATTATGATCTAGTGTTTATAGTGTTTGTGAAGCTTCACATAAAGAACTTTAGAAGATAATTGTATTTGTTGATCATCTTTGAAAATGGCAAAACCTTGGCCTAAAGGATCATAATTAAATGGATTAAAGTAACTGATGGAAAATTTTCATTAAATGCTTCATTGTTTACCATGGTAGATTTCCTGAGCTTGGTTCACCATTTTTGAAAATGTTGGTCACTGCATCTGCGACATTAGCCTGCACATGTGTTTGTTTGTACACATGCAAAGATATGGTACAACCGTACAATGGCATATTGTATGTCACAGGTTGCTCAGAAACATCTAAAACACAGTTGTTGAATAATTAACTTATGATTTTATGATGCTAATGTAATAGCACAGAGTGTCACAAGTATAGGAACATTTGGGCTTCTGTTATGTCCTTATCATTATTTACAAAACATTTGTTTGTAGTGTATTGAAGAGTGCAGCTAACTGTTGCCTTTTGAATACTTGATGATTTTGGTAGGAAGTGAACATAATTTAAAAAGGGGTGATCGGTTGTTGGAAGTGATCAATGCATATTTGAAGCCAATATGCCATTCAGCGGACTCTTCTGCTGTGCATAGGTAGAATTCAATACATGTGCTGTTGTTTCTTGGTATTCATACTAGTTGCTGCATGGACAACGATTACCATTTTTGACTGTATCTTTCTCTGTTTTGGTCTTGCCATTGCATTTTCTATTCATTGGTGGATTCACCATGGTCCCCATACTTGTGCTTTTGTGTATATATATATATATATGGTGGAAGATCAGTACTATTGCATTAGTGTTACATATGTTAATTTTCTAAGAAGAAAGGCATTCTATTTATTTGGTTTTGAAAGATTAATTTGAATATATTCTTTGAAAAATTTTCGCAACCTAATTCTTAATGTACAACAAAAACAATAAAGCAAGCCTTAAGTTCTGGTAGGTGGGGAATGATCTCCTAGTTTTTAATGTACAAGTAGAATGGCTACATGAATCCTTTTCTGCCAATTTACACAATTGTGGGCAACTATCTCCTACTACTTAATGTACAATTAGTTCTTAAATATGCCCATATTTGTGTATCACAAACAAATTAGGTAGGATGATCTTATTTTTAGTACTTATTCTCTTGATTCCTCTCTCTCCCCCCCCCCCTCCCCCAGTTTTTAAATATGCCCATATTTGTGTATCACAAACAAATTAGGTGGGATGATCTTATTTTTAGTACTTATTCTCTTGATTCCTCTCTCTCCCCTCCCCCCAAAACCATAATCAGATATTTCTATTTTATCAGCAGTAATTTTAGATTTTTTTTTTCTGATATTAATATGTTACGTATTCATTCCAAATAGAAAATAGGCATGGATGTGAGGCCTAAGAATGCAACTCTATCACAGAGCAAAATAGGATGGTAGTTGTGAGGAAAAATTCTCTCATTTTTGGACCTACAAATCCTAGAAAATAGCTAATCAAGCACACCTAGAAGATTTTATTCTTCTTGCTTCTCCTAGAACCGTAGAAATTAACCTTAATGATATCTTCTACATTAATTGGACACATCCACACTTCATCAAAAAACACCAAACAGGTTACATCACTGCAATCATGCAACCTGACAATGTGAAAAAATATGGGCATTATCCTCTTAAAACATGCTCATAGTACACATTCATGCTACAAGCTTTATAAAAATAGAAGTCCTCCTCACTTACAAATAGGTTATTTTAAGATTCTTATTTTCTTTGGAGTAAAATCCAATAATGATATTTTAGGTGGATTTCTTGATAACCAGAGGTACATGGTTGCATGCAAATGTTTTAATGAAAGTTTTAGATCTTACTTTTCTTGCAATTAGTGAGGATAAGATTTTATATGGTGCCAAATGGCAACAAGGGATCCATGCAACAACATGAAGTGGTCGATCACATCAGTGCGATTGTTGTCTGAAAATTTTCTAGATTATGTTGGTGCTTCTCTATGGTTTATGAAATATGATTGACCTTATTTGAGCTTGTGATGTCAGCCACAATTGTCTTGCTCAAACACCCTGGTTGCCTCAATACAACTTGAAGATGGTTATGCCCCTATTTTAAAGTCATGAACAAATGCTAGCATATTGGGACAAATTACCTTTTTTAATTTTTACCATGGACTTCAAATGAAGTATTTTGGTAGGGTAGATTAGCGATGTGTTAGGAAACTTTTGTGAACCTAACATGTTATAAGTGAACTCTGGAGATTTTCTCTGTTGGTTAGAATAATTTAGAATGATTTTGTTTATACTATTTATCATGCTTTTGAATCTTACTGGAGTTTTGTTAATAAATTTACAAGTTATTTAATATGAGACACACACATATTATTTAGTTTGATATATTAAGGATATTTAATTATATTTGAACTTTGTATCTATATCTGAATCATTTTGGTCACTATTATAATTATTATGTAAACATCTTTTCATAACTATGGATGATTGTGGACTAGTAGTCCCAGTTTGTAAGGTGATGATTTTTTTTTTTTTCAATATAATTTTGTTCAATAAAATATAACAACCATATTCTTTTAAGCTTTGAGAACAAAATGTACTAAGACCATTTGTAAACCTATTCTTGTTACTAGTAAGCTCTGTGGTGAGTTTGTTATCTATAACAATTTGGATGATTTGGTTTATGTCTATCAATCATTAATTTGAATTTTACAGAAGCTTTTTATTTGTTTATTTTTAGATAAAACTTAGTAGTTATTTATGTGTGATAAATTAGGTATCTTTGATTATATTTTATATCTTTTCATTAAATATATAAATAATTATATTTAAGCCTTGGTAAAAGAAATTGAACAATTTATAAAATAGTTTAGTCAGCTAATGGTTTCTAAAATATATTCATGTCATGTCACCATTTCACCTGAAAGCTTGAGCAAATAGGTTGTGGGCCAACAATGTTCAATCAATTCCTTAGCACTCCCTTACACATGCACCCAAGTAGCTATGGACTGTGGAGGGGAAAAGAATGATCAACAGTGCCATTTGGGGAATAAGATATTTTTTTTTTGAACAAATTGAATAATTTTTCGGATATTCTGCAAGACTGGACGAATCTTGTGCTCTGATTTTTATGTTTTTTAACCAGTTTTTGTTTTGTTAGTTTGTCTTTTCTATATTTTTCCAGAACTTTGATTGGAGAAGCCTTTTTGCCCTTTTTGCAAATTCTCCTCTTATCAATGAAATCTCTTCCTTTGCTATAAAAAAAAAGAAAAGAAAAAGATAAAAAAAGCAAGAATAGAAACCAAGACCTCCTAGCAAGCATTCTTTCATGCCATGTTAAATCACCAATTGACCTTAAAGCCTGGCTGCTAGCTAATGTGGTGATGCCTCATGGAATCGGAGCTATGGTTGCCAGGAGGATTTGAGTTGAATTTTTATCATTTATTTGCTTGAAGTTATCATGCTCCCATAGTCGATTTTATTTTTGTTTGTTTATCTCCCACAACCTAACAACATCATCTTTTAGGAAAAAGTGGTTGCTTAACTATGGTTGCCAGGAGTTCCTGGTTTTATAGTCTTATTGCCTGCATGTGTTGCATATTTGTTAAAAGTTGTTTATTCCTTGTAACTGTTGTTATTCATTATTTGTTTCTCTCTCCACATGCAATCTAGCTGCATGTATGGGGGAATGTGAACATGGTATCATGGCCATGGTTGTGAGGAGGTCATGGTTTCAATTTTTATTTTGAGTTATCTTTTATTTGTTAAAAATTAGTTGTTCCCATAATGGGTGTGATTTGTTGTTTGTTTATCTCCTACAAACCCAAGAGCTTTGTTAATGGTTATTTGGTCATTTACCATTATTAGTATGTGTCAGAGTTATGTTGGTAAGTGTGAGTTAGTAAGGATATTATGGTCATTGGTATTGTATTTGACATATATTATAAATAGAGGGAGAGACCAATCATTGAGGTTAGGTCTTCAAGTTTACCCAATTATTTAACATGGTATTAGAGCAAGATCCAATCTAAAACCTACTGCCGCTAAATCAAATCCTAAACATCATAATACCTTGCAACCTCCTGCTGTAGAAGGATTATCAGCATCACCAAAGTCCAGGAGTTGCTGGAAGAAGCTGCAGACGCTGGAAAAATCCTGACGCTGCTGTCCATTTTGACACCTCGAGAAATACCTTCTATTTTTGCAAAAATAACCACATAGCAAGCCACAGAACCTGCTGATCTGCCAGCATGCAAAATTTCACAGCCAGAGGAGCCTCCATGTGCCGGCTGAAAGCTGGCAGTGCTGATCCCACGTGCTGGCGCTTGAGATAATTTTAAGCAGCCACTTTGCTTTGATTTCCTGCCAAATGTCTTGAATCCTTCCTCACACCACAATGCCAAGTTGTTTGTCGCCTTTTTTGTCCAAAGATATCATTTTTTTTTCAGTTGCTCATGTGCGGCATTCTGGGAATGATTGTTCGCTAATGCCCGAAGCTGTTGGTCAATGTTTATTCAGTTCATTGAGGTCTGAAACAGTGGTATTGCTGTGTTCTTGATTCATTTTTATCTTGTTCAGTGTTTGTTTGTGGTTTGCTCCGGTTGTTGAACGTTGTGTATTGGGATGGTGTCCATGAATTCTAGAAGGATGTTGCTCACTGTTTATTTCTGATTTGCTAATGTATAGAGGCTGTTTAATACTGTTCTGTGTGTTGGTTTCTTGGGGCTAGGGGTGAGCATAATTCAGTTTAACTGAATTAACCGAGTAAATTCGGTCAGTTCGGTTCGGTTTTCATTTTTATTGAATTTCAGTTTTCGGTTTTTGATTCAGTTTTTGAGTTTAATATATTCAGTTAACCGAATTAATCGAATAGTATAAATCAATAATTAATAATTATGTATGTTATATATATGAAAATATTTATGTATTATATATACTAAAATTTTATATATATTTTTATATTATATATTAACTATATATATATATATATGATATATTATATATATTATTTATATATTAAAATATTAAATCGGTTAATTGATTTAATCAAAATTCAGTTTGATCCGTTTTGAGTTTGGTTAATATGGAATTTCAGTTTGGTTCAGTTAATGGGATTTTTTAACCGAATTTTTTCGGTTAATTAAACGAATTAACCATACCGATCGAATGCTCACCCCTACTTGGAGCTGCGTCTAAGTCTCTTGGAGCAGTGGCAGCGTTTATACATTGATTTTGTGGGGCTGTGGCAGTGCTATGTCCAGTTGTTGGTGACTCATTTGTTATTGAATCAGCAGTTGACTCATTTGTGTTTGTTTCGGTTGGCCTGGAAGTTCAGTTGTGATTGTTTCGGTTGGTATAAAAATTCACTTTTGGAATCCCTAGAGCATTTTGTTCACTGTGTATTTCTGATTTGCTGCTGTATCAATGTTGTGTGTGTGTTGGGATGGCGTCTTCAAATCCCATAAATATATTTCCGTCATACACTTTTGTTCAGGTGAACAACGTGCTATAACTGTCTCAGAGGAAGAGTATTCAAGGTTCTTAGAGTATCAAGCATCACAACAAGCATCTAATCACATTACATCTTTTGCTCAGAAGGGTAATCCTATAGTTTATATGTCATCTAGTATCTCTCCTACTAGTCCTTGGATTAGGGACCCTGCTGTTTTTGACTATATGATAAGTGTAACCAACTTCTTTTCTACCCTCTAGTATCCTCAAAATTTACGTCAAGTAACCCTTGCTGATGATTCCACAACTTAGGGGATAGGAACAGTAAATCCTACTCCCTCCATCTCTTTTTCTTCTGTTTTGTACATTCCTAAGTCCCCTTTCAATCACATGTCAATATGCATACAAAAGTACTGAATTGTTTTGTAACCTTATTTCTTGATTCTGTGATTATTTAGCATTTGAAGACAAGGAAGACATTTGGCACAGGACGTGAGGCTTGTGGACTTTACTATTTGGAGTTGCTCTCTGCTCCCATTTCCTGCACAACTGCGGCTAAGCCACTTCAAATCCATTGTCACCTTGGTCATCCATCCTTGGGCAAATTTAAACAACTAGTGCCTACCTTGAGTTCCATGTCTAGTCTCGAGTGTGAGTCTTGTTGATTAGAAAAGCATCATCATGTTTCCTTTACTTCTTGAGTCAACAGAGGAGCAGATAGTCCTTTCATGCTCGTCCATTCTGATGTTTGGGGTCTTAGTTGTGTCATTCGAAATTGGGGTTTTGATACTTTGTTACATTTGTCTATAACTACTCCAAGATGACTTGGTTGCATTTAATAAAAGATTGTTCTAAGTCGTTTAATGTCTTTTGTGCCTTTTGTTCTCAAATAAAGATTCAATTTGATATGCCAGTCAAGATACTTCGTAGTGATAATGCTAAGGAGCACTTCAATACTCAATTTAGTACCCATATGACTAATTCTAGTATGATCTTTCAGGAGCTGAAGTCAGTATGGAAAAACAATCAACCAGAGTATGCATCCTTGAACGCAATTGGGTCTTCTGGTGGCATTTTAGTGGCCTGGAATTCTGCTAAAATAAAAATCAAGGAAATCATCAAAGGCAATTTCTCGATTACAGTGGTCTTTCAGAATTTCCTAACAGGTTGGGAGTGGCTTCACACAGTGGTTTATGGTCCTCATGGCACATCGGAGAAATCTTCCTTTTGGGCTAAATTGTCAAGACATAAGGAAAACAAAACGTCACCTTGGTGCATTTGTGGAGACTTCAATGAGATTAGATCTCCCAATGAAAGAACAAGTTGTACTAAAATATCCCAATCCCTAAGTGATTTATCTGATTTTATATCCAAATGGGAATTGATTGATTTACCACTTAATGGGGCTGAGTTTACCTGAGCCAATAATCACGACATTCCCATTATGTCTAGGCTCAATAGATTCCTGATTACTCTGCACTGGCTAACAAATTTACCCCAGACTTGTCAAATGGCTTTGACCCGATGCATATCGGATCATAACCCTATCATGTTAGATTGCGGGGGCATGAAGTGGGGAAAAGCCCCTTTCAGATTAATCTTGTGTTTACACGTGGAATGGAAAAACTGACATATTCTCGAAGTTACTTGCACCCTATTGTATCAAATGAATGTTCCCAAAGTTTTTTGGAGTGATGTCGTGCTCATTGTTTGCCCTCTCATGAATAAAATGCTATCTTCTGTTCTTGGTGGTAAAATCCCATATTCAATTATCTTCCCTAAGGTTCTTTTGTTCTCCTTTCCTCCTTGTATATTTGGTTGTATGTCTTTTGTCCATCAATTGACTCCAGGGATGGATAAGTTGGATCCTCTTGCCATCAAATGTATTTTTTTAGTGTATTCCTATGCTGAAAATGGATATTGATGTTATAGCCCTACTTTATATCCATTCTTTATCTCTGTTGAGTCTGCACCTTACTACTTAGATTCCTTGAGTTTTGTTGACCTTAATGAGTCCCTTCCTCTGCGTTGCCTTCTAGATCTTAACCTAATATCTATGCCTAATCCTCCTACATCTTCATCCAGTTTGAGTCCTTCTTGTCACTTGGATCATCCCAATTTGTAGGGATACACACAAAGACTCAAGGGAGGAGAACATCCTTTAGCTTCCACTTCTACACATTTAGTTCCCTCATTAGATGATCCTATTTCCCAATATGTTGATCCTCCCATTGTTGTTTGAAAAGGTAAACATAGTTGTACCCAACATCCAATCTCAAATTTTGTTTGTCATGATTTCTTGTCACCCTCATATTATTGTATTGTTAGTACTTTGTCTTTTGTTGTTCTCCCAAAATCTATTTTTGAAGCCCTATCCCATTCTGGGTGGAGGGATGAAATGATTGAAAAGAAGCATGCATTATAGGATAGTGATACTAGGGAGTTGGTACCAATACCTCCTAATAAGTTTGTGGTTGGTTGTTGTTGGGTATATATTTTGAAGGTCAATCCAAATGGTCTCGTGGCTTGATTGAAGGCTCGCTTGTTGGTAAGGGATATACTGAAGTGTATGGTTTGGATTATTCAGACAATTTCTCTCCGGTCCCTAAACTTTCTTCAGTATGTTTGTTCATTTCCTTAGACGTTACTTGGCATTGGCCTTTACATTGGTTAGATGTGAAAAATGCTTTCCTACATGGTGATCTTCAAGAAGAGGTCTATGTGGAGCAAGTACCTGGGTTTGTTGCTCAGGGGGAGTCAGGCTTAGTGTGTTGGCTCAAGAAATCATTATATAGTTTAAAATAGTCTTTGAGAACATGGTTTGGTTGATTCAATGTTTTCGTACTTGAGTTTGGCCTCCAATAGCATGCGGTGGATCACTCTATATTTTATCATTATATTCCATCTGGCAAGATTTTGCTTATTGTGTATGCTAATGATATTGTGATTACTGGAAATGATAATTAAGGCATCCAAGATCTAAAACTTTTCTTTTAGACTAAATTTTGGATCAAGGATTTGGGACCATTGAAATACTTCTTGGGTATAGAAGTATTGAGATCTTGTATGGGAACAATCTTGTCATAAAGAAAGTATATTCTTGATCTTTTAGATGAGACTAGGCTATTGATATCTAAACCTGTTGATACACCCATGGATCCCAATAGTAAGTTAGTGCCAGATATGGGTGATTTGTTGCCTAACCTAGGATGTATCGGAGACTTGTTGGAAAGTTGAATGATCTCACAGTCACCCAACTAGATATATCTTTTGCAACAAGTGTTATGAGGTAGTGCTTGATTCTTCAAGAACAAGTCATTGGGATGCAGTAATTCACATTTTGAGATATCTCAAAGGTACATTAGGTTGAGGTCTCTTATATAAGGATTTGGTTCACACTCATATTTAGGGATATACTAATGTAGATTGGGATAAATTGACTTTTGACTGAAGATCCACAATTGACTACTGTTTCTTTGTTGGTGGTAATTTGGTTTCTTGAAGGAGTAAGAAACAAACTGTGGTGGCCAGGTTGAGTGTTGAGTCAGAGTATAGGCTATGGCTCACACTACATGTGAACTTGTTTGGTTCAAGAACAAGTTGAAAGAACTGGGTGTTCCACATTCTCAGCCTACGGAGTTGATGTGTGATAATTACAGCCACTCATGTGAAGTCTGATTTTCAGCTTGCTGATTTGTTCACTGAAGCCTTGGGAGCGGCTTGTGTGAAATTCATTTGTAACAAGCTAGGAGCATATCATATATATGCTCTAGCTTGAGGGAGAATGTTAATGGTTATTTGATCATTTAGCACTATTAGTAGGTGTTAGAGTTATGTTAGTAAGTGTGAGTTACTAACAGTATTATGATCATTGGTGTTGTATTTGACATATATTATAAATAGAGGGAGAGACTTATCATTGAGGTTAGGTCTTCCATTTTACCCACTTTTTACCCACTTATCCAACAAGCTTAAACTTATAGGAAAAGTGGGCACTTAACATTTCTCTTTGAAATTATAAATGAATTTTCGATGTGACCCTATATTTGTGTTGACCATGACAGACCTTAGTTTAAATCATCATATATGGCAATTATGAAAATGCTGAAGTTTTTAAATGTAGAAACCTTAAAAATAGGAGAACCCAATTTATTTGTTTTTAATTCATACTTTTTATTTAATGACCATGCTAGAATTTGAGGGTGTTTTTTGTCTTTATATGTGTGTGTGTGTTCTTTTGGGGGGATTGTATCAGGAAATTGCAGGCCACTTCATAGAAGCTAGGATATGAATTTTTTGTTTTTAAAAGCATGAAGTTATTGAAAATTTGAGCCTCCCACATACTCGTTGTAGGGTCCTTGCCCTACGCCCATTTCAACGCACCAAACTTCAGGAGATATGTGCTCGGTCCTTTGGGTGGACACCCGATATCACAGGTCCTTTCTACCTCAATGAAAAATGACATTTTTGTTTCCTTATAAATTCGTGCACATATACATGCTTGATGCCTAGATGCAAGATTTCCATGCAAGTGTTATGCTTAATAATGAGTTATGTCCTGTGATTTTTTTTCCCTGGTGGATAGAAAGAGAAATTTTATTGTGGAAGATAAAGAAATACAAGGAAGATACAGTGATACCTTCCGAAAAGAAAACAAAATAAATATGGGAAGAGTTAGAAGAACGAAAATTCCACACTATAATGCATCAATGAGTATAATAGTGGTAAAGGGTGGTGATAACTGTGGTGAATGGGCAAAGATATTGAGTTTGACAGTGTTTCTTTATGGATGTGACAATGGTTTATTATTGGAAAGTTGCAATTCATCTTTGGATAATGCTTTTTATACTTCAAAGGCCTTGGTAGACTCGGTTGGAATTCTTTTAAATTATTTTTTAATGACGATGGTAGTTATTTAAATGATAACAATGGTTAGGTGAGCGTGAAGCAGGACTTTAGAGGAAATGGTCTTTTACCAACTCCAAGGGTGAGCCTTGATCTAATAGTGAGGGAGTAGGGTGTTACATCCAAATTTTAAGGTCATAGGTTCAAGTCATGGAAACAGCTTCTCCAAATTATGTCTTTTCGGACCCATGATTGCCATGAGTGCTTTATGCATCGAGTGCTGCAATTGTTTTCAGTCTAACTCTCACTTCTGTATAGGTGGAGTCAAATGATAAGGGTGATGAAGCCTAAGATCTTTTAGACAGGATGCATTTAAGATTGACAGGTCCTAGAGGTCAGGAAATAAGATGTACTGTGTCAAGAGCAAGAGCAAGGGTCAAAGATAGTTGGTAAATTTAAAGCGCTCTATTAAGTATGATACGAAGGGATTTAAAGATGGGCTTCTTGTATAAGTTGTCTTAGATTTTCCATTTTTTTTTCTTTTATTTGGTTCTGTTGAGTGCATCTTGTCAGCCCTTAGTTTGTATCGTTCTCTTTCTCTCTATAAATAAATTTTCTTTTGCTATTAGGAAAAAAAACATACAAAGAAAACGGAAAAGTAACTCAACTGAGCCAGCTAATGCTGGTGGAAGTCCAAATAAAGGTGCAAGAAAACCTATTCTCTCCCAAGCAACTGTACAGATAAAGCAGCTATTCTTAGTTCCATTTTCCTCTCTAATCAAATGATCCAGAGCACCATAAATACTGCACAATTCCACAACATATTGGCATCATTTTCCCTTCTAAAATCTCTGAAATAATCAAGCAAGAAAGCATGGAAGGAGTTTGGACAATGAATATTCTCCCAATTATGCGGAAGATCCTTGTGAGATCATCTAATATGCCAGCCAATTTTTGGTGTTAATTCTATAAAGGACTGGTTGGCAAACAAAAGCCTCAATCTTGAGCAAGGTTATAGCTCTCTGTGATTGGCAAAAGGAAAAGGACTTGAAGAATGAATCAAATGAGTAGGGCTTACTGTAATATGTTAATTTAATGTGGTTGGTTAATCAAAATAACCTAGTGATCAGTTCTTTTAAATTAATCTTTTGGGTTGTCATTAAAAGATAACCAAGCAACAGTACAACTTTCTTTTGGACATTCAATAAGAGTAATCAGGCGATAGTAAGTGAAATGGAAATGCTTTTGGCATTCATTTATGAGTTGGCTGCTAGAGTGTGAGTTTAAGAGCTAATTTAGCATGGGGCATCAGATTCGCAAGTTGATGGTTCCATGTGATGGAGACTAATAAATTCCATTTTTGGCATTGATTTAATCTTCATCAAATCTGAGGACAATTTTAGAGTGGAATTTATACATGGGAAATTTGTATACTGCAAAATTTTGAATTTGGATAGGTGAATCACAAAATATGACCTCCAAAGGCATTGTGGAGCTATTCAATTTCGTAGGACTTGTTTTGTTATTCTTGTATTTGTTATCTTACTGATGATTAGTAGCTCAGATGAGTACATCCTTCCTAAGATTGCTGAAAGACACTTGCGGCGATTTGCAAATTTGTGTTCAACTTCTTCGGAACTACACAAGGTATGACTCTTACAACTCTTACATCCTAGAACCTTTTGTTATTATATGATGTTGAACTCGTCTGAAGAATTTTGGTTTAATTGTTTATGTAACTCAACTTCTGTTCCTACACTCTTAAAGCTATAATACATGTGCATCTTTTTTTAGACTTATGATGAAAATTGAATTTCTATATTGCTTAAAAATTATAAAATCAAGCTATCAGAAATTATAAATCAAGCGATCAATGCAAATTTTTGTAGAAAAAAATTAAATTGGTATCATTTTCTAAGCTGCTAGAATCAAAGCATGCAACAGAGTAGAGTTATTTCAATTGCTAGGGAATGCATTTTTGTTTGTAGAACATGATGGGCTAACTCCTCCTCCAGGGCAGCTGAAGTGTATTAAATTTATGATCAGCAATTAATTGATGAAATTCAAATATGATACACTGATTTTGTAGTATATTTGTTTCTTTGAAGGAAAAACAAGCTCCTTTAAGAAAAATTCCCCATAAATGATATTCAAATTGTAGCATAAAACCTTCTTTGAGCAAAACTCTTTGCAAAGGATATTCAATTTATCTTTGGCATCTTATTTTAGAAACCAAGTTTATGAATTCTTATGTGGACTGACAAATGTTTCTAAATTATAGAAAGCGGTTCAATGTCCTGTAGCTAGAATTATCAAGAAGAGAACAGTTCGAGGAACAGATTGCTTTGAGGTTTCCTGGGAAGATTTGGCTGGGTTTAAGTCCTCCATAGTGCCAGCAGATCTCATAGCAAGGTAATTGTTATTACTTATTATTGCTGTTCCAACCACTTGAGGTCAGGTACAAGTCCCCCTTTTTTACTATTTCACTATTAATATTATTATTAACAATGCAATGCCTGGGCCTCAAGCTCCCAGACCATATGTGGGTCTGGGAGCACATGATGAGTTATGAGCAAACCCTAGAATAAATGCAACAGTAAGTAGATACATAAAAATTATTTGGTATGACTTTTTGAAGCCAACATCCACAAGCGAGAGAGGAGAGAATTTTATTATCATAATCCTGAACAAACACTCAAACCTAGCCCCAAGTACATCCAACCTCATGTAGACAATGAAAATTATCAAACTCTATGAACAAAGCGTACCTGCACATATATACAGGACGTATTAGGAAAAAGACTTCTTGTTTCTTTAATTTTGCATTAGCCTATTGTTAAAGCTTGATATACATTGTTGGTCCACAACCTAATAGCTTAAGCTTTTAGGAAGGTGGTAATCTAACATGTTATTAGAGCTGGTTACTAGGAGGTCCTAGGTTCTAGTATCGTTGCCTGTGTTTATTGTGTGCTGTTTAAAAAAATTATTGTGTTCCCTCTCATGGGTGTTATTTATCGTGTGTTTATCTTTCACCGAGCTGTCGGGCTGCACATGCGGGGGAGTGTTAAAGCTTGATACATATTGTTGGCACACAATCTAATAGCTTAAGCTTTTTGGTGAAGTGGTAATCTAACACCAATATTCAACCCTCTGTTTCCTTATCTTTCCATTAAAATCTAACCTTCCATTTCCTTCCCATCTCCCATCTCCTTCCCTGACTCTCCCATCCCCATCACTGCAGGCTTCATTTTTTGCATATCACCACCACTGCCACTGAATCGCACCCACCTCCACTCCTTCTCCAGCCCCCCATCCCCATCACTGCAGGCTCTCTATTTTATGCCACCCAGAAGTGGTGTTCTGCAGCCAGCACCATCGCAAGGCTCATCCTGCTGCCTCGTCAGTGCCCTTCACATAATGGAAATGGAGAATGCCCTTGCGGCAACCCAGATTCTGACCCAAATCGACCATCTCCACTTGTTGAATTTCTTTCTAAATCCATGAAATCTCTGGCAAGTAGGTTTCTTCCTAAATCCAGATCTTGACCAACATCCACCACCTCTACTCTCTTCTTCTCATCAGGCGTGCCGCCTGACACCTGACAGACATTCTTGTGGGTGATATGGTTGGGACACCCTGAGGCCATTCTTGTGGGTGACAAGAATGCTGGCATACAGAGAAGAGAGTGAGGAAGATAAGTTGAGATACGAGGAGAAGGGTTAAAATGGTGGCATGGTGTTTGTGGCAGCCATTCTTGTGAGTGATAAGATTGAGACACCCAAAGGCCATTCTTGTGGGTGATAAGAATGGTGGCGGATGGAGAAGAGAATGAGGAATATAAGTAGAAGTATGGGGAAGAATTGGAAGGGCGGGAATGGTGGCATGGTGCTCACAGGCAAAGTTTCTGGCACATTTGTCATTGGTTTATCAGTTTGGTCGTCTTTCTTTGTTTCCTCATTTGTGTAAAAGAACTCTTTTATTTATTAGTTAGTTATATATGAACATTTAATGTGTGGTGAAGTGTGGACGCACAGATTGGGGTGGGGGCAGTGAGTGTCTTACTCCTGATTATGTGTGTGCGCATGCGTGCGCATGTACGTGCTGTGAATACAAAACGAATTGTTCACTCGGAATGGGTCCATGCTCCATACCATGGGGTTCCACCCCGCATCCTTGAAAACCTTCATCATGGACAACATAAAAAGTGAGACACAGTGGTGCTTTCCCTCAAGAGGCTTTGTCTTCATGTGTCCCCAACTCCCCCTTGAGAATGGATCACATATTACTGAGGCTGAGGCATATGAATTCTAGACATACTCAACAAATCTCCATTTTGGTTGGAATTCTATCAAAATATTGAACCACAAATGGTATAACAAAATTTACTACCACCTTTTCCTTAAGCCTCTTAAAGGGCACAATTCGCACTACACATGAAAAGCTAACCAAGTCCTAGCAATGGTTAATCATCAATCTGTGGTGACAAAGACACCAACAACCTAAAATGCTCAGCAAGTGGAGTCTCACAGTTTCAATTTTTGCATATCAAAGTGTTCAAGTACCTTCTCATTGTCTGCTTGCGAGACAAATACTACTTTTTTGCCTTGTGATCCTTATAAATCTCCTATTCTCCCTATCCAATCTTCTCAGTACCCTGATGTAGGACAAGAAGCAAGGCCTTGGGAAGATCCTTGTTGGAGAATAAGAAGAATTGGACCTATGACTGTTGGGTTTAGTTAGTAGTTTGTTATGTGTTTAGTGTTAATTAGTATATAATTATGTGTATTTGGGGGTTGTTTGTAATATTTGTGTAATTTAGGGATTTGTTTGTAGTTTCATGTAATGTTAGAGGTATATGTGTAATTTCATGTCTTTGAGGATTTCCTATAAATAGTCCGTGAAAGCCATGATGTAGATAGTTATTGTTGAATTTGAATTGAAGTGAGCATGAGTTTCCCCCTTTTATCTCCTCCCTCCTCTCTTACCCTTCCTTCCTTTCTTCGATTTCTTCTAAATTCTCCCATGGCTGCATACCTTGATGCTGCCCCTGCATTATACCCTTAAGTACTTCATTTCAAACTCACCACTAAATTGATATTTCTACTTCTTAATTTTAGACATGCCTTTAGCAGCTATCAGCATGTTGTTAGATTGCTACTTCACTTAAAAGCTTAAGCTATTGTGTTGTGGGCCAACACTGCATATCAAGCTTTAACACTCCCACACACATGCAGCCTGATAGCATGTGGAGAGATAAACAAACAATAAATAACACTCATTACAAGGAATGCAATAATTTTTTATGCACCATACAATAAATGCGGGCAACAAGACTAGAACCTAGGACCTTTTGGTAACCAAATCTGATACCATGTTAGATTAGCATTGCATCTAAAAGCTTAAGCTATTAGGTTGTGGCCTAACAATGTAGATCATGCTTTAACGCATGCCATCAACATACAACAAATATGTGAAAGAACCATATTAGAGTCTCCAATAATATGCAAAAGCATTTGCTCTTAGTGTAGCCAACATCACTTACGAAACTATTGAAGCACATGTACCATTGTTTTGGAGGTTTTCGTGAGAGAAAGTAATGTTTTTACATCAAATCGCTAAAGCTCTAAAACCAACAGTGGCCTATGGCAAGTAACAATTGAATGGGACTGTGCTTCACAATAAGAGAAACACTTCAGTAAAACTGGCAGTTGAGCTGGTGATATATTTATATTAAAGATACCAATTATAACAACTCTTGTAGTTAACTAGTGCAAAAAATAATTGATAGCAACACCAATGGTCCTAATTTCCCACGAAACTGTCAAAATTTCTGTCAAAGTTTCCACTTTCCACCGCCCTTAAAATTGAAATAGCAATCAATTTCCATTTTGTTGAAATCTTTACAAATCATTTGACATTTGTTGAGATCTCCAAATTTCAATTTTTTAAAATTTTAACCGAGAGTTAAATTTCCTTGAAATTCAAATTTCAAATTTAAGATTCAAAACCCAATTTGAAACTTCTATGTTATTTTCCTTCTTTTTATAGTGAAACTAAAGGTTATTACAAAGAAGGTATTAGTTATAGCTTTTAGACTTTTGAAATGACTAGTAACTAGCGCATGCTTTTGCATGTGGTTTTTTTAACCTTAATTAAAAGGTACATTTAATTAATTTCTTAATAATTAATTATATAAAAGTTTATATTATTATTTTTTGGGAACTTCTTTCCCCTTAGGAGGGTATGTACCTTTATAATATAGTGTGTTCCTTTATGACAGATTCACGCAATATACACAATTAGACCCAATTTTATTAGAAGATGCCATGGACATGTGTGGAATAATAATTCTTAACACAGCCTGTTTTGAAAAATACAATTTATTCCCAAAAAATTACCATGGAAAAAGTTTTATACTTTTAGGAGTAGGGAAATATGCTATGAGATTGGTTGGCTCAATTAACTTATTTTTTTAATTTTATTTTTGAAGATTACTTATCCTCGCACATTCATCTCTCTTTATAAATTATTTTTCTATAAAAATAAAAATAAAATGTGTAATTAATTTTATAAAAAATGAAGACAAACAAAAAAATAAATAGCTTAAATTTATGTTTTATGATTGTTCCAACATCTTAAAATATTGTTTGTTGGCATGCAGAAAGAAAAAATAATTTAAAAAATATATAAATAATAAATTAAAAATTAATTAAATTTATGAATAAATTAAAAAAAAAACATATTATATACGCTTTGTGTGGGTAGGATGGCCACTCTTTTACTAATATATAGAGGATTTTAACTTGAGTAACAATGCCTAAGATATCCCTTTTAACTTTTCATTTTTCCTATGAACTAAAAATGGTATAATTAAACTTAGTATAGTTACTTTTTAATTTAAAAGGAAAAAAGTTTTAGATCAAGGCCCCAGGTGCCTTTTGTGCCATAATATACCTTACGCATTTTATAACTTTTTTCTTTGTGTATTTCCTAACATTCTCCATCAACAAGCAATGTTCTCCTTTAAATTTTTATTTCCTAATTTTTTATTGGAATTTTAGTTAGTCCATGTATAGGTTAATTTATCAAAATCCTATAACAATTAAGCTACTACAATAAGCACGAGCACTTAATACAATTGCCTTCATATTAAAGTGGCACGTGAAATCTCCCCACCACTACTTAGGAATAAAAGTGGCACGTGAAATAATAGAGAGTGGAGACTTGCTTGGATAAGGAGACCCGTCATTGGCTTCTCCCTTTAGACGCATGATCAAATGGTGAATATCCTTTCCTTTTGCTCCGAGATCCATCCACGTCACCAGTTGGCACTAATATAATCTTTTTCTTTCTGCACACTTCTCTTTATTGTAACCCAAAAAATGAAAATTGCTATAAGTTATTAGAAACTCATGGTCCAAAACAGCTTCATTTGTCTCAATTTCGCCAAAATCTGGCACAAATTGAAACAACATCACGACTTTAGTTACTTACCTTTATAGTAGTCCCTTTCATGCTGTCACTAGAGAGGGATGTGAGGTCATTTTCCAACAAGTTTCTGTGATCGTTTGGGCTGAAGAGAGAGATGTTGTGGTGGAAAATGTGATCCATGACAGGAGAGGAGCGGATTGATGATATATAAGGGTGGTGTTGATTACATAATATTATTAGTTAACCATTGATTCATTGGACTTTATGAAATTTCGATTAAAGTGATAAATTTAAGAGGTTCCAAACACCAGAAAGTTAAAGGCTCTAATTGGTTCATAGTCTTCATAAAGTCATATATTTAATGAAACTCCAAGTGCTAGAAGTTGAAGAGGTTCCAACCACCAAAAGGGTAAATTTGCCATTAAGATTTTTTGACTTTAAGAACTACCAAAATTTCACCTTTAGTCTTTTAGGAGTAGTTTAATTTGAAAAATTAAACTTTGGTATCAGCTACAGTAGTCTTTTAGGAGTAGTTTAATTTGAAAAATTAAACTTTGGTATCAGCTACAGAATTTTATTTGACCATTTATGTCTAAGTTGTGTGTGTTTTTGACCTAAATAATATTTAACTGATTTATGGATTTCATTTATATATTAATTGATATGTTTACTGTGATTATTATATTCTTATAGACCACATAGCTGTCTTTGATGCATTTTTCTTATAATATTTTAGTTCTAAATCATGCCTTATTATGTCTATTAATAGTTATAAAAGTTTCATAGAGGAATACCTTGCTTGACCACTAATATCCATGATTTTTTAAAATAGAAATTGAAATTGACGCCAACATCAAAATTCCCATCGAATTTTTACTTTTCAACCCTTGAAAGTTTAGTCGAAATTGAAATTTAAGACCTTGGCAACCCCCATAACAGTTTATGTATTTACCTTATTATTTCTAAAATGTTCTTGAAACTTATTATTATTAGAATAAGTTATTAACAATCATACAGATACTTAATGCTAGTGAGAATAATATTTGATTAAATTAAAAAAATTTAGGAGGACAAACAAGCTAATGGTTTGATTAATTTGAATGTGTGGATATATTTTGTGTTATGTAAAGTATGTTCTATATATTTATACTTTGTTCAACAACAAACATATTGGTTACACTTTACTGTCTTCCTGCCCTTGGTCTGGATTTTGAATCTTCTTGGTAGCATTGCCTCAATTTTATCAAATGGACCAGTTTAACCTAATTGGTCCACAGGATCCCTATAAGTCAGGCCGAGTTTTGTTGTTTTGAGCATCTTGAACATTGTTCACTTCAAATTCGGTTTCTCACTACACCCAGATTGATAAACCAACCAGTTCTGATCTGACCTGGTCAAGCAAATGATTTAGTCCGGGTTTTCAAACTATGCTCTGAATGTCGGACTAGGAACATTTCATGAACTAAGTTGACCCAAATCAGATTTTGGTATGAGCTAGAAAGGCTGGGAATCTAGCTCAATGGCTTCTTTTCTGCATCATGAGGAACAGAATGCTCCTCTCTTAATGAAGCATGGCTATCTCAACAAATATAACACCCCCACTTCTACTGACTTTCGATGCTTTAGGACCCCACAACTTAAATTCCTTAAACATTGGATGTATAGCTAATGAAAATGCATTTTTGGGTTCTAATTACCATCATTAACCTGTGCATATGTTGGAGATAAAAAAATTTAAATCAGAATAACTAGCGGGTCTAGTCATACCTCCTTAGGAGTCTTCAGCTCAATTTGATGGAGAACAGTTTAGCAAGTAGCAAGCTGTAAGGTGCCATAGCCCAAAACTCCTTAGACAAACGTCACTAACCTGCATTTGTGAACATGCATTGTGCTCTCTCTTTTATAGTTCTGTTAATGCAATCAGTACACTGTCTTGCTGCAATGTCTTACTAACGTGTGATGTCTCACAATGCACTCTGTCTTGTTGAATTCATTGATCCCCCCAGCTAGAACTCCAAATGATTATTATATTGTCAACATTTGATTTGCTTCCCTGTCACTTCTCAATTAAGGTCTTCCATTGCTTCAAGGTGACAATTACATCATCCCTATGGTTCAAGAAGATCACCCAAACCTATTTGGAGAAATCATTAATGAAGGTGCACATGCATCCAGCACCACCTTTGGAGGGTACCCAAGATGGAATCCAAAGGTCTGAAGAGTGCATTTGGTCTTTACTATAGCCAACACCTTGTGCTTCCCACAAAAGTTCTATATTGCCTATGCTCCTGCCACATAGAGGACCGCTCTTATAGAACCTTGCAAAATTTATAGCAATAGAGCACACTTTATTGCCTGTGTACTTGTACCTGTTACCATCACTTTTAGCATTGAGAGTGCTCAAGGAACTAAGGTTCCTCCTTATATCAGGGACATGTCTCACATCCATAAACATTCTTACCACATGATTTAGGACAAGATGCAAGGCTTTGAGAAGATCCTTGTTGGAGAATATTTAAGAAGAATTGGAGCAACAATTGTTGGGTTTAGGGTTTTGTATTAATTAGTATATAATCGTGTGTACTTGGGGGTTGTTTGTAATCTTTGTGTAATTTAGGGTTTTGTTTGTTGTTTCATGTAATGTTAGGGGTATATGTGTAATTTCATGTCTTAGAGGCTTTCTTATAAATAGTGTGTGAAAGCCATGTTGTAGACTATTATTGTTGAATTTGAATTGAAGGGAACGTGAGTTTCCCCCTTGTATCTCTTCTCTCCTCTATTTCCCTTCCATTTCTTCTAAATTCTCCCATGGCTGCAGAACCTTGATGCGGCCTCTGCATCACCACGCCACTAAACCCTTTAGTTCAGATTATTCCTATTCCAACAACCTTATAAGAAGAATTGTTGCCCATCTGCACAACTTCACTATCAATGAATTCATTAGTGGAGAATGAGTGCTTATTGGGATGCCTATGGGAGGAACAGATTGTATCCATAACTCATTCATGTTGAGGTCTTGTTCCATCATCATTCCCTGAGAGAACGCACATTGCTATCACCACCCTCGACACATTTTTCTTTTCTTTTTTATCTTTTCCTTATTTATGATCTTCTAACACAACAGGATTAGAGCTAAATCCTCATCCTCATATTTCACATCCACATTTTCCCCTTCTATAACCGTTGCCATGAATTCATTAAGATGAGCTCTGACATATTTACTTTGTGCCATCCAATAGGGAATACAAACTTTCCTTCAAACGGGGTTTGTTGATGAGGCTTTTTGTTTGCCAAAAACCTTTAGCCCGAGCCACATAGCAATAGAGGTCTCCTTCAAAACATCATCCAAAATTTTGTTGACAGACTGAATCTGAGCAAGAGCTCTATGATTCCACTCTCCTCTTCTTTATAGCACCTGTCATGTTCTCTGTCCCTAGCAAAGCATCTTCAAGATCCATTTGAGCCAAGATTGCACACATCGTTAAAGTCCACATCAATAAATTGAGTAACTAGACTCAGTATTTATGAATTATTAAGGCTTGATATACATTGTATGCCCACAATCTAACAGCTTAAGTTTTTAGTAAAGTGTTAATCTAACATTCTATCATATCCACTATTGCCAAGAGGTCCTCACTCCTAGTCTTGTTGCTCACTTTTAATATAAGCTTATTAAAGAAAATTATCATGTTACCAATATGAGAGTTTTAATTGTTTATTTATCTCTTCATGCGCAATTAGGCTGCTAATGCAGGGGGATTGTTAAGGCTTGGTATGCATTGTTGGTCCACAACCAGCTTAAGCTTTTAGGTAAAGTGGTAATCTGATATGAATAAACCTTGTAATAAAATGCAAAGTTAAGTAGATTGAAAAAAAAAAAAAAAAAAACCATGGCACTAACACAATTTATATGGTTCAACTTTAAAGCTTTCATCCGTGGGTGAGGGATGGGAGAATTTTCATTGTAGTCAAACATTGGTACAATAAAGATTTGAATCGCCTAAGCAGGTTAAACCCTAGCCCTAGATACACACAACATGATGCAAAGAATGAAAACTATCAAACCCTATGAGCATAACTAGGAATCTATTTGAGTTGAGTTGAGTCGAGTTGACATAGTAAAATACTCAAACTCGACTTGACTCAAGAATTTTAAGCTTGAAGCTTGACTTGAATTTGATCTATTTCATGATTGTTAAACTTGAAGTTTACTTGGTTACAAGTTTATAAAACTCAAGCTTGATTTGATTATAAATTAATAAATACATATATAAATATATATAATGTACTTATAATATTAATATATTTATAAAATGTATATTATATGACATATATATAATATAAAAATAATAAAATTAATAAGCTCGATTAGGCTCGAAACTCGACTTGAGTTTATTATTGAGTTCGAATTTGACTCGTTAAAATATTTGAGTAATTTGAACTCGACTTGAATTGAGTCGAGTTGAGTTAAGGAACGAGTCGAGTTCGAGCAGCTCGCGAGTCAGCTTGACTTACTTACACCCCTAAGCATAACAAGTGTGTGTGTGTGACTTGTGAATATAAAACAGGTTGTTAAGGCTTGAATACATTGTTGGTCCACCACTTAATAGTTTAAACCAATGTTTTAAAAGGTGAAGGTGTAAGGTAAGGCATTTTAACCCTCAAAAGGCGAGGCGTAAGCCTTAAGGCGTTGGGGTGTAAGCCTTTTTAGAATTTGTTTTTTAAGATAAAAATTTGTTAAATAAATTATAAATATTTAAAATAAAGTAAAAATTAATAAAATCACAAATATAATGTTAAAAAACGAAAAACTAGATATACTTTGTAAAATAATTGTTGGCCATTCAAAAATTGCTAACTTGAATTCATGACATAAATCATGACAAGAGATAGCTATACCATTACAAAGTTCAAACTATTTTCATGATATAAGATACAACTCTTAGTTATTTTGGCAAGGTCAGTTCAAGAGTTTTAGAAACAAACTCATATTAGGACATTCTTTTTATACAAACATGTAGTTAAAATTTTCTAATCAATTCTAACTTGAGAATCACACACCCAATATGTGTAAGCCACAACTAAAAAGGTGCAAAAGGCGTCTTTTTGTAAACATGCGTAAGCCTCAGCATGTAATGCATTAGCCTTTTTGGAATTTAGTATTTTAAATTCAGCCTCAAGGTGTTTTAAGCATGCCTTGCCTTGAGGTGACCCTCAAGGCGAGCCTCGATTGAGCCTTTTAAAACACTGGTTTAAACTTTTAGGTAAGTGGTAATCTAACATAGTATTAATGCCATGGCTGACAAGAGGTCTCGGGTTCTAGTATTGTTGCTTGTGTTTATTATAAGTTAATTAAAAAAGTATTTTGTACCTAGCATGGGTGTTATTCATTGTTTGTTTCTCTCTCCATGTGCAATCGAATTGCACGTGTTGGGAAATGTTGAGGCTTGATATGCATTGTTGGTCCACATAGTAATAGCTTAATCTTTCAATTGGAATTTAACATGGTTCATTAGTTCGCCTAGAAGTGGAGAGAATTGAAATAGTATTTGTTATTATTTTAAAATAAGGCGCAATCTGAATGTCTTATACAAGGATAATCTAAAAGGAAAGAATAATAAAGGAAAGAATAACAAAAGGAAAGAATGACAATTGCTAACAAATCTCTTAGAATATCTCCTAAGAATATGTCATAGAATATCTCCAAAGAATATTTACATAATTACAAAAATTTCTCCTATAATCAATGAGGGTTGATTGGATAATTTTGGAAACTTTCCAACACTTCCCCTTAAGCTGGTTTGAAGATGTCTTCCATAGCCAGCTTGCCAATCAAATTTTCAAATTGCTTCTTTGGTAGTCCTTTTGTAAGTATATCTGTTACTTGTTCAATTGTAGAGATATAGGGTGAACAAATCAGTCCACTGTCCAGCTTCTCCTTTATAAAATGCTTGTCGACCTCAACATGTTTTGTTGTATCATGAAGCACTGGATTGTTAGCAATGGCTATGACAGATTTGTTATCGCAATACAATCTCATAGGTAGTGGATTAGTGATTTTCAATTTTTCAACACTTCACAAATTTCATGAGCAACTGCTCTAAATTGTGCCTCTGCACTACTCCTAGCTACAACATTTTGTTTTTTTGCTAACCAAATTTCCACCAACAAAGGCACAATAACCAGAAGTTGATCTTCTATCAATTATACTCCCAGCCCAATCTGCGTCAGTGTATACCTCAACTTGTAGATGTCTATGGTGTTCAAACAATAGACCTTTTAAATATCTTAGGATTTCATAAACTGCATCAAAGTGGTCAGGCCCTGGTGACTGCATGAATGGGGTTACCATACTGACAGCAAAGGCTATGTCAGGACATGTATGTGATAGATAAAGTAGCCTTCCAACCAATCTTTGGAACTGTTCTCTATTGGTTACTTCTTCAGGCTTGGCAGGTTGTAGTTTACGATTAGGCTCTATAGGTGTCTCAGCTGCTTTACACCCTAGTAAACTTATTTCTCCAAGCAAGTCAAGCACATATTTTCTTTGTGAAACAAAAATACCTTTTTTTAACCTTGCAAATTCCATACCGAGAAAATACTTCAAATCACCCAAATCTCTAATCTCAAATTCATTAGCAAGCATTTGTTTTAATTTCTCAAGTTCCTTGCTGTCATTACCTGTCAAAATAATATCGTCAACATTGACAATTAGAATAGCGACCTTCCCTTCACTTGAGTGCTTATAGAATATCAGCTTGACCTTGGCTGTAACCATGACCCTTTATAGCCTTCCCAAAGCATTCAAACCAAGCTCTCGGAGATTGCTTGAGCCCATACAATGATTTTTTTTTTTCAATTTACACACCTTATCTCTGCCAAGATTACCTTCAAAACCTAGTGGTAATTCCAAAAACACTTCATCCTCTAGATCTCCATTTAAAAAAGCATTCTTTACATCCAACTGGTGTAAGGGCCAGTTAGAATGTTCGGCTAAGGAGAGTAACACTTGGATTGAGTTTATCTTGGCCACTAGAGCAAAAGTTTCTTGATAGTCAATTCCGTATATTTGTGTAAACCCTTTTGCAACGAGTCTCGCCTTATATCTCTTTATATTGCCATCAGCCTTGCATTTAACTGTAAACACCCACTTGCAACCTACAATTTTCTTTTCCTTTGGTAAATTAATAATTTCCCAAGTACTGTTGTTCTGTAGTGCATTCATCTCTTCAAGAATTGCTAACTTTCAATCCAGATGATCCACAGCTTCCTGAATGGTCATGATTATGAGAGAGTCTATGGTATGATAAATATTTGGCAATGGGGTGTATGGTACAGGTTCTAACTCCTTTCCTAATGGCTATAGGTACATCAAGGTCAGTAGATTGATCAATTGAAAGTGTAGTAGAAGGATTACCTGGGATTTCCAAATGACTAGTTTTTGGAGGTGATGATTGATTTTGCTCTGAAATTGTGGGATAATCCTTAGTATTAGAACGATACCTGTCTCTAGTATAAATACGAAGCTCAAAAGAGAGATTATTCTGTAGCAATTCTCTCCCTACTTGTGATTCCTTTATGCTTTGTACAGGCAGATTGGGATTTCCATTTTTTTCACTATTTAAAATTTCAGTTCCTTGAATGTTTTTTAGAGGGATGTCAATGTCAAGGAAAACATTAGGCATTGGTATAGAAGTTTGCCAAAAATGATCTTCACTACTCTCTTTCTCCCTCGAAGATAAGTTTGGTTAAAGTTAGACTGATTTTCAACAAAAAATGACATCCATACTGATGTGAATTTTTTTTTTTGTTTTTGGATTTAAACATTTGTACCCTCTCTTATTGGGAGCATATCCAAGAAACACACATTTTTCAGCCCTAGGATTAAGTTTAGATCTAAGATGAGCTAGAATATGAACAAAAACAGTGCATCCAAATACTTTTAGAGGCAGATACAAATTTTTCCTATTATCATGAAAGGATATTTTTAGGCATGCCAAAGGAGTGATATACTGCAGCACACGGGTAGGCATTCTATTAATAAGGTAACAAGCAATTAGAGTAGCATCCCCGCACAAATATTTTGGAATATGCATGGAAAACATTATAGCCCATGCAACCTCAAGTAAATGATGCTTTTTTCTTTTAGCGATGCCATTTTGTTGTGGGGTGTCACGACACGTGGATTGATGTTGAATCCCTCTTTCTTTCAAAAAATTTCCCAAAACTTGGTTGAAATATTTTGTACCATTATCTATACGAAGTATGCTTATTTTTGTGTGAAATTGATTTTTGTCATACTATAAAAATTCTTGAATAATATTTCACCTTCAGATTTTCCATTCATCAAATATACCCATTACCCAACAAATCCGATTATGATGATCTATAAAAGTCACAATCCATTTTTCTCCAAATAAGGTAGTAACCTTAGAGGGACCCCAAACATCTCTATGAATCAAATAAAAGGGTTTTTATGCATGGTAGCCTTTTGAATTATAAGGAACTTGATGACTTTTTGATAAATGACAAACGTCACATTGACGAGAAGTACAATCCAAAATTTTAAACAGACTAGGCAACAAATATTTTAAATAAGAAAAACTAAGATGCCATAATCTAAGATGCAAAAGCATTATTTGATCACGCACAGGGATTGAACTAGTACTACTACTCAAGCCTTGAGCTTGTTTATTGCTGAGTAGGGTATCATCAAAATAATAAAAGCCATCGATCATCCTAGAACTACCAATCATCGCCCCCAAGTTTTGGTCTTGAAATTCACAGTGAGAATCAAAGAATATGATACGACAATTAGAATCACGAGATAATCTACTAACAAATAGAAGATTGCGACGGATTTTAATTTTGTTTTCTCGAAAATTCTAATTATACTTGCTCTAGCAATGGATGAAAGACTCCCATTTGTAATCCTAACCTTTTTGTTACCCGGACAAGGATAATAAGATTGAAACAATTGAGATATATTGGTCATATGGTTGGATGCACCTGAATCAATAATCCATGGTGCAAAGGCTAAAGAACTAGAATAGGCACTCGACATATTACCTGTTTGGGCCAAGGAATTAATAAAAGTACCGGATATCGGATTGGATTTCAACAATTGAAGAAGTTGATCAATCTACTCTGAAGTTAGAACATTGGTATAGGCTTCATTTGCTCTAGGAATCACTTGGTTGTTTCTAGGTCTAGGTTTGCCGCTCTTCCAATTTGTTGGCTTTCCATATAATTTCCAGCGGGTTTCTCGGGTATGGCATGGCTTATTACAATAGTCACGCCATATTCGAGATTTTTTATTGAGATATGACCGCTATACAAAGGCATTAGCAGCAGCCAAAACAGTAGGATTAGCAGCAACCAAAGTCGAGTTCTTCACTGCTCCATCAGCCCTTTTTTCTTTAGCATAACATTTCGACGACAATCTTCACATCTCACTTTAGAAAATACCTCTCCAATTGGAGGCAGAGGTTGTCTACCAAGAATCCTCCTCCTGACCTCATCAAAATTCTAGCCAAGAATTTAAAAATTCTTGCTTTTTCCACCATGTTCTTGTTGTAGTTGCGATCATTAGGGCTCTTCCATTCATAATCATTGAATAGATCCAAGTCCTACCACAGTCCCTTAAGAACATTAAAATACTTAGTTATCCCAGAGTTCTTTTGCAGTAAGATAGCACATGTAATTAGCATTAATATCTTCATCCATTGCATTCACAAGCCAAGCCATAATCATGGAATTTTCAGCATCCCATATAGCATATGATGGGTCTGCTTTGTCAAGGACCTTGGTTTCACTAGTAAGGTAACCAATCTTACCTCTCCCACGGATATACATTTGAATTGACTGAGACCATATCAAGAAGTTGGCTTCATTGAGACAGATATTTGTGATTGGACTGAATGGGGTTCGGTATGGGCTACTTTGGTTTCATTTTTGGTGTTGATCACACGTTCAGGTCTGGCCATGGTGGAAGTTTCAGAAATTTTAGACATAATGGAGGCTGAACAAGGTTAGGGCAAAAAGGTCTAGGTTTTAGAGGCTATAACTGCCGAAAGGAAAAGAAAACCAACCTCTGATACCATCTAGAAGTGGAGAAGAATTGAAATAGTACATCTTATTATTTAAAAAAAAGGTACAATCTGAATGTCTTATAGACTACAAGGATAATCTAAAAGGAAAGAATAATAAAGGAAAGAATGACAATTCCTAACAAATCTCCTAGAATATCTCCTAAGAATATTTACATAATTATAGAAATTTCTCTTATAATCAAGGAGAGTTGACTAGATAAATTTGGAAACTTTCCAACAGATCGCATGGGTTTGCATCATTGAGGGAGGAGCCTATATACCCTTGAAAACTTTGCATAGTGGCAACATAAGGAGTGAAGCACAATGAGTCTTTACCCTCAATAGCCTCCACTTTTGGCCGTGCCTCATGTGAAAAGCCAAATATCATTGGCCCAAAGGTATACAATAATTCAACATATACTCCAAAAGATGTGCACAATCTTGCTGCCACATTTGGATAGGCTTTTGTTACTCAAACTAATACCTTCAAATTTGGAGAGGTTTTCTTGACTTGAACTTGATAGTGTAACACCCTTACTATTGGGTCAAGTATTGTCCTAAAAAAATTGAAAGATTTTTTTCATTTATGTATCTCACATTTTTTGTAGGTATTACTAGAATGTTGTTTTGTTTATGCAAATTTGAATTTATAATTTAAATATGTTAGATTACCACTTTATCTAAAAACTTAAGTTGTTAGATTGTGGGTCAACAATGTATATCAAGCTTTAACGCTCCCCTACACATGCAACCTGACAACATGTGGAGAGATTAACACATGATAAATAACACCCATTGCAGGGAATACAATAATTTTTTTAACACCAATTAATAAACACGGGCAATAAAACTGGAACCTAGGACCTCTTGGGTAACTAGCTCTAATACCATGTTAGATTACCACTTTACTTAAAAGCTTAAGCTATTAGATTAAGGTGAACAATGTATATCAAGATTTAACAAAATCAAAGATCCTTGTTGACAGCTTGACTAAATCTTATAGGTAACCTCAATTAGGAAAAGAAAAAAATAAAAATATTCTTATCTTCAGTGTTTAATTGGACAACTTTGAAGGAAATTCATAAGTAATTTGGAAACAAGTTTGAGGATGAAACTTTCTTAGTGCTTGTTTTAGCTTTGTCATATTCGAGGACTTTAATATTTGATTTGGGTGGTCTCAATTTATAGAAATTTCGATTTTGATTTTGATTTGAGGAAATGATGGAAATTTATAGTAAATGATGGAATTTTACAATGGAACTTTGGGAAATATTAAAATAGATGATTATGCATAATTTGGACTCAATAAATTTAGAAAATGCATACATGACAAATTTTTAGTGTGTAGGGTATATAAATGGCATATCATGGAAACAAGGCGTTTATAATAAGTTAATAACAAATTCACTTAAGGGGGTAATTGTTATGAACTTATAATAAGTTAATAACTAATAATTAAGGGTTTGTTTGATATTATTGTTATTTTCTGTTTTCTATTTTTGTTTATGTACAGTGAAGAAATAGATTATAAAAACATTTGTATTGCTAGTTTTCTGTTTTTGTTATTGGTTTTTAGTTGTTTGCGAAAAAACTAATAATCAGATTTTATGATTTTAGTTAACATCCAAAGATAGTTTTGTATAGTAAATAATTTATTTTATACACATTTTTTTATTTAAAATAAAATAAAATGATCATATGAATTTAAACAAAATTAAAATAAAAAATATCCATAAATTTAAAAAAAATAATAATAATGAAAGTCAATTACAAAATATATTTACTATATTTCAGTTGTCATGTACAATAATATTGTTATTAAAAAGTGAATTTCAAAAATATAAAAACAAATTATAATAATTTTATTTTTATTACAGTATTTTTAATTTGTATTAATTTGAACTTTTATTACAATAACAACAATGAAACCAAGCCTTAAGTCCCACTTGGTGGGGTTGGCTACATGAATCCTTTTCCGCTAATTTATATGATATTAATTTGAACTTTTATTATTTTATAAGAATTAAAAACATAATTTGATTTAAAGAGAACAATTAGTATTTTTTTGTTATATTTTTAATTAATTATTTTTTTGCAAATATGAACTAGACTAGGTTGTTGGTTTTTTGTTTTCCTATTTCTGATTTTTAGTCTTTGTTTCTGATTTTCATTTTCATAATTTTTGATAGTGATATGAAACGACCCCCCAAGTAATTACTGTTTATACAAGAGGGTTAAAGGTAAAATGGTAAATGGAATGGGGAATTTGGGATTTTGGAAGAGGCAAAATAGTAAAATGGAGGTGGGGGGGGGGGGGGGGATGGGGTTTAATTAAATACTCAAGTGTAGGGCTGCAAATGAGCCAATCTGTTCACGAGCAGCTCAGTAAGAGCTCGTTTAGTCTCGTTCATTATGTAAACGAGTGATTCCCAAGCCTAATTTGAACTTAGTTTAGGGTTTTAAAATTCATTTTTTTTTCTCCAATTTTTCCATAAAAATTTTAGACAAAGTTAAACTTGATGATGGAAAAAATAAATAGCACTTGTAGATTTCGATACCTTGGATCTATTATGCAAGCTGAAAGAGAAATTGAAGATGATGTAATGCATAGAGTTAAAGCAAGTTGGGTAAAATGGAGAAGTGCTTCAAATGTGTTCTGTGATCGTAGAATACCCTTAAAATTGAAAGGGAAGTTTTATAGGACAGCTATAAGACCAGTTATGCTATATGGATCGGAATGTTGGTCGACAAAGAAACATAATAACCAAAAAGTAAAAGTTGCCGAGATGAGAATGCTTAGATGGATGAGTAGTATAATATTGAAAGATAAATTAAGGAATGGACATATTCGTGGTAAGTTAGGTGTAGCTCCTATAGAAGATAAGATAAGGGAGGGACGAATCAGATGGTATGGACACTTGCAACAGAGGCCACATAGTGCACCTTTGAGGAAGAGTGACTCAGTTATTGTGAAGAGTAGTTGAAGGGATAGTGATAGACCTAAAATAACTTGGGAGGAGATAGTGAATAAGGATTTAATATCTTTGAATCTATCAAAAGAAATGGTCCATGATCGCATAGATTGGGAGAAAAGGAATCATATAGCCGACCCCACTTAGTGGGAGTAAGGCTTGGTTTTGTTTGTCATTTGTTGTTTTCCATAAAAAATTTGAGCTATAGTGCTGAATGGCTTATATTTGAGGGATTCAAGGCAAGGTGAAATTTACATTATAATAACTGAATGGCTTTGTTAAACTTGTACTATTGCCCTCGCTAAAATTGGGAAATATTGTGGTGTGTCCTTTCTCGTGGAAGTTGCAGACACGTTTTTTTTTTAAGTAGAACATGATTCTTTCTAAAGAATGCTTTTTATGAAAAAAAAAAGAAAAAAAAGAAGGTGAACCTATAGTATCATTCTTAATGGAATCCTCATTGTAGTTTATCTTTAATGTAAAACCCATAACCATATAAAACAAAGCCAAATGAGTTTGAAAATATAAAAAGAGGTAGTGGGTTGGTTATCTGGATCCCTCTATATGCTTTTACTCTCTCTAAATCTCTCCATGGAGTATTTATTATTTCAATAGAAGATTAATTTAACATGCAGTTTTTCTACCCTTCACCCCCAGTGCTTGTCCTGAGAAGATAGCAGAGTATAATGAGAGCAGGACTAAGGAGAAGAAACGGAATCCTTGTAAACCAAGATTAAATCAATCAGAGAATCAAGCTTCCCTAGCTGAAATCAACCTAAAACTCCAAGGTCTGTTGCTCAATATTGACTCTGGAAGTGGTTCCTCTTCCTTCTGCAATACCTTTGCTATGAGAGCATCAATATCAGACAATAGTAGTGCTATATCGAGGGTTGATCTAGCAAACAAAGAGCGGCTGCCTGTTATGGACTCAGAAAACTACATCGATTACAGTGAAAAGAATCACTGCTTTAACACTTCGAGTGTTGCTGAAAAGGTGGTCATTGATCTCTTGAGTCCTCCAGCAGTACACACCGGCAATGTTTCCAAATGTCAACAGCCTAATCTTCAGCCAATTGATGTAATTGATTTGAGTGACTCAGAAACTGAAGCGTCGCCTGAACATCAAAAGAAGGCAAGAGAGCTGAGGTTGTTCATAGCCAGCATAAGAGATGGCATCCATTGAATGATCCATTCGGGAAAGAAAAATGGGAATAAAGATTACGTATGCATTTGCCTATGCCTTCAAACGGGGGAAGAGACAGAAGTATGCAGGTATCTGTCATGTATTATTTGCAGTCCATTTGGTTCTTTCCCTTCTTTGCAGCCTAGCTTGTAATCCTAAGGTGGATATAAGATGTTATGCTCAATTATCTGTATTGTGGGATTGCTAGTAATGTGGTTATAAGATGTTATGCTCAATTATCTGTATTGTGGGAATGCTAGTGATGTGGATATAAGATGTTATGCTCAATTATCTGTATTGTGGGAATGCTAGTAAATCTCGTAACTTGCTTTAAGAAAGATGGTAACAAATGATCTTGGTGTTAAATTGAATGCGGAGGGGCAGCTACTGGAAGGTCTTTAAGTTGTGATTGGATGTATGTCCAAGTATATTCTTTGTCCATCAGTCACTACAGGTGCACGGTTGATTGGCTCAAGCCATTATTGCAAGGTTGTTACTCGAACTTCTTTGCATTATCAGTTTGGTATTGAGGAAAGGTCTAGTTTTATGAGAGTTCTTGTCTGGTGAGTGGAGCACCATATGAGGCATTATACGCGGCAAATTGGACGTAAGGAAGATTATTTTGTTAGAGAAGTAAGAATTTTAGGTGAGGGAATGGTGGCAAGCACAGAGTGATTTTTTTTGTTTAGTTCTATATAGAATCTCCATCTTGAATAGAGATGTAAAACTTTGCTCAAGAACATATGCCTCTTGTTGTATTTGTATGTCTTACCACTACTACTACTAATTGGATTTCAGCTTCCCCATGTAAGCGGATGATGTGCTCTTCAATTAGTGAAAATTTAAAAGTCTCAATCAATAGTTTAGTTTGATTAGACGAAGAAGGGGTTCCTAATAATTTTATTGGTTATTTTAATTTATTCTTTGTTTCTCGGATATTAGAAATTCACTTGGAATGAAGTGCTGCTAAGTGCTAATAATCCTCTGGACATTAAAATGTGCTATCGTTTGTAACCATTTCCCTTCAAAATGCCAGCCAAGAGAAAATTTTTTTTTTTAAAAGGGCTAACCACTACCTCAACATGCTCAACATACTCTGGGTTAAAGTGCCTAATGAGTCAAATGCAGAAGCAAATTGTAAAAATTTAGGAAATAATGACAGAATAAAAAAACATAGGTGTGCAATATTAAGTTTATTCCTTGTGAATCGAGCAGAAACACACATTTAGCAACATTGTGTGGCAGTGGCACTAAGGCCACAAAGTTTGTATCCAAGATTCTCTAGAAATTGGAAATAATGAGATCTCCATTTCTTATTGAATAGCAAAGGACCTATTATGGGCCAAAATCCTGCCACAAGTCCCACAGTTGCACTCAAATAAAACCAGTAGCCCTGTCACCAAATAACTTGTTATGAGTTTTTTCCTGAATTGAAATTTATTTTAATTAAAAATATTTGAAAAAAGTTTGGATGGGACTTTATTTCTGGAATTGATGCATTTGAAAAGACACTAGTCCATCCAGCGTTTTTTTGATAAAAGACACTGGTCCATCCTGCGTTTTTTGATAAAAGATGCTGGATCATCCAGTGTTTTTGTCCCGAAGAGTAGAATTGCATGAAAGTACAGAAGATGGCTCCCAACATTCCCCACTCAATGGGGCCTGCGTCTCTCTAGAGAGAGAGAGAGAGGGAGGGAAGAAGAAGAAGAACAGCAGGATTCAGTCGAGATTTACTGATATCAGAACGATCTTGTTCTGCCCTCTGTTTTCAAAATTATAAATAGGGTGAGCCTGAGATTTGACAGTGCGTGGCCCCATATGCTCGAGAAAAACTTCCTATTCTTTCCTCATCACAACGCTTACAACCACCACCCATTGATTGACCTCCACCATAATTCTCACCCAAAGCCATCACCGGTGACTAACGCACCAGAAAAAAATAATAATAATAAAGACAAAATCCACTTAACAAAGAAACATTCTCATAAATGCCAAGAAGGAAATAACAACTCTGTAAACCAATCATAACATAGTCTAGGTTCCTTTCATGTGTTCCCTTAACGTCATATGCTAATGTCCCTAATGTTAGGATATGCGACTCGTATGAGTGTCGGCACGACAGCCGCACCACTCAGCAAAAAATGTTGAAGTTGGAGATGGACGGCCACGTTGACATTATAGCTTCCTTATTTGACTTCTTCCCCCTCCCATGTGTATATATGTGTTTGTAATTGTGTGTGCAATGTGTGGAGAGTTGCAGCAGATTGTGTGAGTTGTGGTGCTGTGTTTTGTAAGTCCAGAGAGCTGTGAGTTGGAGAGTGTGTGGTGCTGTGTTGTGTGAGGCAGAGTGAAGAGAGAGTAAGAGAGGAGTTGAGGGCAGTAGCCTCCTCCTTCTTCTTGTATATTTCTCCCGACAGTTATAGTAGATTTGTGCTCTCCCGTGGATGTAGGTCATAGTGGACCGAACCACGTAAATCTGGTGTTCCATTCTTGTTTGTGTATTTTTGCTTGTGTGCGATTGTTGCTCAAAGATCTCTTCTCAACAAATGGTATCAGAGCGAGGTTGGAGCAAAATCGTCGGATTGAAGCAAAATTCCCAAGTTTGAGCCTTTGCCTAGTAGCTTGAAACTCAGTTTTGAGACAACCACAAGATTCCTCTCGTCGAGACGAAGCTAACGGCGGAAACCAGAGCTCGAATGGAGATCGGACGAAGTCGCACACGCTCACATGTGCCGCCGACATTAAGGCGACGTTCCCACGCGCACCTACGCTCCTTCACGCGCTGGCGAAAGTCCAGTGAACGAGCAGAAGGTAGAAGACGGCTAGGTCAGCCTGGACTCGTGCCGCGTTAACGCCCAGTTAGCGCCACGTGGCGCCCAGTAAACCGTCCAGTTAGCGGCCAAGTTAGCCGCCACACCAGCAACTGGGACCTACAGTGGGTCCCACATTTTACGCCTTAGAAGGTGGGCCCACAGTGTCACGTCGGTAGTGGGCCCCACGTGCGACGTCAGAAAACCGCACAGTTTACGACGTCACTAATGCTGTGGGGGAATATTCTGTTAAAGTTTACCAGAGTTGACCAGGTTTGACCGAGAGTTTGATCGGGCTTTTCGAAGCCATTTCGGGTCGATTTTTCGAGCGGCCTGAACCATTTCTAAGGTTTTCGGCCATTCTAGAGTCATTGGTGGTGTCCGTTTTGTGAGAATCATAGCAGAATGGCAGGTATTAGCACTTCAAAGTTTGAGGTGGAGAAGTTTGATGGGCGAAACAACTTTAGTTTATGGCAGAGCACAGTGAAGGACATTTTGGTTCATCAAGGCTTGATCAAGCCATTGATCGGGAAGAAGTCAGATGATTTCAAAGATGATGATTGGACCAAATTAGAGATGAAGACAGTCAGCACAATCCGATTGTGTCTGGAAAATGAAGTTAAGTATTCGGTGTTAGACGAAACCTCATCAATGGAGCTCTGGAAGAAATTGGAGCAAAGGTATGTGTCAAAGTCCCTTACCAATAAATCGTTTCCGAAGAAGAAACTGTATCAACTTCGAATGAACGAGGGAAGCAATCTTTTTGATCACATAAACGATTAAAACAAGATTTTGACCCAGTTGTTGAGCCTCGACGTAAAGATTGATGAAGAGGATAAGGCGCTTCTACTATTGTCGTCTCTACCAACTTCATTTGATGGTCTGGTAATTGCATTGCTCGTGGGGAAGGAAACCTTGAAGTTGGATGATGTGATGGCATCACTTCAAGATTCTGAGACGTTAAGAAAGCCGATTGTGACGTTTCGTGAGCAAGGTTTGGTGGCTAATAGTGAGAGACAAGGAATAAGCAAAGATCAAAAGCTCGGAGGTAAGCAATGATATTCAAAGTCAAGAGGATGAGATACGAGCAAGGTCGTATGTTACTAGTGTGATAAAAAGGGGCACTTCAAGAGGGACTGTGAAGATCGAAAAAGATACGAAGAAGAAAAGAAGACATGGGATGGTGTCAATGTATTGGAGCATGCCACATGGCATGATAATGACGAGGCCCTTGTAATGGTGAGTAGCTCACATTGACAAATTAGTCGAAGAAATGTGTAGTGTCAATACTGTAAGAAGCACGGCCATATGAAGAGAGAGTACCGGAAATTGATGAAGAACATGAATGCTCATGCCAGTCCAAATGATGATTGATGGGTTTTGGACTCTGGAAGTTCAGTTCATGTTTGCTTTAAAAAAGAATTTTTTCGTTCTTTCAAAGAAGTTCGTGGTACGGTATCACTCAGTGATGGGTCTTAATGCGATGTCAGAGGGATTGGATTTGTGAAGCTGTAGACGCCTGTTGGAGCGGTCTGTATTTTAGATGACGTTAACTTCATTCCAAGGATGCGAAGAAATTTGATCTCCCTTAGTCGGTTAGATTCTAAGGGTTGCCAAATCTCTGTCGCAGGTGGAGCTATGGAGGTGACCCGACGTGACTCAATGATATTTACTAGGAAGGAGTCCCGTGGGTTGTATCAGTTGATTGGAACCACAGTAGTTGGTGGTTCGACCTCAGATGATGATAGCGGTACGTCGTCAGAAACAAACAGACGAGTTCGGTTTGCCGATGAAGAAGGCGGTACTCTTTGCATGGTTCAGACATTTGAACCAAGTTATGAGGACTTGCCTTGATCAAGTTCGTATCAAAGTGGAGCTGTGGTTTTTTGGGAGTTAATACTCGCCAAGGTGGAGATTGTTAGGATGTGTGGCTCGTATGAGTGTCAGAAGCCGCACCACCCAGAAGAAAATGTTGAAGCTGGAGATGGATGGCCACCAACAATCTGCCTACCACGTTGACATTACAGCTTCCTAATTTGACTTCTTCCTCCTCCCATGTGTATATATATGTGTTTGTAATTGTGTGTGCACTGTGTGGAGAGTTGCAGCAGATTGTGTGAGTTGTGGTGCTGTGTTGTGTAAGTGCAAAGAGCTGTGAGTTGGAGAGTGTGTGGTGCTGTGTTGTGTGAGGCAGAGTGAAGAAAGAGTAAGAGAGGAGTTGAGGGCAGTAGCCTCCTCCTTCTTCTTGTATATTTCTCCCAATGGTTATAGTAGATTTGTGCTCTCGCACGGATGTAGGTCACAGTGGATAGAACCACGTAAATCTGGTGTTCCATTCCTGTTTGTGTATTTTTTCTTGTGTGCGATTGTTGCTCGAAGATCCCTTCTCAACACCTAAATGTCATATGCTAATGTCCCTAACAAGCTAAAAATAGTCATTTTGCAAATCGTAACATAATTTACCAAGTATATATGTGTACTTTAATCCTTTAAATTCTTTAATTGTTGCAGCGATTATAAAAGCTCAAGCAATTAATTATAGTTAATTAGATGGGGAAGGAAATTAATTATTAATTTATTAGTCATTTTAATTTATTGTTTGCTTGTCACACACTATAAAAATTCACAAGGAAAAAGTACAAATAATGATCCTCTAGGTCTCTAAAAACTCATGGTGGTTTTGCATCCATTTCCTTTGTAATTGCTTAAAATAAAAAACTTAGTATTTAAATAAAATAAAAAAAGGAAAGGAAATTGCTTAAAATATATCTAGAGTCAAAATGGGAAGAAAATTGTTGAAATATAGAAAGCCGAATCGAGCTTATAAATTTAAAACTAGCACACCCAAACAAATTATGAAGTACAAATCTAGCAACATAAACTAAATATGGATAAGGTCATAAAGTTTGTGTCCCGACTTTATTCAAGAATTGGAAACAAATAAATCTCCATCTCTTCTTGAATAGCAAAGGACCCATTACAACCCCAAAACCTCGTCATAAATCCAACAACTAAGCTCAAATAGAACCAATATTGATCTACTTTAGAACCATATCCTTGATTCTTTCCTCCATTTTCGATGCTAGGTGTTGCTCCATTTACACTGCAACTCTTGATCAAAGGTACTCCTCAAAGATTGTTACCAATGAAGTTAGATTCACCCAAGCTTTGCAGTTGGGTGCTTGATGTTATTCTTCCTATCAAGTTGTAGTGAGATTGGTTTAAGTTATTTAAAAAAGTCAAAGTTGACATACTTGGAGGAATATCTCTAACAAGTTAATTTGAGGATAAATTCAAAGACTCGAGATTTTTCATGTCACCTATCTTCTTAGGGATTGTTACAGATAGTAGATTTTTCAACGGATTAAGTTGTAATAGACCCATCAGATAAGCCAATTCGTACAGTATCTTCCCCAAAAAAATAGTTGTTTGAGAGATCTATGCTTGCGATCAGTCCAAGATTTGATTATATTCGTCTCTCTCTTCCTTTCATGAACAATAATGCATCTTCTAATACAAATATGCTTGAAAAAATATTGCATCTAATCGTATTTCATCTTGCTTTGAAGCCATAGCACTAACTTTTGAAACATGATGGAATGGATCCTAAAAGATTATTATCTGCTAGGTTCAAGAATGAAGAGAAGCAAGGAGACAAAGTTCACGTAGTATACCACCTTCAATTTTATTTGAATGAAGGTCAACAATCTTCAAAATTCGATATTTTTTTTCCAAACCACTTTGGTGTGTTTCCATGCGTTTCATTTCACTGATGTCCACATTTACCAACTTTGTACAATTTTGTAGAGAGAAAGGTAATTCTCCAGAAAGTTGGTTGTTCGGCAGGCATAATGATGGAGTTGATATAAGGAACCCAAGGAACCAAATATGTATCCAATTATCTTGTTATTATTCATGCTTACAGTAAGCAACTGCATGCGTCCCATTGGTCCTACAGTCAGAAATAACTCCACATAGAAAATTATCGTCGAGCTAAAGAAATTTTAAGCTCTTTGGTTCTTCCATTATATGGCATAGAAAGTGTGAAATAGATCCAAAAAAATGAGTTATTTGTGAGGTTTAGAAAAGCCGCGTTAGAGGTGAGAAGGGGTAACGACCCCTTGAGACCATTAGAACCAAATTGAATGATCTGAAGGACACCTCATGCAGTTGGGAGGGAGGAACCCAATCAGCATTCACTTTGAGAATGAACTGGTTGTCAGACAAGTACAAGAACTTTAACCTTGTGAGAATGGCAAAGTGAGATTAAGATATAACCCACTCAATGAATTACCAGAAAAATCTATGATCTCCTAATTCCCAAGTTGTCCTAGGGTATTTGAGATTTTGCCTTGCAATTGTTGTTCTCAAGGTTCAGGGACTTGAGGTGAGTACAGCAACTATACAGCCACGTGTATGTTAGAAATGAGACCATTAATCTTATAGTATTGAAGTGCCAGTTCCAATGGTCAGGTGTCTTTTGAAGGTTCACTAGCTCTGCAACTCCCTTTCTCTGCACACACACCACCGTGCAACTCACAACCTTGCCACACAATGCACAGATTACACACATACATCACATATATATATACTTGAATAGGGGGTAAAAGTCAAACAGAGGCAGCTGCAATTCAACATGGTAGGCAGCTGTTTGGTGGCCGTCGATTTTTAGCGTCAACTGTTGCGGCTGCCGACTCCAATACGAGCCACGCCCTAACAATCTCCACCTTGACGAGTATCAACTCCCAAGTCCACAGCTCCACCTTAATATGAACTCAATCAAGGCAAATCTTCATAACTTGGTTCAAACATCTGAACCATGCAAAGAGTACTGCCTTCTTCATCGGCAAACCGAATTCACTTGTTTGTTTCTGACAACGTGCAGCTATCCTCATCCGAGGTCAAACCACCAACCACTGTGGTTCCCATCAACTGATACAGCCCATGAGACTCCTTCCCAGTAAATATCATTGAGTCACATCGGGTCACCTCCATAACTCCACCTATGATAGAGATTTGGCAACCCTTAGAATCCAATCGACTAAGGGAGATCAAATTTCTTCGCATCCTTGGAACGAAATTTACGTCATCCATAATACGAATCGCGCCAACAAATTTTTTCAGCTTCACAGATCCAATCCCTCTGACATCACATGAAGACCGATCACCGAGTGATACCGTACTGTGAACTTCTTTGAAAGAATAAAAAATTCTTTCTTAAAACAAACATGAACTGAACTCCCAGAGTTCAAAACCCATCCATCATCGCATGCTCCGATACATTGACACCATCTCGTGTCTTCTTTTCTTCTTCATATCATTTTCGATCTTCACAGTCCCTCTTGAAGTGCCCCTTTTTTATCACACCAATAGCATATGACCTCACTCATATCTCGTCCTCTTGATTTTGAAAATCATTGTTTACCTCCGAGCTTTCGATCTTTGCTTCTTCCTTGTCTCTCACTATTAGCCACCAAAGCTTGCTCATGAGAAGTCAAAATCGGCTTTCTTAACGTCTCATAATCTTGAAGTGATGTCATCACATCATCCAACTTCAAGGTATCCTTCCCCACAAGTAAAGCAGTTACCAGACCATCAAATGAAGCTGGTAAAGACGACAAAAGTAGAAGCGCCTTATCCTCTTTGTCAATTTTTATGTCGAGACTCAACAACTAGGTCAAAATCTTATTGTAATCATTTATGTGATAAAAAAAAACTACTTCCCTCGTTCATTCAGATTTGATAAAGTTTCTTCTTCAGAAACAACTTATTGGTAAGAGACTTCAACATATATCTTTGCTCCAATTTCTTCCAGAGCTCCATTGGTGAAGTTTCGTCTAGCACTGAATATTTGACTTCATTTTCCAGACACAATCAGATTGTGTTGACCGTCTTCGTCTCTAATTTGGTCCAATCATCATCTTTAACATCATTTGGCTTCTTCCTGATCAACGGCTTGATCAAACCTTGTTGAACCAAAATATCCTTCACCGTACTTTGTAACAAACTGAAGTTGTTTCGCCCATCAAACTTCTCCACCTCAAATTTTGAAGTGCCAACACCTACCATTCTACTATGAATCTCACAAAACGGACACAACCAATGGCTCTAGAATGGCCGAAAACCTTAAAAATGGTTCTAGCCATTCGAAAAATCGGCCCAAAATGGCTCTGAAAAGTCCAATCAAACTTTAGGCCAAAGCGGTCAAGCACAGTCAACTATCCGTCAATTTTAACGGAATATTCTTGATGTCGTTAACCGTCACTGACGTCGTTACTTGACGCCGTCTGCTAACGTGGCCCACCTCCTATGGGGCCTATGTGTTGATGTGGCACCAGGGCCCACCTACTGATGTGGTAGCTGTCCTGGCACGGTCCCTACTGCTGAGGTGGCGTAGGTCCCCCGCTAACGTGGCTGCTGACTGTGCAACTGACTCAGCGCTGACATGGTGCTACGTGGCCGTGGACCCGCTAATGTGTCTGCTGACTCAGCGCTGACGTCAGTGTCTTCAACCTCTAGATGCTAGTCGTACGTGCGCCGGCGCGTGGGAGCGCATAAACCCACCTTTTGTTCCTTTGTCGGCGCATGAGCGCACCTGCCAATCACCAACCAGTGTGTGGCGGCACGTGTGGATGCGTGGTGACACGGTCTTTCCGTCGTTGGCACGTGTGAGCGCGTGCGGCCTCGTCTAAGCTCCGATTGCCGTTGTTGGCTTCGTCTCAAAGAGAATAACGTTGTGCTGGTCTCAAAAACGAGTTTTGAGCTACTTGGCAAAGGCTCCAATCTGGGCATTTTGCTCCGATCTGGCGATTTTGCTCCAAACTCGCTCTGATACCATTTGTTGGGAAATGATCTACGAGCAACAATTGCACAAGCAAAATACACAACCACAAGACAATACCAAATTTACGTGGTTTGGTCCACTATGACCTACGTCCACGGGAAAACACACAATCCACTATAACCCGAGAGAATTATAAGGAGGAGGAGGAGGCTACTACCCTCAACTCCACTCTCTCTCTCTCTTTCTCTCTCTACAACACACACTCTGCCTCACACTACTCTGCACGCCACCACACCGCACTCTGCAAATCCCTCTCTCTGCACACACACCACCGTGCAACTCACAACCTTGCCACACAACGCACAGACTCCACACACATACATCACACACACACACACACACACACACACACACACACACATATATATATATATATATATATTCATGAATTGAGGGTAAAAGTCAAACAAAGTTGGCTGCAATTCAACATAGTAGGCAGTTGTTTGGTGGCTGTTGGTTTCTAGCGTCAACTATTGCGGTTGGGTGGTGCGGCTGCCGACTCTAATTCAAAACCCTAACACTTGTCTCTCACTTTCAATGTGTTAGGGATCTAGGAACAATAATCACACACACAAACAAAACAAGTACACAAAATAAGAACACCAAATTTACGTGTTTCGGTCTAATCTGACCTACGTCCACAGAACTCACAAAATATACTATAATCTGAGAGAAAAACAAGATGAGGAGACACACTCAACTCAACTCTTTTCACACTTTTTTCTCTCTCATCTTCAACACTCTCACACTCCTCGCTCACTCGCTTACATATTCACATACAAATGCTCTTATTATTATATAGATACAAAGGATGATAGTAAAAGGAAGGGATTAATTGTGATTTAATGGGATGAATTTGTCACGCAGTATTATTATTCCAGCGCATGAAAGCTGGCTCCTCTGCAACTCTCATTCTCATTTGTAGCTCATCATCATCAAGACCATTAAATTTTTCATTTCCATTTAATCTCCATTTCCATATTTGCTTAACACAATGCATTGTCCCACATTGGACTTAAAGCTTATTAAACCTGTACTGCAGCTAGACAAGTCAAAATCATGAATGTTTATGATTAAAGAGAAACCCAGCGAAGAAATAAAATCTCTTGTTCATTACCATGGATGATGATTTCCTTAACTGGCAGTAAATTTATTAACTTATTTATAGAGTGGAAACCGTGGAATGATATGATCTTCGTTCTCTGTTCATTCATCTGTGATTCAAATGGAATTATTGATTAATAATTGATGCATAGTTTGCCTCTTTCAATTTCACAATTTCAGCCCCACTCTCTGCATTAGCATTTTAGCTAGTGCTACAAATGAAGCCGAATTACTCGTGAGTTACTCAGTACTCGATTCGATAATAACTCACTTAGACTCGTTTATCAAGTTAAACGAGCCAAGCTCTAATCTCGAGCTCATCAACTAAACGAGCCAAGCTTAGGCTGGCTTGTACTCGGCTTGTTAGGCTCGCAAGCCGGCTTATTTGTTAGCTCGTTTAGTAATTCATAAACTAACTTAATATTGAGCTCTTGAACTAGTTTGATATTAGGCTCATGAACAAGCTCAATATAAATCACATTAAATATTTGATTTTAATTTTTTACTTTAAGATATATATTTTTCAATTTATATTTATTAATTATTAATTAATTTAATTAGTTAGTGGCTTGGTTTATTTATTAGTTTGAAACAAGTTTTAGTTGATTCAAGTTTGATTTTAAAATTGAGCTCGTGTTCGGCTCATTTATATGTGAAATGAGCTTTAGCCAAGTTAAGCTCGAGTCGAGCTTGAGTTATATATATTTTAAATGGGCTAAGCTCGAACAAAAAATTTTAAGTTCGAGTCGAGCTCGAGCTCGTTTATAAATAAACAAGCTGAGAAGCTCACTAGAGCTCGGTTCGGCTCATTTGCAGCCCTAATTTTAACTCCCATCAACTCAAGCCATTGAGATGTCCAATCGTTGCTAAATTGTCCCTTTCCCAAAAGGCAATATCCCACTCTTTTGCCATTGCATATCTGATTGTCAATCGGATAAACATTCCAATGGAGAAAAACTTGGGCACCAAGGGTAGAAACAACTGGCAAGAGTCCCAACCAATAATAAAACGCGTGAACTATATGTTCCTCTCTTCCTTGTCTCAATTAAATTGTTTGAATCTTTGATTCTTTGAATTCAAAAACAACGCAATTTCCTTAATACAAACATTCATAATAAATCACGTTTATGCAAAAGATTCATATAGTCGATCCCTCTAATGGGACATAGACTTGCTTGTTATTGTTGTTATTGTATGAAGGCTTGTGCAAAGCTCTCCGCCATGGCCTCTAACCATAGTTTCTCTACGGAGGTTAGCAATGACACAAGGATTGCTAGTGATGATTTTGCAAGGGTGGTGGTTGTATATATGTATCCTTAAGTCATAATTAATATATAATTGTATAAATATAAACACTTAAGTCATAATTATATCATGATACTAACTCTAGTTCCTATTACTTGGCGCCTATTGACATAAAATTTTTTTTTATAAAAAAAAAATTGATCTTAAATTACAAGATCAAAGAAAAAAGAGTAAAAAACTAACTAAATAAAATTAATTAAAAGCAAATTAAGTGAATATTTTTTATTTTTTTATTTTTTAAAAGGATGACGGTACCTCCATTTATTTATTGATATACCCTCACTTTTGGCAGAGAAATACCGTGGCTACAAGACAAGCAATGGGAGATTACATATAGAAAAAAATTTAAAAGCCTCCCAAAAATAACACAAACATCCAACTAAGACAGGACTACAAATCCAAACAAATCTAAATAAGAACCTACTAACCAATAAAACACTCCACGCATCAAACCAAACAAAAGAAAAAAAACAAACATACCAATATCAAAAGGAAACCAACTAAACATACCTCATATAAGTCGTACTCATCTTATCCAATTTACACAAATCATTGATAACTCTAGGACGTTGACTATTATTTGTAAACAAATTATTCCTCCTCATAGCACCTTATCGAGTCAAAGCATCTGTCACTTTATTCTCTTCTCTATACAAATTAAATGAATATATATGACATAGTATACACACCTACGTTACACGGTATTCGAATCTTGGATTTGAATTTGTGTGGACTTACAAAAAACATAATATAAAAATTTAATTGAATTTCCACCAAATCCGCACAAATCTAAACCTCAAAATACATGCTTCCAAACATTTTTCAATTTTCATATTTCTAAAGCAGCTCTGAGTAGATATAAATTGAATAGTGAATTTAAAGCAATGAAATATAAAAAGTGATTAGAAGTCATAACTAATTAGAACAAGCACATAAATATGGTATACTAACTAATAAGTTATCAATGATTACAATATTTTAAAATATTTCAATAATTTTTAGTTTTCATAAAAAAAATTATTAGATCATACTTTGTTCTAAAGTTACAATTAATTCATATTATGACAAGAAGTAATTGTTAAAGACATCGAAAAAGAATTTAATTAACTTTCAGAAATAGAAAATGTAAAATATGAAAATAGATATTGAATTATATTAAAAAAACAAAAACAAAAAAAAAAAACAAAAACAAAAGCATATCACAAATGCATCACATATTCACACGTGTCCAGTCACTATAACATACATATATACAACCATGCATACACACATAAAAGTAGTTCCCCCACTTTGATGTACTTTTTAATTTTTTTTTTTTCAAAAAAAAAAAAGGATGAATAATAAAGAAGGTGTAGTATAAAAAGAAATATTAAGCAGCCATAGCTAATTGGAGCCGACACATAAATTTGTCATAACTAACTAATAACTAATTCATAAACCATAATTCTTTCTTTTGTCTCTATTTTGATATTTTAATGAATTTAAAATTTCAAAAAAAAAATTATTTGACCATATCTTGTCAACAACTTACAATAATTCATTTTATGACTGCAAATCAATATTTTTTTAAAGAAATTAATACAGATTACATGCGTGATGTGTGTCCAACCAATAGCATTTTATTCATACCTACTTTCATTTTCCTTAGCCGCCCGACCCCATAGAAATGTTGAAAATGTAAAACTATTACTACATAACTAACATATTAATATTTGTTTTTTAGCTAAAGTAGCTACTACAAAAGTCAGAAATGAGGTACGAACAGTTAACAACTAGTTCCAAGAGGAAGTGTCACAAATTAGGTCAAGAAAGGCATACTTCTTTAGCGAAAAGGACAATAGGACTCCACGCTTTTAAGCATCCTACTGCGGCAGACGGGTTGCTGGAAAACTGGAAATCTGTTCCTGCTTTCACACTCGGGTGACTGATCGACCTAGTTGCAATGGTACGTAGCTCCTGCAGTGAAAGATCAGTGACTGGACAGGGTACAGCTTCCTCCCGATGAATGGATGAGATGCAATGGTGGTTCCTGCAAATCAGGGATTGCATAGGAAACAGGTTTTGGTTCACTCTCTTGGGAGTAACTGATCAGCAATGATGGTTCCTGCAGATCAGTTGTTGGGCATGGGACAAGTTTCCACCGGTGGCTGAATGGGATGCAATGCTGAAGATGGTTCAAATGTTGGCGGGGCAACATATGTCTGACACTGAAAATCAGGGCAATATGAATAGCCTGGAATATGTGCAAGTGAAGTGGGTGATGAAAATGGGATTTGGTTCAGTACTGCATAAGATGAATGCAAGCTGCCTGTGCCATCTAAGTCAGTTAGGCTTGAGACATTGGACACAGGATAGGACACAATATTGGGAGGGAATTCCCCATGCCCCAAACAGATGGGGGAAGAACACAAACCCATTCCTGCAACTTTAGGAAAGTAGGCTTGAGGTTCCAGCAACGTTGACCCTGATGAGCAGAACCAAGTTGTAGGACTAGGGCCACCTGGGTAAACAGCTGCACCCCAAGGGCGGTTCTGAACAGGGTTTGCGAGAAAGGGTCCTGCGATTGGTGGCCGCCCAGCAACCCTTACCACCAACATCTTCCCAGACAGTATATATCCTTGCATTCTCATGACAGCCATGGCAGCATCACTAGAACTTTCAAAATTAACAAAGCCATAGCCCCTGCTGAATCCAGTAACTCGGTCCTTAATCACTCTTACTGATATGATCTTACCAAATGAAGAAAACAGCTCTTTTAATCTCGCATCGTCCATACCATGAGGAAGATTGGCAACGTAGAGACTGGTACCATTGGTTTCTTTGTTGGGTTTGCATTGTGGAACCGGAGTTGGACCAAGGTCCAATCTGGAAGAACCTGGCAGTTCGCTGCACTCCTGAGACAAAACTTTGATGTGGCAAGAGGCTGTGGGATGGTTGTTGTTACCACAAGTATTGCATGACTTGGCGTTACTAAATGTAGAAGGCAGGCGAGGGCAGGCATAATGTTCATGTCCTTCCTCGCTGCATCCAAAATTTTTGCTTCTATCTGTTCCACTAAGTTCGGCAAGCTCCTTTAGTTGAGCTAATTTGTGTTCATTTACTCCCTCATGGAATGGAATTAATAGCTTCCCAACCATTGCCACTGCTGCATCCAGTGAATTTTGGTTATCTGCCTCTATATAGACATGTAAGTCTTCTGCATCAGAGTTATTGGGTTCCAGCTCTGTTCTTGAGGCACCTTTACCCCTTACTTGAATCTTCGCCCCAGTTTCCTTTTGCATTTTCTTTTGTGTGTTTCCCCGCGGGCCAATTATAGGACCAATAAAATTATACTCAGGATACTCTTTCGCTGGTATATAGAGTTTCTTAAAGAGCTTTGGGGGGTTGTCATCAGAGGGAGGTTTGAATGCAGGGTTCTTCTTAATCAAGCTTGAAATGATAGCTTGACGCTCTTCGATGAGTTTCTGACGAAGCCTGACTTCCCGCGTATTCATTCTGATGCCGAGGTGGTTATACACTGGCTCAGGAGAAGGAGATCTCTCGTTCTCAGGTCTGTCAACATGAAGCTCTGATCTTCGCAGCAAGCTGTTTATAGCAATTAGGTTTTCTTTCAACTCTGCAATTTCTATTTCCAGCTTAGATTCATAAACGAACTCTTTCTTGAAGTCAGGCAGCTGAATTGGACCAAGCATTTTAAATTGAGAATCATCACCATCCCCAACTGTTTTCCTTTTTTTACCGGTCACATCACCTTCCCTTATAGCACCATCTTCAGGCTGAGTATCCCAATTTGGACGCCTTCGTTTTCCAGAACTTCCTGCATGCTCTTCTTGTTCAGAAGCTTTTGCATTGCTAACAGCTTCCTTGGGAACTATAGATTTGCTTTGGAGATTTCCATCAGCAGAACCAACATCTGATTTTGATTTTGAGTAGTCCCCTTGTCTGAGCTTCTTTAGTGACAGATGAACTGGTGGAATAGCTAATTCATCTGGTGTAACATCCAATGACCTCTTTTTTCCACTAGAATTTTTAGGAACAGATTTTAGCCGCTGTTCACTTTCAATGAAGTCATTCCTAGAAGATGACTTCGGCGCAAATTCTTCTGATGGATCCTCACCCAGATCGTTCATTGGCTGTTTAATCTCATCGGAATTGTGGCCTGGAAGTGTCAAAAAACCAAAATCTTCCGGATCCTTTTCTGCCTCTACTGAAAATTCTTTTGGTTTCTCCCCTTGGCCATCTTCCAGTTTCTTGTATGGTTCTTCTGCCTCCCATTCTTCTGGTTCTTCTTGTGCTTCTTCTACCAGCCATTCTTCTGGTTCCTCCTCTGGGTCATCTTCCAGTTTCATATGTGGTCCTTCTGTCTCCCATTCTTCTGGTTCTTCTTCTGCTTCTTCTATGGCCCATTCTTCTGGTTCCTCCTCTGGGTCATCTTCCAGTTTCTTATGTGGTCCTTCTGTCTCCCATTCTTCTGCTTCTTCTTCTGCTTCTTCTATGGCCCATTCTTCTGGTTCCTCCTCGGGGTCATCTCCCAGTTTCTTATATGGTTCTTCTGCCTGCCATTCTTCTGGTTCATCTTCTGCTTCTTCTGATGACCATTCTTCTGGCTCCTCCTCTGGGTCATCTTCCAGTTTCTTATATGGTTCTTCTGCCTGCCATTCCTCTGATTCTTCTTCTTCTTCTTCAACTGGCCATTCTTCTGGTTCCTCCTCTGGGTCATCTTCCAGTTTTGTATACAGTTCTTCTGCCTGCCACTCTTCTGGTCGTTCTTCTGCTTCTTCTACTGGCCATTCTTCTGGTTCCTCTTCTGAATCTTCTACAGCCCTTACTCCTGGTTCCTCTTCTGCTTCCTCTGGTTCCTCTTCTAGTAGCAATTCTTCTATTTCCCCAAACTCGTCGTTTTCCCCATCCAACAGTAACCGAGGAGGAGATTTTCCTGAAGGTTCCTCCTCAGATTTCTTCCTGAATTTATCTGACTCATCAACTTTGTTGTCATAATTCTTTGTGATCCTTGAAATAGAAGAAGCTTCATATTTCCTCATTGTACCAGGATCACTATTACTACAAATGAATGCTATCCATTAAGAAGGAGCTTAGAAATATGCTACAACTGCATCAAAGAACCAATTATGCATGGGCAAATATTGAAGAGGAAAAAGGAACAATTTAATGCAACAGTAATTTAGCTCATAAGCACAAAATATAATTTTGAACAGAGGATAACAGAATATCCACATCAATACAGAGAGACAAATGGTCCTGCTTATTACTAGCAGTAATAGATCAAACATATTTGTGGAAGATCCTTTAGCCTAAAGAATGCAATTTATGATTCAAATTACTACAGAAAGCATTTATTAGCATTTGAAACAGAAAAACCTTGAAAGCAATTAATATAAAGAAACCACAAGCAGACATACAACAGGAAAGGAATACCAGAAATTGAAGATGGGGGACAAAGTCATGATATCAGTACAAGGTACGCCCAAAACTTCTCTTATATCAGACATGAAAACCAGAAGTAAAACTTACCAAACTTTGAAATCCATGAAGTACAAAATAAATCAGCATGTGTACATCAATTTTAATTTCAATATAAAGGAAAGCACTCAAAGGAACATCAATCCACTTTCTAAAAGTATGGCAATATGTACAAGCAAATATGCACCACAGAACTAGTCTACAAGGGAAAGACTCATAACTGAAAAAGTAACTCTCTTAAGGTTTGTTCAGGGAATGAAATAGAAAATCTACATGAAAATAACTTCTTTACAAAAAATATTTGGGTTTTTATCCTAAACAAATCACCACAATTAGATTAGTGATATTCCAATAAGCATGTAATAGCTCAAGAATCGATACTCCTGTGGTGAAATTTGGGAACAATTATTCCTCTTCATTGGAATAATACCAATTTCTTTTGTCATTAGACTACCCTTTCTTTTTCTTTTGGTTTATAACCATACCCAATCACTGCCCCATTCCTACCATAATCCATTCCATAGACCAAACGTATTAGCTGCACTTTAAATTGATATTCCCCTTCTCACGACCTTGAAAAACAATACCAAATAGTAAAAAAGGCTGCAAATTTGACGCATCTCAGACCACGGCTCCCATGATTAGCACTTGGCAATGGCCTTTCAACTGGATACATTTCATCAGTCTCAGGGCTTCTGGCATACAGATTAGTTCGCAAAAGACCTTAATTTACCATCAGTGTAAGCCAATTCAAGGAAAAACAGAAATTGGCCTACGATTCGCACATTGAATCATCATCCAAACAAAATGACCACACAAATTTGCAAAAATGATCAAAGATATACTATACATACTGAATGAAACAGTTCTTTTGGTTACATTACGCGTCCTCATTTTCTCAAAACGAGTCATCTTCTTCTTTCAAGTTTCACGGTAAAGCCGATCATTGATCAGCACTCCAAACCAAGCTAAACAGTCAGGTTTGCCTTTAAACTTAAACAAAGAAGTTTAGTTTCATACCTGTCTTGAATAAATGCATTTAATCGGGACTATATTTCGTGCGCATTCAAACCATTTCAAGATTCACAAACATAGAATCAACAGTTATCGCAAATGAAAGTGTACGGAAAATTCATGAGAAAGCAACCTGCTTCAAGCTACTCGAAACGATGAGACGAAACACTTGCTTCGAGCGCGTCCGCCATTGGAGCTCCAACAACCCTATTCATCTCCCTCTCCATGGTTTGCCTGATTTATAGTTGCCCGCAGCTACGGACGTAGAAGAAGAGAAGGATCGCAGCCGTTGGATCTATTGGGCATGGCAGTAGGATGGGCGCGAAGCATGCTACCTGCACAGATTCCCTGCACCCATTGCATGGGACTGAGTACGGACCCTACCAGATTTTTTTGTCCTATTAAAGCTCCTTTCTCTATTTTTGGACACCCCAAATAAAAAATGGAAACTTCAAGTCATCAAATGTTTATTAAAGAAAAATATTTAAGAAATTAATGAATAAAATTTTTCAATTTTGTACAATTTGATTTAAAAAAAAACTAAATAATAGAATAAATTTTATTTCAATTGTATTTAATGTCGAGATAATATATAATAAAAAATAAGTTTTCTTGTTTTTTTCAAACAAATTTTTTTATCCAAAGCAGCCTTATGGCTCATTTTGATGAAGGATTTTATTTGTAGAAAACAAAATAAGAAAAATTTATTTGTTATTATATTTTCTGTTCATATCATATACTATTAAAAGCGAAGAATTATTCTAATATGATAAAAAATTAATAAAAATCATAATGTTAAAAATTAAATTTTTCTTCACTAATTTCATATGTTTCTTCTTTCTTCTTCTTTTTTTTTTCTCATTTTTCTTGATAATCAAATATGAAAAAGTGAAATCTTTATATATTTTGTTTTTTCTTTTTCTCAATATTTTTTCCGGTTAAAAGAACAATTTTTTTCACATTGAAGTTTAAAGCTCACCAATTACAATAGGAAAATGTTGATAGACATTTAGCATTAATTAATACAATCCTAATGTTATGTGGGTCACCTCTCTTTTCTGGGTTATGGAAAACTGATCACAAAATGTATTGTTAATTTTACTAACAATACATTTTCTATCGTTAATTTTAATAATTATTTGCTAGAATTAATTATGAAATCCTTAATATTTTCTATTTTACCATTTCATCCTCACTAAGGAGTCACCAGGCATTTAGGAACGAAGTGGGATTGAATTCTGCAAATTTAAATTTAAAAGATAAAAAAATTAAAAAAAAATTAAGTTCAAGAAAGGAAAATGGAATAATAATAATAATAAATAAATAAATAAAGCAATTAAAGAACACTAGATGATATCCTCGCACAACTTATAACTCGTCATTTCCATTGCTTAAGTGCAGTGGAAACAAATAATCATTCACATCGCCGAAGAGCAACTCATACAAACATATATATAAGTTTTTCAACATAATGATATTAATTACAAAAGGATTTTTATCGCTCAAGCCATCCTTTCTATCAGTGTCTCACTGAATTTCATTTACATGGAAAGAACAAAATTGATGAACTAGTGTGGTAGCATGGTAGAAGTCCAAAATCTGCAAGCGATCTAATAGAGCAGAATGTGGGAGTCAAATGCAAGCAAGCAAACCAGTCGATGGCTGGGAGACGCATATGTTTCAAAAGATGTCTGCTCTTCCCATGATTGGTAAGCCTCTCACTCTCAATTACCTGAAACTAAACCCTGCAAAAAATGAAAGCATAGGGTGCACAATTACCTAATAGAAGCACCCAAAAAAAAAATGCAACTAAATATGTACCTATCTCTGTTCCCAGAAAAATATATTCCACACCAACACAACCCAAGACCGTCTTATCGAATTTATATTTATATATAATGACGGCAAAGTAGTATCGACATACCGACTGATTAAGTTATTCGCAAGGCTTCTGGCATGTTTCAAAATTAGGAAGCTTTTAGCCGGGTCATCATCCCCTGATGCAGACTTCAAGTTGAAGAAGAAATCTTTGTAAGCATTAGTCGGACATTCTGAGCCATCAATCCCTCCAGCCCCAGTACAGTTAGGAGGTTTCAAGAAGTTATCCGATTCATCTTGCTCCTCACAAATTGATGAAGTCTCCAACAGCAGCTTTACAGGCATCCTGTTTTTTACCCTACTGCCAACCGCTGATTCCAGCTTTGCAGCCATGACAGTGGCTCTATGAATGCATGAAAGGGGTAGCTACAATGAAACAAGTAGTGCCCAGATAGCTATAAACAGTAAAAAACATAACCAAACTTCCAAATTCTGAAAATCTCAAGCAAATGCAAAGCCACGCATCAATGCAAACCAAATATCAGCGAAAATTCCTCTCAATTGTGGGACTACAAAATTGAGAAGCTCTTCAATAAGATAGCTCTCCAACAATTTTTTATTTTTTATTTTATCTTCGCTTGTTCAATTACTTTTTCAGTTTGTCATGTGGTTTACAACATTACAAAAGAACCAGCTTCTGCATTTTTTTATTTCATTTTGTTTCAGATTTCAAAATAAATGTCACAACTCATTTCAATGCAGCTCATGAGCACCCTTCGTATGCAGAGATCAACTAACCTGTGCAAGCTGAGCAACCTTAAATCCAAAACTCCTCTCTGAAATGCCAGGCACAAGCTTATAAAGGTATGTGACATCATCATGATCTATATCATCAACATTTTTATCAGAATTTGAGTCCTCCATATGTTTTTGTGATGTCAGATATGATACATGGTATGCCCCCACAGAGCCTGGAAATTCATTCTTGATATCAACAATTTTAGGGTAGTGCGTAACAAAGAGGATCATGCATCTCTTCTGTTCTAGGAGATAATGCAATGTAGCATAAGCAATTGCTACACCATCATGCGTGCTTGTGCCTCTTCCAAGCTCATCAATGATGACCAAAGAGCGTGCTGTACACTTGTGCAGTATCAGAGAAGTCTCACTTAGCTCTTCCAAAAAGGTGCTCCTTCCTTGCTGGATACTGTCAGAAGCACCCATTCGGGTGTGGACATCATCTAGAACATGCAGTGTTGCTGATGATGCTGGTACAAAGGAACCAACCTAGAGGAATCAGAAGAATTTTTTTTAACAATGGACACGAAGGATCTCAATTCAAGGAAATAAGAATGCAACTTTCAAAATCTCGGGAACATAATTTGGCACCACAATCTAGCCAGAAAAGTGATTGAAAAGCCATCAATTACAAAGCATAACTAAAGACGTACGTATTAAGAAAAAAGAAATGAAACAAATGAAACAAGAGAACCCAGCCCAATATCAGATAGAAAGTAAAACAATGCTGCATTTGACTGAATAATTTCCCCCTCTTATCAATGCCTACAATATTAAAATGAGTGCCTTGGCTAATACAGCATAGTAAGAATACAAACACTTGAAAAGAAATAAAAACATGACAATTAAAATTTTCATTGCAGAAATTACAATAAATCAGGATTTAATGGAATGGGATAAACATACGCAAATATTTTAGATCTGCTTCATTATTCAGATCAAATAAAAAGAAACTACTAAGATAAAAGAAAAGTCAAAAATAGATGTTGACCAGTGCTCAGACCCCACGAGGTAACAAGTAATCATAAATCAATAATGCTTTTGACACAAAATATACCTGAGCCATAATGGTGATGAGGGCAACTTGGCGAATGTAGCAACTCTTTCCACCCATGTTAGGTCCAGTAACAATCTGACAGTATTCCGCATTCGCATGCAAACTTGTGTCATTTGGGACAAAATTGTCCTGTAATATTGTCTCCAGAACCTGTCATAAATAATTTAGCGAACAGCAAGCAACTAGCCCCCGAGGATATATGATGCACGACAAACAACAAGTACAGATCTTGGCATGAACTATAAAATGCACTTTCAGATCCCAACTTCACGAAGTCGGTGTTAATAACATACTGATATTTATTACGTTTGTGTATCAGAAGAAAACCAGGAAAAACCGCAGTCTCAGCTTAGCTCAACATCAGAAAATGAATCGCTACCATTTGCCAAATGTTAACAAGATAGTTATTTCCAACTTAGCAAAAATAGATAGCTATTTCCAGTTATAGTTAAAACTATTAAATAAAATCCCCTTTGCCTCTCCCTTTGTTCCCAATAAGTGGTCATGTCAAGAGGTCGCATCAGACCAACTATCAATGCAGGTGTAAGACAACTAGAAAACTGAGACACTTCTTGAATGCTTGCTTCATTTCATGTTGAGAAGAGAGTGGCGTAGGATATGGAGGGTGTAGGGTGATATCACTGGCCTCCATTGAGATGAGCTATTTAAAAAAAGTATCCAGCACAGAAATTGTATACTATGTCACCTTTACCTCTTTTGTACTTCTCAAATTATTCTGATTCATTGGAGGTGTCGCGATGTTCCGGACCTGCCAGAAACCACTGGCAAATGGGTGCGATTGCGAACTGGGAAAAATATATGTGAATTTTGAAAAATATTTTTCGTGGAAAAATAATGTGTGATGGAGTCGCCACTAACCTTTTGGACTGCGGTTAGAACACTTGATTACTACTCCTTTAGGAGTCGAATCGGTCTGCATCACCAGAGTCGAGCTCGAGAGTACGGTTATGCGAGGGGAAGGTATTAGCACCCCCTACCCACTCATTCTTACGAACGACACCAGATTAATTGAAAATTATCCCAAAATAAATTTAATAAGTCTTAGAAGATTACTCCCTCACGAAAATCAAAGAAAATGCACAAAATGAATACTATATAGATATTCCCTCAGAATCGGGACAATCCAATACTCCGAGGAGTCCATGCCCTTTGTTACAATCAGCGGGATATAAAATCGAGAAAATAGTTTACAAAAATACACTCCCGGGGTTTTAAAATCTTTATAGAATTTTCTAAATGAAAAATAATATTCCGGGAAGTTTTTGGAATTTGTTCGGGATGAAAATGATTTTTTAGGCCTAAAAATATTTTTGTAATTTTTCTAAGTGTGAAAACATTTTTTGTAATTTTTCAATATTTTTCTCAAACTTCAAAATAGTATAAATAAAATTTAAGACAAAAACCATGGAAGTCAAAGAACATTTTTTTTAGAAATTTTCTAAGTTTTTTGAATTTCTATGGATTTTCTGTGAATTTTCTGGATATTTAAATAATAATAATAATAATAATAAATAAGTGAAATGGAGAGAACTGGCGTGAATTGGTTCGGGGGATGAGCCGGTTAAGCACTGGCCAGTCCAGGGAAAAACCAGTTTAAGGTTTTGATCGAGACCATTAGTCAACATGCGTTGCCTTCCGCATGAGTTGTGTGTGTGTTCAGGTGTATGTTAGAGTGTGCAAGTGATGCATGAAGGATGTGTTAGCATGAGTGAGAATGAGCATGCGTGTGCATGGGTGAGTATGTGCGTAGATGTGTGTGCACGCATTAATGAGCACGTGCATGAATGTGTACGTGTATGAATGTGTGTACATGCATGGATGTGCACGTGCATGAATGTGTGTGCATGCATGATTGGGTACATGCATAAATGTGTGTGTATGTGTGACTGCATGCAGGCATGCATGGGTATATGAATGGGTGCATATGAGTGGAATTGCATGAATGTGAATGTGTGGGTATGTGCATGATTGTATACATGTGAATGCATGAATGGGAATGTGTGTATGTGTTTGCATGTGTATGTGTGAAATTGCATGCATGTATATGCATGTGCATGTGAGTGTATATGAATGCATGCATGTATGTGTATGTATGAAATTGCATGCATATATATGAGTGTGGGTGTATATGAATGCATGCATGCATGTATATGTGTGAAATTGCATGCATGTATATGCATGTATGTGGATATGGGTGTATGTGTATGCATGTGTATGTTTGAAATTGCATGCATGTATATGTATGTGCATGTGAGTGTATATGAGTGCATGCACGCATGTGTATGTGTGAAATTGCAAGGATGCATATGCATGTATGTGGATGTGGGTGTATGTGTATGTATGCATGCATGCATATGTATGTGTGAAATTGCATGCATGTATATGCATGTATGTGGATATGGGTGTATGTGTACGATTGCATGCATGTGCATGCATAAATGGGAATGTGTGTGTATGTGTGAAGTTGCATGCATGTATATGTGAATGCATGTGTATGTGTATGCATGTGTATATGTGAAATTGCACGCATGCATATGCATGTGCATGTGAATGTGAGTGTATATGAATGCATGCACGCATGTGTATGTGGGTGTATAAATGTGGGTAAAGAAGACCTAGGGGTGACAAAACGGGCGGGCGGGCGGGCGGGCCGGGTTTGGGCGGGTCGTCAACAGGCCGAGTCATAAACGGGCTGGGTCATAAACGGGTTAATGTTAAATGGATCATACACATGCCAACCCTAACCCGCCCGTTTAATAAACGGGCGGGTCACGGGTCAACCGTTTAATAAATAATTATATATTTTAATTTTAAATTTTATTTTTTTATTTTTAAAAATACTTATTTTATTTATTGAATCTAAAAAAAAAAGGTGAAATGTGAAAGGAAAGACGTAGAATCGCAGATCGTCGGGGTCTGATTGCCTGAGAGAACTGAAAGAGGGAGATTGACCGTTGATGTCGTCATGCGGAACTCAGAGTGAGAGGGAGAATCGAGATCGTGAGCTCATTGAGGTCTGAGCTGAGAGGGACTTAGGAACCAGGAAGACTGAGAGTGAGAGGCAGGGGGATGGGCGGGACAGGCAGACAGCGTGCGGTGTGGGCAACGGCGATGGCGTGCAGCGTGGGCAACGGCGACGGCGTGCAGCGTAGGTGACGGCGATGGCGTGCGGTGTGGGCGACGGCGATGGTGTGTGACTGGGCTACTAGAACCGAGAGGAGAGGACCGAGATGAGAGGCTGAGAGAGTAAGAGGCTGAAAGCCGGGAGGCTAGGAGCCAAAGGAGAGCGAAGCACCAAATGCTAAAAGCCAGAGGAAATTGAAGCACCGAAGGCCGCCAGAGGAGAGCGAGCGAAGCTTGAAGGCTAGAAGAGATTAGGGTTTTTTTGTTAGGATTGGACAGAGTGAGTGATGACGAATGCATATAATATAAATGATCCAAATTAACGGGTCACCCGGCGGCATGGTTTTAAATCGCGGTAATGGGTAGCGTAACGTAACGGTAACAGGTGTAACGGGAAGCAGAAGTAGCGGATGTTACATAATGGGAAGCGGGTGTAATGGCCGTGAATTTTTTTGAAGCACGCACAACCTTGTGCATATTAGCGTACTTGCATGTTTTAAGCTTTTGGCCATTCTTAGAAAGAGTTGTAGTGTATTTTGGACCCTTTAGTTCGAGTAACTAAGTTATTTGGTAAGGGCAACAAGTTTACATTTGTTTTAAACCATCATTGAAAGAAAATTACGTGTGTGCACGTATTTATACTTCTCATTGTTCTTATCTGTGATAAATTCTTATGTGTGCTAAATGAATTAATAAAATAAAATACATTATACACTCCATTAATCTATTAGACACTTAAGACATTCGAATAATATAAATATAAAATAGCTAGAAAAGAAAGAAGGTTGAAGTTGAAAAATAAAGAACATAAATATCACATTACTAATATTATTAAAAAAAACAATTCCTATCAAGTTAGTATTTTGAAATTGTTAATTAATGCATCTATTGTGAGTATTTAAAGAAAAAGTAAATTTTGTATCATTGTCATCCTCATTATAATCTTTTCCCCCTCTTGCCACTTGGAATATTGAGAATGATATATGAAAGAGAGAGAAAGTGAGAAGAAAGAGTAAAAAATAAAATATTTTTTTGGTGTTACAGTCCTATAGTGGTTATGTAACGGCCGTAGCGGCCTTTACGTAACGGTCGCGGTCCGTAACAGCCGCTACGGCCGTGATTTTTCTTCCCACCGATTTCACGGTGTGTAACGGTATCGGTAACCCAAAAAACCTTTACGTAACGGTCGCGGCCTTTATTTAAAACCATGCCCGGCGGGTCACCCGATTAACCCGTTTATAAACGAGTCAATCCGTGACTCGCCCAATTATTAAACGGGTCTACTTCTTTAAATCTGAACCCGTTTTAAATAGGTGGGTCCAGGTGACCCAACAGGTTATGACCCGTTTTGCCAGGCCTAAGAAGACCATATACAAGTACACAAGTAGTTAAAAGGGTTAGCAAGCAAATAAATAAAGGTTGAGTACAGGAAAGTAAATGTTAGTATACAGGAAATTAAAAGTTAAGTGCAGGAAAGTAAATGTTAGTATATAGGAAGTTAAAAGTTAGTATACAAGAAATTAAAAGTTAGAGTGCAGGAAAGTAAATGTTAGTATACAGGAAATATAAATGTTAGTATGAGTTAGTAAATGCATGAGTTAGGGTTAGTATGAATGCAAGCAAAAAAATAAAAATGTTAGTAAAAGTTAGTACAAGTTAATATGTAAATTAGTAAGTTAGTTAGAGTTAGTATATAAATTAGTTAGTAAGTTAATGTGTAAAAGTATGTGTAATAGTAGGTGAACAGTGTGTAGATGAGTGTGTGTAGTGTGTGAAATGGTGTGTGAGCAGTGTGTGTAATGGTGTTCACTCGGGCATTTTCACAAACACCTCACAGCCATGCCAACATAACCCAATGAGAGTAGCGTATGAATGTTGTGCATAGGTGTATGAAATCATGTGTAGTGTGTGTGTAAATGCATGTTAGCAATGTATGTGGAAGTGTTCAAACAATGTGTGTATGTGGGTGTCCAAGTGTGTGTGTGAGAAGGTGTGCAGTGTGTGTTGGTGTGTGGATGGGTGTGTGCCTTCACTCTGGCATTTTCACAAACACCTCACAGCCCTGCCAACACAACCCAACTTTTGCAAGAAACTAAATTCCCATGAAACCTAATTTCTCTCTGGCATTTTATCAAACAATTGGTAGGGTTGCTGAGGCATAGCATAGGAGCAAAAAAAATATTTTGAAATAACCAAGACCCAGTGATCCGAAACAACAACTCCCAACTCTGATTATCAACAAGCTGAACTTACCTAGTCGAAAAAAAGTTTTCAGAACACAATAGAACCAGGGCGGAGAGGATAGCCTCGGGTTGGCGAGGGGTGGCAATCGGTTGTCGGAGATGGTGGCTGGTGTGGTGGCTCGGGATGGCTGCAAGAGGAGGCTACGGAGGTGGCTTGCCAAGGAGGGCAGAGAGAGGTAGTCGGGCTGCGGCTCTGGTCTCAGTGGTTAGTGTCATGAGCTGCTGGGAGAGACCGAGAATGAGAGAGGGAGAGCTGTGAGGTGGTTGTTATGGCCTAGAACACGCAAGAGAGAGAGAGAGGAGTGGGGGATGGCCGACAAGGCTGGCTGTGCTCGGGCAAGTTGGTGAGGATGAGAGTGGGGATCTGCCGAGGGTTCACGGCCAGGGAATGGAGGTGACGCCGTGGGTCGGAGAGAGATGGGAGGATGGGGATATTGATGATGATGGCGGTTATGGGACGAGTTCCTTGATGAGGGTTTGGTACCAGAGGATTCTGGATTGGAGCTGGTTGAAATAGAAGTGGTCGGGTTGGCAAAGGAAGAACGAAGGACGTATGGTGAAGGAGAGCTTCGACGCAGCTGTGGAGGTACGGCCTGAGATCTGGTAGAGGGTGAGGCCGAAGACGGAGGGTGGTTCGGGTGGCTCTGGTCTAGGTGGCTCTGGTCTAGCCGTGGCCCTGCTGTGGTGATGCACAGTGGTGGTAGTAGAGCTCACAGCCGAGGGTGGCTACAACAATGGTGAGATAGAAACAGGGGCGAGATACCAAGAGCTGCTGGTGGTTCTGTGGGGGCGGTTACGAGAGGACTGAGACAGCAAGACGGTGAGAAGGAGAGAGGCAAAAATGAAGAGAGGGGTAGAGAACGAGGATGGAAGAGAGACGAAGGAGAGAGGGGAGAATCTGAGGAAACTGGGAGATCCGGACGTAACAAGTGAAGCCCAGCGGCCGTGAAGATGGTGGGGTGCTCAAAGGTTGCTGCGATGGCTGGATGTGGTGTATGGTGGCGGCGATGGTGGTGGTTCTCCTAGGTGTAGTCTGGTGTGGAGGTTGAGGGAGATGATGAAGGATGGTTCGGTGAGCTTGAAGAAAAGCTGGAGAGTCTAAAAGAGGGAGAAAGGATGAATCATGAACAGTGCGGCCACCCCCTCTTTTCCTGCGTGAACAATGTCGGCCTTTATAGGCTCTTTTTGTTTTCTTCTTTTTGTGCTTTTTTGTTTTGTAGTGATGATAATAATAATAGTACTAAAAATAAAAGTAATAATAATACACTACTAATAATAGTAATAATAATAAACTAATAATTATAGGCTTTTTCATATTTTTTCTTCCTTTTTGTATATTTTTTATATTTTTATTATCGACCCTTATCTTTTCGAAAAAAGAAACTCGGTCGAAAATTAAACTTAATTTCCCGAAAATAGAAGGATCCGGACTCCATTTTTCCAAAATGCCCGGAATTTGGTGAAAACGTACCGGGACTCAGTAAAAACATCAGGACTCAATTGAACACAAACCGAGACTCGGCAAAAACATCGGGACTCAATCGAACACAAACCGAGACTCAACCAAAACACCGAGACTCAATACAAACACCGGGACTCATTGAAAACATACCGAGACTCGGTCGGGTTTCTCAAAAAGATCCTCCAATTTCCAGGACACGAAGCCAACTTTTATTGTGCCGGGTCTTCTTGGGGTACCCTGGTTAAAATTGGGGTGTCGATAGGAGGCATACTAGGCCTGCACTACAAAATGGGAGGTAGCTCACCGTCCATTCCATATCTCTTCCTACACTTCCTAGCTTCAAAATTGAGACCTCCAACAGGATGTCCCAAAGTCAACCATTATTAGTCACAATTCATAAAGAATTATGGTAGCATAGCTTATTAGCTCTCTCTTGCTTTATGTTTCTTGCTTACTCCATCAGACCCTTTAGAGCATATCAGTATTTCTCAAGAGTTATTGGATCTTCTTGTCTATGTATCCAACCACAGTAACTCTCTTTTTAAATCCACCCAATGTATATACAAAATAAATTTCAGCAACAATGGACTAGTTTCAAACTTTATTTTCAGCTAGTAAAATCATATCAGAATAACCCCTATTTGTAACTCTAATGGCATTTGAGATATGGCTGGAGCTCAAAGAATGTTTATTATTTTCCCATATTTTTCACATTTGGGATGCTTCCTGCCTACACTACTGTTCTGATCCTCTAATTAGGATACACTCCTCAATGAAACAAAGGAACATCTCTTTTCACAAAATATCAAATCATCCTGTTAACTAATGAAAAACAGCCCCACTGCTTGTGCCACTCAAAATTTTTAATGGACCATTCCTCCATAGGATCAAGATGCACGCAATAATAATAATAATAATAATAAATTTAATGCACATTAATGATTCTTCATAATAAATAAGAATAATAGTCAAACACTCTATATCTAAGTTTTTCATGTGACAAATGAAAACCAGAATAATATCTTTTTAAGGAAACAATAATATCCAAAGTCGTAAGCATGGTGTCACATTGGAGATGGCATCATGCCATACAAGTTACATAACACTTGAAACTATTTGAAGAAGTAGGAATTATCAAACCAGAATAGGCACAGACAACTTTAACAATAGAAATGGCCAGTACAAAAGATTTCATATGGAGCTACATGAGCATTGAATATACATACCGGATGACGACCAGAACAAATATGTATCTGAACAGGCTCACTATCATCCACAAAAACAGGGCGGACATAATTCTGCAATAAATAACCTTTAAAAATCATATAACATCAATTAAATACAGGAATAATGCAAGTTCTATATATCCTCCAGGACCATACCTTATTTCTTGCGAGAACAGCAAGTGAAATTAAACAATCAAGAGCAGCTAGTGCTTGAACAGCTGATTGAAATTCAGCATAATATTTGCCAAATTCCCTTAGAAAACTATCCCAAGCAGCTCGGCAGACAACAGTAAGCTCCTCATTTGCTAGTGATAACTGGTCTAAAGCAGTCAATACTTCAGGTGGGTGATAACGGATTGTTTTCTTGGTACTATTTACCTTCACCCAGTTTGAGGGTACCTTTACATCTAAGGGTAACTGCAGCCAAAGTTGCATCAAAATTAGTTCCACAAATATAGCTAGTTCCATGAAAAATATTAGAGATAACAACCTTAAAGAAAATTTTGGAAAATGACCCACAATCCTGAAACTTGGGTAGAGCATGTTTGCCCAACCTGAAGACTTGCAAGATAATAAGCCCCAGGGCAATGATATTTTCTACAAGCAAATAAGATATTTCAAAGTAATAGAGTTGGATCTTATATCAGACAGTTTATGATAATTTTGAAAACTATTATAACAGAGAGCCAAAGCCACAAGCCTAAGATCGTTTGTGTTGGCCAACCATTCCAAAATGCTTAAGCCAAGTTACTTGGTAGTAGGTTTGCCCAATCTTATAAACCACACAACTATTCCATCCAGGGCCTCAACAACCAATATGGAACTGAAACTGGAGCATCATAGATTCACAATTAAGCATTACAATATTCCAATATACACATTAAACCAAAGGTAGAACAATGTTCTACTTGAAGGCTTCAAATCATCATCCTAGCCCAATAAAACAAATCAAAACAATACCAAAAATCAATCAGAAGGACAATAAAAATAGAACATCCTAAAATTCAAAAGTAAACCCAAGTTTTTGTTTTCATAAAAATCAGTGATTGCCACACCTCGTTGATTTCATCTTTAAATATCAGAATTGCTCATTTTGGTCTCTCCAGATTAGCACCTCCAACACTTCTTGAAATGTAAGTTGAGGTAACTGAAAACTATGTGAATATACATGTGCGCGTGAAGTTAAATGTGAAATATATATATTTAAGTTCAGCTACACTACCTCTATCAGATGTGTGACTCCAGAGACACTCATGAATTCCAACTTGCACATTCCAAGCTGCTTGCGGTACAAACCAATCAGCAAATCCAATTTCTCAATAGCCAACTGAACCACTGTTCGGGCTCTAGCAACCTATCATATTGCTTGACAGATATTAGGCAATTATGTGAAGAAAGCAGCAGGCATCAGAAGTTGTAGAAAGTGAATTTAGGAGATTATGCTCTTAGAAAAACCTCTGTGAATTGGCCGTCTGAAATAATAAACAAGTTCAGTAGATCCCCTTGATCAGCTGCTTCTTTCTTTAAACTAGACAAAAGTCTTGCAGCATTGCCAATTACACTGGATGATGAAGCTGTCAAAATCAACTTCCTTAACAAAACAGAGCTTATAGTCTTTTCTTGCATTTTCACATTGTTCTCTTCTTCAATTCTAAGTTGCCGAAGCTGTTTTCCAGCAAACAATATAGCTTGAATGACTGCAATAAACTACAGTATCCAGTCATTCAGAAACCGTCAGCTTGTAAAAAGGCATATTAAATTGCTAGCGACAATCAATTGCAATTGACCATTCAATATGAATTGCTTCATATATCCACAATTAAACATTCCTGTCCAGGAAATTCAAGAACTCTAGGCCATTCAGACCACTGAATTGCGGGGTACATGTGGGTTTGGCGAAAGTGGATTGGCTTCCAGTTAGGAAAACATAACATATTGTACAGAATCTCCCCCCGAACCAAACTAACCTGGACCAACTCAAATTTTGCATTGATTGATCTGGATTGCTCGCACCAGTTTATGGACTGGTTCTAGGTTGAGAAAATGCGAACCAACTTGAGTTGGTTTGGTTGCAGGCCAAGGTAAACCAACCTAGACTAGGTTGCAAATCTGTCTGAACAGATGATCAATATCTTATGCTATAGCATGCTTGGACTCAATTCATTCTGTCAGCACCCTTCTGACTTCTGCTCAGTATGGAAGTCTAACCCTCCACTGAGCTAGAGCACATCTAGAATGTTACATTGGCAAAGGCGGATAATGAGACTTGCCATATCATATGTTTGAACTTTTATGGATAACAAAGCCAACAGTCGCAATAAAAATTGAGGTGCTTTAATGCAAAAAAGTTAGATGATTGTACCAATGTACCGCCTAGGTGACATATATTGCGGTAGTCCCACACACAGATAGTCAAAGGCAAGCAACAACTTACTTCAGTTGCAGTAGCTGTCCGGTGGAAGATTCTGGTTATTCCGCGTTGAATGTCAGTTGATCTTCCTAAAGTTGTCAAAACTGAAGAAAGCAAATGATAAATCTCAGGTCGTACAAATGCTGCATCAGTTTCCTTCTCATTGACTCCACCAAAATTCTGTGAAGACCCCATTGATTCTGCAATCTCAGAAACAGCATCAAGGCGGGCATATATCATGTTTCTATCACATAAAGGGTGACTCACCTGTACCATGCAGTATAACACAAAAAATCAAATTGAAAAAAAATAAATCAAATGCATGATAAAATGAGATAAGTGTACCCCATACCCAGTGCCTTAGAAGCCTTGACCCAAATATGGTAAGAGTGTGGTTCATAGACTGCAGCAAGGAGCCAGATTCAGTCCCATCGGCATTATTCTTCAACACCTAGAAGCATTTAAACCGTATTTAGAGTAAAACCAGATCAATGTCTAGAAGCTATAAATGAGGATTACATTGAATAAAACTATGTAAATGTATGCAGTTCTAGATTCCAGTAATAAATTAAAAAGAACATCCTTTTATCGTACTTGGATCCCTCGCACAGTTCTAAATTCTAATCCTTGGACCCCTCATGCTTCAGGTCTTTGTTAATAGGTAAATGCATGCAATTCTAGCTTCCAGTATTAATTAAAAAGCACAATTTTTATAGGCAAATACTGTATGGAATAAAATGGCAAATTCTATCGTAAGGATAGCAAGTTTTAGGGGAGTCCAAAGGAAGATACTTGGGTAGTAAAGAAAGTCGATGGTGGGATCAATAAGTCCAAAAATCTGTCAAGACAAAAAAAAAATGGTATTAAATATGGAAAAATTGCATAAATATAGAAAATCTTGAAAAACTAAAAATTTAAAAAAAAAAAAAAAACTGTTAGTGAAGCTAAACAGTGATCTTATGATACTTTATATACTAAACTACATGTAGAAGAAGGAGAAAAAGACATTGATAAACTAGCTAGATATAGAGAAAGAAAATGCAAAGATTTAGGTGATGTAAAAATGCATAAAGGACAAGAATGATAATGTATTAATTAGAGAAGAAGGCATAAAAGAAAGATGGCGGTGATACTTTGATAAGTTGTTTAATGAAAACCAAAATGAAAAATTAACTTGGAAGTGCCAAAGGAGAAGACTAAAAATTGGAGAACTATTCCCAAAATTAGAGTCCTTAAAGTTAAGATGGCATTAAAAAAGATGAAATGTGAGAAATTTATAGGATCAAATAAAATACCAATTGAAGTTCGGAAATGTTTAGGGGAAAAAGAAATTATTTGGTTAACTAATTTATTCAACACTATTACAAAAACCAAGAAAAAGTCAGAAGAATGGAGGAAAAGTACATTAGTGCCTTCGTACAAAAACAAAGATGATATTCAAAACTGTAATAACTATCGCAGAATTAAGATTATGAGTCATACAATGATATTATGGGTAATTGACCATAGAATAAAATCGGAAACGAAGATTTTAGAAAACCAATTTGGTTATATTCTTGGGAGATCGATAACAGAAGCTATTTATCTTTTAAGAAGTTTAATGGAAAAGTTTAGGAAAAAGAAGGACTTGCATATGGTCTTTACTGACCTACATAGAGGAAAATGCTATGGATCGAGTGAATTGGCAGAAAAGAATTCATGTGGTCAAACCCACCTAGTGGGACTTGAGGCTTCTTCTTGTTGTATTTTTTTTATAGGCAAAGTACTTATTTATTAACAAAGGCATGAAGCACAAGGGATCCAAGTAATCCAGGTAGGCATGGCAATTCAGATGCAAATATTATTAGCTAGTGTTTGAAAGCATGGATTTCGACCCTTCGATTTGGATTTGTGTGGATTCGAATGAAACTCAATATAATTGTGCACTACTGTTTCTCCAAATCTAGACAAATCCAAATCCAAGCTCCCAAACTTAAGGTTAACCAAATTTAAAAAAAAAAGAAACGAGTAATGATCTATACAATAATCTCCATGCAACCAGGAATATAGAGTAAAAACCATTTTCTTTATCCTTTCCAAAGTATTTTTTACTCTTAAGAGCCATAGTAGTCCCCTTCCTCTCCATACTGCACAAAATGACACAAGGACAGGCATCCACTCTTCCTTTTCCTGCCTTTCCAATGAGAACCCTCATGCAATCAGCTCCTTCTCCACTTTATCTGAATGGCCCATTGAATCCATGGTTTTGCATAAACTAAACTCTAAAATGTTATCTCACAATTGGGCAGAGAAGTAGTTGACCAATTCCTCTGATTCTTGCAAAGGAAACACCAATTAATTAAACAATTACCCCCTTCATCATATTATCATCAGTTCAGATTTCTTACTGCATGCCTCTCAGGCGAAAATGGATATAGGAAGGGTTTCCCGTTTTACAAATTTCCCTTTTTTAGGATAGATAAAGAAATGCATTAGAAAGAAAAAGGAGAATAAAAGAAGAAACCCCAAGACTAAAACAGCCAGCCAATCATGTTGAATATCAGAAAAAAATCTGTATTCCCAAAACACCCTCTAGGGAACGTGCTAGAAAAATAATCATGTCCAAAATCAACTCCATAAAAGACCCATGATCTCAAAAAATCTGGGCATTCTTTCCAGCCAAATAACCCAAATAACAGAAAAAATAGAACATCACCACAAAATCCTTACGGTTTTACATCTTCTAAAACCTCTAGAATCAACCATCAAGAAAGCCTCCAAATAAGAGGGTCCCTTACTTTCTGTCCATCATTTTATCGTGATAAACTAAACATAAAGCTCTCCATTAATTGAAAGCACCCAAGACAGCTTCTACATCCTCGTCAAATAATTCGCTTCTAAAATTAGTTTCCGGACCATTCACTTCCAAACAGTCAATGTCTGTCTTATTCCATTCAAAGCCAACTAAAAGTCGCTCCATGAGAAAGGTGTCTATTCCATGTGAAACATCATGCTGAAAGAAAGTGGAAGTACCATCTCTGCACTAAAGTTAAAAAACAAAGCTCATGGATCTTTTTTATAAGATTGTGAACAATTTCCACAATGATATCCATCAATTTGCCAAACAAATATTTCTTAGAAAACTCTTACCCCCCCCCCCCCCAAAAAAAAAATTTGGTTTGTGGAATGAAATTGAAGCTAAGAAAGGAATCAAGGGAGGAATGGAATTGCTTTTGGAATACAATTAATGACTGTAGGAATCTAGTTTCAATTTCTTTCCAACATTTAATATTCTTCAATGACTTCTATAATGGAATAAAAAATAAGTCATTTTTTTTTATTAAAAATCCTTAATACATAATTATTTACTTTTTTATTATTATTTTATTTTATAATAGTGATTTTTATTACTTTTAAAAAAAATTTATTGTTGTTATTGTTATTTTTTATTTTATACTGATTGTTATCCTTAAAATTATTATTATTATTTTTCCTTTCTATTATTATTATCATGGTTATTTTTTTTATTATTATTTTATAGTAATAATTATTATTGCCATTATGTGTAATAATTATTGTCCTTAAAATAGTAATAATTATTATTTTTGCACTTTTTATTATTATTTTCCATAATTATTATTTTTTCACTTTTTATTATTATTTTCCTCTTTGTTATTACTATTTTAGAGTATAAATATTTTTTCTTGTTCTTATGTAACTATTATTAGTTGTTATTTTTTTTATAATAATAATAACAATTAGTATTACTTTTTCTTTTTTTTTTTATCATTTTTTATTTTTTTCATAATAGTGATTATTAAAGGTCATACTAGTCATATAAAAATTGAAGTAGGAATGGAATGGTGATTCCCATGAGTTTAAGGAGGAATCACCATTCCCTCAAATGATGGAATGACCATTCCGGGTGGAATCGCATTCCGCCCTTCATTTGGCAAACCAAACACAGGATTCCATTCCCGAAGTTTCATTCTATTCCAGGGCTGATTCTGCAAACCAAATGTGACTTGATTCTCACCCACATGCATTCCAATCTAGTGCTAGTTCAAAGTCCAAAGAAATGACGAATGCTACATCAATATGGCAACATGGATAGATCTTTCCTAAATCCTTATTTCAGAGGTTCTACAGGTTCAAGCTTAAACTTTAGGAAAGATATTGCTAATAAAAGAACGACTGGTAAGACAGAACAGAATGCTGTCGCTGACTCCAAATATAAGGGTGACAACATTGGTGATGGACGGTGAAAAATGGTACAGAAACTCGGTTGCAATCTATAATCAAAATACATCCAAGCACATAATGTTTCGGGGTTAATATTAACTACCTCTAGCTGCTGAAGTGCATTGCCTGACAGAGTCATCTCCATGTTGGTTGAGAAGGCCCGAAATGAAGCTCCCAAGCACAGGATTCTTTCAAAACCAAATTGTTTTAAATGACGAATGGTTAATGCCAATGCTTGAACAGCCAAAGCAGGCATGGCCATAATTCCCTTTAAATCACCCCAAAAAATAAACAATAAAAAAACTGTTAATTACAGATAAAAAATTCAAACAAAATTCAAAATGACATGAAAATTGTAACTATATTAAAGCAGTAATTTGGAGATGCCAACTAAAGTATAAGATGATAATTTGGATTCTGGAGACGTAACAATCAAGCAGCAAAAAGTTTTTGCCACAATTTAATCAAGTAAAAATTAAAATATTTTTTGAGAGTATGGTAGGCCTGATCATAGCAACTGCTATCAACAAAAAATGCAAATACCAAATAAAAATAGAAAATTCATGAGCAGAAAAATATGTCCTACTTCTGAAAATTCGCACATGAAGCAACAATGTCAATAAATATCATACATCAATAGCCAAGCGGTGATTTGCCTGTTCTGTCTCACCAGCTTTCTGATGAGTTGCTACATTATCTTCACTAATATTTTCAAACAGAGACATCACTTCGGCAAGCGCCCCTCCGTCCTTGAAGCAATCTCGTGATGCACGCTCTACACGGACGTTTGAGGCAGGTCCAGAAAATGCCAACAGCATCTAAAAACAAAGAAAATCAGAAAATTTATACCAACAGGAAATATATATTGGAAAATCAACTAATCTTTGTGCATGCGAAAATTTTTTTCCTGCCAGCATTTTTAGTAGCTTTTATAACAATCCAAAAAAATAAAAGAAGATAAACTGATTCCAATATCTATTGATGCACCCAAATGACAGATAATATTTGAACCATTATTAGAGAAGCAAGGTTTGTAGAAATTGAGGCAGAGACAAGCTCTGTTAAACGACCTCCCCAATCTACCACCTCCAATCCACTGCCTCCAAACCACCCCTCCCTCTCCCCACCCAAAAAAATAAATGAAGACACACTCATAAATGGATGGTTGAAATTATGATAACTATCTTCTTTCAGTTGGAAATTTTATATATCTCATTTGTACATCAAATTGATTATGGTATAAATATTCACAAGGAAAATTAGTATAGTTGATAAAAAGGGAAACGACAGACTTCAATGTAACCCTTTTAAATAATCTCTTTTACATAAAGCGCAGCCAACAAATATATTGCATATCTTACATTCTGGTCAGCATATTAGATGCCCATCAAACTAGTCAGGAAATTAGGTCTTGTATGGGAGTAAAGGAGCAGAGTTGATAATAAAAAAATTGTTTCATGTCATGTAATCAAGTGAAAGTCAAATTTTTCAATTCGATAAATATGCAGAACCTTTTATTCAATTGCTCTGACTTCAGAGGAATGGAATTTTTGAAGGCTACCTTACGTTTTTTTTATTCTTATTTGACTAAAACCCCCTTTAGCCTTCTTAAAAATGTTGTAATAAGCCATAAGCCTAGAGTCAATAATTCAAGTCTCACCTCTATATAGTCATGATTGAAGTCCCAACAAACATTATTTTAAGTAAGATACTTATCATACAAGATGCAAATTCGCAATGCAATCCCTACCCCATCATTGATAACGTAAACCAATAAATGACCAACCCAGCCTCCTCTTGATTCTTCACACCAGATCATGGACTAGCTTATATTGCTTGCAAGTATAAACCAGGCAAAGTTACATTCAGGTAGGTCTTCCAAAAAGCAATAACTAATGAATCTGCGCAAGACCCATTCAATTTCCCAGTGGTAGTATTGTAGTAAGAGGATTTGTAAAGCAATATGTGCTTGGTACGTATTACTAGTCAACTTTTATTTCCAATAATAGGGAACACTTTTGAGAATTTTAGCAATACCAGATGAAACATTTAAACAGAACACCCACATGAAAAAGTTACGTTCTGGTATTGATTTGAATTAGAAAATCTAGAATCATGTTTTCAAATGAGATGGAGATAATAATTATCGGCTTGGAAAACCCATCACATGAAAATAGCAACCACAAAAAATGAACTAAATTACCTGGAAATTACATATAAATAGATAATAAATATAAACAATCAATTATGCACATATGAAACAATTATTTAGCATATTTATTAGTACAGAAATTTAACCTAATTTCTAGGTAATAGTTCCCTCCAAGTGACATAGAGGAAGCCTTATTCCCCAAAAATGACATTATAAAATAAAATAGAAACAAGGAGAACACAGAAAGCTAAACCTCACAGATTGTGTATAATACTACTTTGAAGTCTGAAGTAATATTAAATACTTGCTAGGTTTTTATACTACTTTGAAGTTTAAAATACCATTAAATACTTGCTAGATTTCAATTACATCCACCACTGATCCAATACATCTAGAACTTCAAGTAACTTGCGCAGATGCAGATCACTTTAGTTTACCCACATGACAGTCAGCCACAAATAAGATTTTAACTTTTAATTTAGTTTATTCCCTTCAAAAATTCCTCATATTTTCCTCCCTTGATTGATGGCTGTGATTATCTGCTTTGGCAAATAACTGCATGTCTGCTCAAAGCATATTAAAAGCCTACACATATTCCCCAACCCCAACACCCCCCCCCCCCAAAAAAAAAAAACATCACTAATAACTGAAAAATGTCCAACATCACCGCAAATGCATTTCTTATATCCCACAGGGCAAGGACATCATCCATCTAATGCAAGTCAAAATAAGAAGAGAAAGCTGTACAACGTGTATAGCCACGTAGCAAATTATTTATCCCAAAAACCATCATTTACGTGGTTATTGAAGAGAAAAAGTTCTCATATAAAAAGAAAAATAACAAACTGCCATAATTTAGGTAATGATCAAATCCCATCATTGGAATAGCAAAAAGGCCAACTATTCCCACATAAAAAGAAAGAAAATGAAGTTTGTAGGACACTCATTTCCATAGGTAGTGTCCTCTCCTTGTCTTCTTGCCGTAAGCCCTAGTTCGCATCCCCTCTCTTTCTTTCTCTTGCTCAACCCTTCTTCTTCTTCTCTCTTCCAAAGCCCTCTTCTCGTTCCATACCTTCGTCAACGTTTGTCACATTCTGGGCCACCTTCTCTTGCAGTTTTCTCGACTTTTCTCTTTATTTTTTGGTTTTTGCAGTCTTCGTCCAGTTCAAAGCTGACCTCCGTTTGTTGGCTGTAAGGCCAAATCCACTCTCTCAAAGGATTGCTCTGATATTCTTCTCTCGTGGACACTCCACCAACTGCTGACTGCCTCTGACGAGATTTCGACAGGTGCAAAGCATACTGTGGTGGTTGAAGGGAAGTCCTTCGACCTGATCATTGAAGGAGGAAGTTCTGAATTCCTCGGAATCACTGAATACTGCAGGGGAAAAGGATCTCCATCTTTTTGGAGATGGAGGAGTTCAGATGGTTCCTTGATTCTAGGGAGGACTTTTGGGCATTGAAAAAAGCCATACCCCAGGCAACTTCATGGTTGCGTCGAACAAGGTACAAGGACAAAACCCTTACTTGGCAGCGTGGTGGGAACTACCTCGCCCTTATGGAGACCAACAGTGGTGGTTGAAGCCTTGCATTTATGAGGAGTATATCCAAGGGCAGGATGAGGATCTCCTCATTGGCAGCCAAACTGCGCTGCCGACTTTTTCCTTCCAACAAGAAAGGTATGATATCTTCAATCGTTCAACAATTGGAGAAAAAGCCTACATCCTCCCCATTGGAAATGAACACATTCATCAACAGATCAGCTCCTTTGTGCCCTTGCCCTCTTGTGGCAAGTGTTCGAGTCTTTTGTTGAGTGGTGACATGACCCAACTAATTGGGGGTGGGGAAAGACAAGAAGTCTCACGCGCTCCTTCACAAGTGTTGTGGAAAGAAGTGCAGCGCTACAAACTGTTTATTTGATTTCCCTAAGCAGGATAAAGGCAGGCCCAAAGCTTTCCCTAAGCAGGATAAAGGGAGGCCCAAAGCTTTTGACTCCTTTGAGGATGTCAGAGTGGACCTTAACTTGAGCCTTGGAGCTACAAATACAGGGATTTTTTTCAGCCTAGCAATCTTGAACATGATTGTTTATCTGCACAAAAGAGGTGGGGGCAGCCATGAGACCAGTTGCATGAGATAATTCCTTAACTTTATCAGCATGAATGCCCACATTGATCTCCCTCTCATAGGTGGCAATTTCACTTGGTCCAACTCCTGGGAGCTGCCTTCCTTTTCAAGGAATGATAGGTTCCTAATTTCAGTAGACTTGGAACTTCACTTTCACCACATGATTCAGATCTACTTCCAAGGCCCATTGCAGATCACTTCACTATCACCCTTGACACTGAGGGAGTTAAACAGCGGCCAACCCAATTCTATTTTGAGAATATGTGATTAAAGCATGATGGTTTTGGGGAGTTGGTGAAAAGTTGGTGGTCCTCTATTCATGTCACAAGGAAAGTTAATTTTGTGCTTGCCTCAAAATTGAAAGGATTATAATAAAAGCTAAAGATATGGTATATAAACATCTTCGGAAATTTCCAAAAAAAAAAAAAAATACCGTTATCCTCGTGGCATCAAATAACTTGATGAGCAAGAGATAATCCAGGGTCTTGATGATGAATAGAGGGCCAAAAGAACTCTGCTTAAAAAGGAATTGAACGAAATTATTAATCGTGAAAAAATATCATGGAGGTGGAAATCCAGAGCCTTATGGCTCAACGAGGTGGACCTCAATACAAATTCTTTCACTGGACAGCAAATGCTCTCGAAGATGTAACACCTTATCTAGCATTGAAATTGAGGGAATCACCCTGACCAAGGAAGAGGATTCTAAAAAAGGTATTTGTGATTTTTATAAAGACCTTTACACTAAACTTGAGATTTGGATACCTATAGTGGATGGTATCAATTTTAGATATCTCAATTCCTACACTGTGGGGTGGCTTGAGAGACCCTTCGATGAAGCAGAAGTCCTCCAAGCTATTAAAAATTGCAATGGGTATAAAGCACCTAAACCAAATGGAATCTCCTTGGCTTTCTTTTAGCCTAACTGGAGCCTTCTCACGCGCAACATTTTAAATGTGTTAAGAGGAGTTTCAAAAATTAGGAAAATTTGTTAGTTGCATCAATACACCATTGTCACTCTTGTTCCGAAGAAAGTTGGGGTTGCTAATATAAAGGATGTTCGCCCTATTAGCTCAATGGCGAGAATTTATAAAATCGTTGCCAAAGCCCTAGCCAAGTGGATTAAAAATTCAATCCTGGAAGTCAATGGTAAATATCAGCATGCTTTGTGGTTGAAAGATAGATTATGGATGTCGTCCTTATTGCTAATGAGGTGGTGGATGCCTATTTGGAGGAGGGAAAAAGGGGCGTAGCGTGCAAGTTGGATATGGAGAAAGCATTTGATCATGTCGACTGGAACTTCCTTCTTTATCTCCTCAAGAAAATGGGCTTTGGGGAGCTTTGGTGTAGTTAGATTGCTCAATGCATCAAAACTCCAAGCTTCTCAATGCTGATAAATGGTAGCCCTTCTAATTTCTTTCACCCCTCGAGAAGCTTGAAAAAAAGGGATCCCTTGTCCCCCTTTCTCTTTATTTTGGTTATGAGGTGCTAAGCCTCTAACAAAATCTATTGAAGGAGGGGTATTTAGAGGTCTCAAGGTAGGCAAAAGTGGAAGGCTTACAAAAGTTTCTCATCTCCTTTTCCCTGATGATACTATCATTTTTTGCAAAGATGATCCCCTTCATATCCTCAACCTCCAATGCAATTTTTTAAGGTCTGAGACTATCTCAAGCTTGGGAGTGAACCTTGGTAAAAGTGGGCTTATTCCAATAGGAGAGAACACAGGAGGGACCTTCCTTGCTAGTCTTTTCGGTCGCAAGATGGGACCCTTTCATATCAATTACCTCAGTCTCCCCCTTGGAGCCAAATTCTAAGAAAAGGAGTCTTGGACCCCATTATAGAGAAGTTTGAAAGGAGACTGATAGGATGGAAAAGAAATTTCTTATCAAAGGAGGCAGACTCACCCTTATTAGAAGCACTCTATTAATCTTCCAGTCTATGTCATATCCCTCCTTCCAATACCGACCTCAGTTATTAGGAGATAGAGGGACTAAAAAGAAGATTTCTTTGGGGAAGCTTAGTGAAGGAGATTAAATATCACCATGTTAGATGGGAAGTGATTAAACAGCCCATATTTTTGGGAGGTTTGGGGCTGAAATCCCTCCTCATTTTCAATAAAGCCCACCTCGTCAAGTGGTTATGAAGATTCATGAAGGAGAAGACCACTTTTGGTGGGATAATATTGTTTCTAAATATGGGTTCGAACTAATGTTGGTTGGATAACACATAATGATAAGGGACCCTATGGAGTGGGAGTTTGGAAATTCATTAGGAAAGGATGGGATTATTTTTTCCAATTTGTGACAATTCAAGTGGGAAATAGGGCCAACATTTACTTTTGGCATGATGTGTGGCGTGAGAATATTTATCTTAGAGTTGCCTTTCCTTCCATCTATAGCTTAACTTGTGACAAAAAAGCCCTTATCGATCATCATCTCCAAAATATTGATTAAGGAATTTTCTGGAATATTCCTTTACTAGGAATGTGGCAAATAAGGAACTTCATGCACTCTCTGACTTCTACAAAAATCTCTATAATTTCCGTTGCCAAAACATCCCCAATGAACCAAACGGGCTTTGGACAAAAATGATGTTTTCGCTATTAATTCTTTCTACAAGAAGCTCTCCTTGATGGGAATAAATTGCAACAACTCCCTGGCTTCATATTTGAAGGACAGAAGCCCCTTCAAAGGTTGCCTTTTTGTTTGAGAGTCCACATATGGAAATATTTTAACCCTTGACAATCTGCAAAAAATTACAGTCACAAATAGACTTTTTTTTTTTTGCATCGCTGATGCAAAATCAGTCAACCACATTCTTCTCCACTACCCATGGATAAGGAACTTGTGGAATATGGTTCTATCCTTGACTGGATATCAGTGGGTTACTGCCACTTCCATTGGAGGAAAGATTTGGGCTTCAAAAGGCATCAGAGCCACCAAGGAGAAGCGAAAGGATTTGAATCTCTCCTTCTCCCCATCTTTTGGTGCACTTGGAAAGAAAGAAATAAGAGAACCTTCAAAGATACAGCTACTCTGCTTTGAATTTGCAAAGAGCAGCAGATTGCTATTGTTTCCAGTTGGCTTAGTGGGTAAATTGTTAATGATCCTTGATGTTTGCGACACTCTGCAAAGTGTTAGAATTTTGTACCTCGGGATGGCATCCCTTCTGATGCGCTGCTAATATAAATTTCTCTTCACTAATATAAACCTGACTTCTCTTCTTTTGTGGAAAGATGCTTTCCAAGAAATTCAATTTTGCATCCCCAGTAAATAAGTGCAAGAAATCCTGCTGAAGTAGGATTTATAAGAACCATAAAAAACTAATTTAGAATCTTCACGACACCTGCTCGTAATTTCCTCTATTAAACTAGTACGGCTGCAATTTTGTTTAAACTTGCTGCGATTTTGGAAAATAATGTTATCCATAAATGAACATAACAAATTATAAAGTTCATAATTTTTTTCTTAAATGAAGCCCAAGCAGAAAATCATTCCTTAAATAAGCATAACAAACTATAATTTTATTTTTACATTTGTCCCAAAACACAAAACCATATTGCTAACAAAAAAGAAAAACTACCTTCTCCGTTTGTTTGGAAAGTGGCTCCCCAAGAAGCAACTCAGCGGGAGACAAGCTTAAAACCACAGACTCAAGCCCAGCCCTGATAAAATTGTCATTGAATTCCCCATGAACAATGTCCCCTGTGGATATCTCAACTGCAACAATCCCAATTCTCGTGTCAAAGTGACTTTCCACACCACAATTCAAATTTTCCACCACCACCCCCTTCTCAACCACACAAAGCAAATAGTTGCAATCTCCCCCACACCCTTCCTCCCCACCTCCAAGATCCTCAGCCGCCTCAAGTGTTGCCTTCGTGTACAAGGCTGATAGACCCCTGCAGAACGGCCCTAACCGGTTTAAACCATGTGCCTTAATGGCCGCTGTCTCGGTCTGCTTAACGACACCCACCTTATACCCTGCACCCACAAGCCTCCTCACATGCACATTGAGCCGAAAAGTTGGCACACTGGCAGTCAAGAAATTGTGATCTACATGGGCATATATTCCCAAGACCCTGGCAGCAACCTCAGCATCTTCTCCAAAAAATCTGTACTTGTACCCAACTTCAATCATCAAAAGAACATCTGGGTACCTCTTCTTTAGGTCCACTACCTGCTGCTCCAATGGAGTGTACTTAACAGCACATTTTGTAGGGGCCGACGAGGAGGGCTTCTGATTAGAAGACGGAGGAAACTTCGAGGATGGCTCGAGATCCTCCTCAGAAGGTTCTAAAAGCTTCTGCAGGAACTTTTCGTGAAGAGTGGGGTTAAGGGATGTGGGTATGGGGTTCTGGGTATGGGGAGAGAGTTTAGGGTTTTTGGGGGGTTTTGGAGAAGCGAGGCGGGAAGAAAAGAGGCGTTTGGAGGGAGAGAAAGAGACAGTAGCGGTGATTTTTGGGGAACGGGCTGGTGGCTTCGGGAGAGGAGGATCCGAGGATGAGGAAGAAGAAGGGAGATTGGGTTTGGGAGCAAAAAAGCGGGAAATGACCTGTTGCTTCTGCTTTCCCATTGCTGTGTTTTCTGTGTTTCTTGGAGTGCCTTGGGGTTTCGATGATTCCAGCCAACTGTTCAAAAAGAGAGTGGTTGGAAGGGGTTGGTGATTTGGCGCGCTTTGTCTTCTCCACGCTCCACAGCTGCGAGTATCTCGCTCAACTTCTCAAAAACTATCCTAAAACCCTAGAAATTATGAGTTCCATCTCTCCCTCCCTCCTCATTGCGATGCAGTGCTCTTTCTTCTATTTTCAAACAATTTTTTTGTTAATTAAATTAAACAAAGAATATAAATTCTTAATCACTGCATGAACACAGTGTCGTGAACTATAATTTAAATCAAATCTACAAATCAATCAACTCATAAAAGAACTTAATTTTAAATGAATATAATATAAAGTTATATTAAATTTTGTCCAAACCCACTTAGCCATGGCACATATTTGAGTTCTTGAATATAATACTTAAATTTGTCTAAAGCCATTTAAATTTAAATCCAAAGTTCAAAATTCATATATCCAATCATAGCGTTAAATTCAAACCAAAAGTTCAAAATTCATACTCTTAAATGTAATATTATTGTAAATAATAATTTTTAAAAATTAAATAAAACAAAATGGAAACACACATAATAATTTGAATTAATTTGGCAACCTAATGTAATCATGTGATATTTGGCAACCTAATATATTGCAGTGTGAATGAATACATCAGATTAGTTAGGTTATTAGTCAATTAATTCTAAGATTAAAGTTTGTCAAAAAGTTTTGGGGCGAAGACACACTTGCAAATGACAGTTATATGAATTTAAAGGCCATCATAATTTAATTTTTAAATAGTAAATAGTTCAAGAATAATATTTTTACAATTAAACATGCTATATTAATGTGTTGCATAAAACTATAGGACTAAGAGAGCTCAAGGGATAAAGATTGTGTGTTCTAATAGCTGCAGATCAAACAAAAACTTGATGAGCGAAATTTGCTAACGAACCAAAAAAAAAGCACTCTTTCAAATTCCGAAGCCTAGCGTCTCATGATAACACTCTCACCTTAATCCATTCTTTTGTTGAGGGACTAGTTCTTATTCCAGCCCTCTATTTACAAAGCGAAAAAAGTAAAAAGATCTTCTTCCACTTTACCTATCTTACTACATTAATCAACTTAGGAAAGAAAAGAAGTGTTGGTCTTACAAGACTTAAAATCTTATTTTGATGACAACAAATAAGAGGAACTTAACATATTTTATTAAGTGATGACATTTCAGGACTCAACTATGAGAAAGTAAGGTTAAGTGCTCATAAGGATCCGTTAAAAGCTTATGTTTCAAAAAAAAGATAAACAAATTAAGCTTAAAAAGTCAAAGTATGGATTCTAAGATGATATATTAAAACTTGAAGATTATGAGAGCATGTATATTAAAGAGAAAGCTCAAAATATATTAAAATTTGAAGACAAAGCAAACATAAAGATTTAAGTATTTAGAATGTCAAAGTCTTAAAAAGTCTTTATATACGTACTTCATGTTTAAATATCTTATGAAATACTTTGAAACTCTTTAAGATGCAATATTGACTTAGAGACCAATTTTTGAAAACCTTGAAAAATGATTTTAAAAGTCAAATTTGAGTTTTTCAAACAACAAAAGTTCAATGCCTTAAAAATGAAAGTTTTTGAAAGATAGAATTGTCCAGCCGACTGACCTGAATGAACTGTGTTTATTCAGCCAATTAACAAATTGGACTGTCTAACCGACTAACCAAAATGAACGGTGTTCACTTAGCCGACTGACAATTAAATGTTTTAATTTTTTTATAGATATAATGAACTCAGCCAACTGGCTAGCCGGCTAACCCTATACAAAATAGACCCAGTCGAGTGACCCAGCCGACTGACCCTACGAAGTTTTTAAATTTTGAACTTTAACGGGAAAATTCAAAAAATTAGTTTTTCAAATCTAAACTTTATAAAAACTTGGGGGACACTCCAAGCAACGTGGGAAACAAGGAAACTCACTTTAAAAACTCTATAAATACTCCTTTAACCTAATGAATTAAATCACCAAGCATACAATCAGCATTCAAGCACTCTGCTTGGAAATTCTTCTAAAGATCACTTTTGCTCAACTCTTTGCACAACCGAATTATTGAATTATTGAATTTTTGAAATGCTGGTCATCACACTACTAAGTTATGAGTTGCTAATTCTTATCTATAAGGAACTTGGTGAATTATTCTCTTGAGCTTCAATTGTATTTCATATTGATATTTAATTATTGAAGTACATAGTGTTTGAAACTGTACTAATCTGCTCTATGTGAGAGTGTTCTTGTATGCATCTTTTGTTTCTTGTTTCTTGACGATTCTAGGTTGTTGGATCGTTGGCCGAGTGTGGGGTATCACTTGGAGAGGTACTGCTCTAACCTATTGAAAGAGTGACCGAGCGTGGGGTATCGCTTGGAGAGGTGTAGCTCTAGCCTATTAAAGGAGTGACCGAGTGTGGGGTATCACTTGGAGAGGCGTTGCTCTAGCCTATTGAAGGAGTGTGTAAGGTTTGTTCCACCCGAAAAGGAATGGTTTAGTGAATCCTTTGGTGGTATTGGCCAAAGGCGAGGACGTAGGCTGGGGATAAGTCGGACTTTGTAAAAAACGTGATGTCACTCTCTTTCCCTATTCTCTTTAAATTCTAGCATACTTATAAACTGCGTGAAATGTTTTAAATTTCATGATCATAAATACTACGTAGTTCAAAAATTAAATAAACTGAAGTTTAATTTATTTTTGAGATTGCGAAAACTGAAAGGGAGTACGTTGGTTGATTAATAATTTGCGGAATCCGTAAGGGAGTACCTTGATTGATTCAACGCCCAGGACTTATTAACTGAAAGTTTATTTAAAGTATAAGTTTTTGGAAAGAGTGTTGATTGTGCAGCAAATTGAGAAATCAAATCCATTAACCACAGGGCTTGCATAAATTCATAGGGCTACATACAAAAGCTAAAAATTGCTAAAGTGCTGAAGATTATATTTTGTGATTGATTACTTTAAAGTATATCTTGATTGAATGTATTTTGGTTGATTGGTTTGTGAATTGATTATTCATCTAAGTATACAAGTTACCATACTTACACTTATAAAGGTTTATAACTTAATTAATTTTACGCTGAACTTGTATAAACCAATTTTGTGTTGTGTTGAAGTATTGATTGATTGTCCAAATAAGGTTTGGTTGTATGATTGCTAAATCAACGAGAAGTTAAGAATTCATTGAAAGGAATTAAAAGAAATTTTAATAATCCAATTCATTCCTCTCTTAGGACAACTCATTAACTTTCAAGAAGACATAGAAAGCCACTACTTTATCTTGATAAAATAACTTGAGCTTCCTATTATTGATATTACATAGTATCGATTTAGGAAAAAAATCATTGAATGTCTGGTATAATATCTTAATAAAATTCATATTGTCAATAAATAGTGGGTTTTTCTTAATAAGGTTTTAGCCTCTACCTCTGAAAGTAGTGTTAAAAAGCATTTTCTAGAGCCTTAATTCATTATACTCATATAACCAACCACCCTAAGCTCCTATCCACCACCCCTAATACAAACAACAATAGTACAAATGCACAAATGCCTAATAAAAATACCTATAAAAGAGACTTAAAATTTCATCTATGCAAACGATGTAGGGGAGATGAACCACGTAACCTAATAAGATTAGGATCAAAAGATTGAACGCATCATAATTATCTTGTTTATAAAGTAACATGTTATAATTGGCACTCACATACTGTAACGACCTGCTTAATAAACTGGGTTTTTTTTTTCTTTTTTTTTCCATATAATAATATTCTACATGCTCTGATACCATACTAAGGAAAAACCCATTCATAAACCTAAGCAGCAAGAAGCGGAAGTCATACAAGCATAACCATAACCATTATATACAATATCAATACCAAAGTGCTACCATGTTTTTCCCAAAATATACACATATATCTACTTTCCCAAAATACCCTCAACTAGTTAGGGTAATACAAAAATGCTCCCAAAAATGATACTCACTCTTTGTTAGGGCACTACTGAAGCCCTTCTATTTGCGAGCCTGCACCTGAAAAATATTTCAACACTGGGATGAGCCAACGCTCAGTAAGAAGAAATATGTTATTACTAGTGTGTGGCAAATGAGCTACTATATATATATATCATGAAATCTGTGTTCATATAAACATGAATAGCTGAATACAAAGTATAGTACCAATAATAAAATACACTACCTCTTTTTCCCTATTGCTTGACATATAAGTATTATGGTTATAATTCAAAATACTTCTAATGTATATAAGTAGGATCCCCGTTTCTGTAAATTAATACATAAGTAATAGTAACTGAAATTGTTCCCTGTGGTTATCTGTGTCATGACATGCCCCTCATGACGAGATTGTGCGGCCCGTAGGCTGGATTTACCCTGGCTGGCCAACCAGGAATAAATCACTGTACTTCGTTAGTCGACCTGCCCACCTCAACCCATATCTAGATGGGGAGCCTAACCTTTTTCAGGGCCTAGGTGGTCGACCGTACCACGTATTATCTGAATAGGTGGTTGCACTCATAAAGTAACATAGTATCTGTAGCAACGGTACCGTGCTCTGTAGTTGCAAGTCCAACAGGGTCTGATATCATATAATACTTTTCTATACATATCTATCTGATTTACCATGATTCTGAAGTAATCATATTAACCATGATGCTGCATAACGTACTGAAATCTGAATAATCATAACATGGAACTACATATTCGTAATACTGGAATTCGTATAATCATGGTAGTGAAATCCGTAAAATCATGGTACTGAAGTTCACATAATCATAGTACTTAAATCCGTAAAATCATGGTATTGAAATTCATAAAAATCATGAAACTACAATTCGTAAAACATATCCCCGTACTACATACATATTCACAAGCCACGCCATACTTTAATACATAATTTTCGTAAATAAATACACTGTATAATATTTAGAAACTTCCTAACATAACATATTTCTCTTACCTTAACTCTGAAAAGCTCCTACTGTACTCTAGCCCGATACCCGCAGGGCCTCCTATACAAAACACCCTGAAACCAACGTATGCCAGAACATAATATCAATATTTTTCTGTCTATATCATTTTCTATAACTGCCAGAAAGCCAAAAACTAGCTAAAAGGTCTTATCTTGAATTTGGGATGAAATCCAACTCGGTTTTCCCGACGATCCGCCCCGGCAGATTCATAGAGAACTCCTCCAGGAGTCGTGGTAGCTTCGAATCGTCGATCCGGCGACTGGTGGGGCCGAAATCGAAGAGAGAAGGGAGAGGGAGACGTAAAGAGAGAGAGAGAGGAGAGAGAGAGCTCGGTGAAAAATGGTAAAAAAATCCCGGGTTTCCACTATTTATAGGGCTAGGTTCGTTAACGAGACACGTCACCTCGTCGACGAGCCCTTCACAAAATTCGTCGACGAGACCCTGTGTTCGTCGATGAAATTCAGAGCAGCCTGAACTGTCTCTCGATATTTTCTCATCGACGAAATTCTGAAGACCTTCGTTGACGAGACCCTGTGTTTGTCGACGAAGCTGGGCAATTTCCTGAAATTTTGATTATTTAATATTATCTCCAAAATGCAATGTCTTCTGCGTTCGTCAACGAAGTCTACGGCCTCCTTCTATTTCTATATCTATTTTCTCTCCCTCTTTTTATTAAAATGCTATTATTCTTTGGGTCACTACACATGCTCCACTTCTTAGCAATAAGATGGATCCAAAATTTAATTATGACAATATTAAACAAGAAAGTATGTGAGTAAAAAATAAGGTGTATCACTTTCAAAAAAAAAGAGGAAGAATGATGTTTGAATCTTTCTAACTTGATATAGGAAATCTTTAACCAAGATGTGAGAGTGAAAAATTCTTCTATTGCCATAATAGAGTAATGATAAAAGAGGAAACACTAGTTTATAATGGAACAAGTAGTAACCCGAACCAGGAGATAAAGGAATAAATTAATAAAAAAGAGAGATGGAAAATTTAGGAAAAAGGTGCAGCATGGCCTCGTTGATGAATCCTAGTTTTCGTCGATGAGTACCCTTTTGGGGATCGTCGACGAAGTTCAAGTCCTCGTTGACGAAGAGATCCCGAGAGTTTGGAATAAATTCAAGCTTCAGGTTTATTGACGAAGTCAGGTGGTCACCAACAAACACCCTTTTGCAGTTCATCGACGAAGACTCCATTCCGTCAACGAATGTGGCCAGGTCAAAGACTTAAAGGTGAAGCAAGGTTTGATATTTTAGAAAAATAAATCTCTCTTTCTCTCTAAGAACCACGAACCAGACTCTCTCCCCTCGATTTTCTCGCCGATCATCACCAAACTCCACGATCGGAAGTTACCACTAAGCTCTAGGAGCAGTTCCCTACATATCTAGTGGAGTGGATTATTGATCCGGGCATTTCGGGCCCCACTCCCAAAAGCTAGGGTTTCGGCCTTTTGGGGCGTTTTTCAAGAAAACAAGTAAGGAGATTATATTATGTCAGCTATGTTTATGAGTTCTAATCGAATGAAATGTAAAAATGGTTTTTATATATATACAATTACGAATTTTCTAGGGTTCCCGAGCATAGGGTTCGGTTAACCGACTTTATTTCTGAAACCAGCCGTGTAAATTTAAATTTGATATTTTTAAAGTATAGTATTGGACTTTTTGAACGTTTTCACTGGTTGGAAAATTGTTATTTCAAACCATAGGCTTGTTTTAAAATCAACCAAAGATAGTAGGGTTGATTATCTTCATTTTTCTCGTATTTAGCGATATATCTATATTTAGTAAAACAATAACCTGGAGATATTTATGCCCCAGTTTTAGCAGCAGTATTTACTTTCTCAAGTAGATGATTTATTTATGAGTTACTAGATGAAAAATTGTGTGGCGTGAGTATAATTTTTAATTGGCCTTAAATGAGCAAGTTTTGTGTAACACTAACATATAACGGCTATATGCCGAGATATGAAATATGATGACTATATGCTGAGAGATGAGATATGACGGCTAAATACGAGTTTATGAAATGTCAGTTTTTACAAAGCCAGTTTATAACAGATATGATACGCTGATTTTTACTGAGATAGTATCTAGCAGATATTTTTACAGAATTATGTATAATTTATGTCCTATACAGTTCTATGAAATGAATCATGATTACAATTTTATACGATGTAAATTGCCATATATGATAGTAGAGCCCTGTTGTTATGATCTCATAGTAAGAGCATGGTATCGTAACTATATGTATGTAGGGGTGCAACCACACGTCTCAGATAGAGTGTGGATATGGGAAAGGCGATTGGTGACCTGAGTAAAGTACTCCCCAATGCAGAAATTCCGGGGGTCCATACGATGCAGTAATTTCGAATGACTCTGCCTTTGGGCACAGGGTAGGCACCATCATACTACTATTATGTTTGACTTAGTTATAGCCGATTGGCTATATGGTAGGTCCAGCCTTCGGGCCGCACAACCCGTCATGGGGGGAAGCATGTCGCACGTGTATATGATGGTGTGACGATGCTAGTACTACATATCAGATTGTATCTTCTAGGCATATATGGGCATATTTACTACAAAAAGGGTTATATTGAGCTAGTAGTATGTATTTTCAGATTTACAGAGCAATACAAAGTTTAAAATTCCATTAAATGTATTTAAATATTAGCAGTATATGTACACACGAAATCTCATGCTAGCTACACATTGATGATAATATAATCCATCTTACTGAGAGGTGTCTCACCCTAGCATACAAATGTTGTTTCAAGTCCTCCGAGGGATCAATCCTAGCATTTTTCCAGGCTGAGTTTAGACAGTAGACAGTCCTTGCCAGAGTCAGTGAGATGTTAGGCAGTGTCTGTCTCTTTTGGGAATTGTAATAGCATATTATGTTTTTAGTTATGTATGGATGAATATGGGAGACAATTAGAAAATCTGTTAAGTAATAGATGACATATGTATTTTCTCTATGTATGTTTATATAGATCAGTATGGAACACCCATTTCTCCCTTATTTAGCTGGATTGTATATGTATGGTATTAGAGAGATGTATGTTATGTATGTTTATTAGCACTTCGGGCCCACCTAGAGGGTCGGGACGCTACAGGTGGTATCAGAGCCTAGTTTGCTAGGTTATGCAGACTAAATTAGATGATCTTACCAGAGGGTAGGTGTCAGAGTAGGACAAGGATAGGAATGTGTATGATAGGATTTTTGAGTTTTGCTTCGTCAGCATAGACTCAAAAATCTATTGGCAGACTTTTTGTTTTTTTCTGGATTAGTCGACGGGTTCAGAAAATCACGACAATCCATTGACAGTTTTGTTTATGAGTGGAGGGGCGGAGCTTGAGTTAGAATGAGGGTATAAGGTTTGTTGGCTTTTTGATTCCGATCTCCGTTTTGATGGTGACAAACATATAAGAGCAAAATGGGTACAGCCTGAAAAGGCTCCCCCTAACAATATGCATAATGTAAAAGTATAGACAATACAGTACAAGCATATCATAAAAGAAGACATTTACAAAGATCATGCATTTAAATCTTTACATTAAAGCGCAAGCTCAGATAATTCTCCCTATAATAGTTGCCCCTATGTTTTTGGCCTAAAAAAAAACTTCCCCCTTTTTGATCATTATCATTTTGCTCAAAAAATTCTTCCCCTTTTGGCATCAGCAAAAAAGGCTAAGTAGAAAAGTTTGATCATTTAAAAACAAACTTAGTAAAGAGAACTCCTTCTTTTTGAAAAACTCTCCCCTATGTGATATAGCAGTTGGGCATAAAAGTTTTGCAATTGTTTTAAATATTATAGCAATGAAGCACACTAAAAGATTATAAATGGTCATTTAAAATATTAAAATGACATGTTAGCAGGATTAGACCAGAAATATCCTCAAACCGTAGCAATTTAAATCGTATCATAAGACCCATAAAAGATTTGAGTTTAAAGCATACGACATATGATAATAGGTATAGGTTTGAGCATGAAGACGGTCTAACTAGTTCACATGCAATTTAAGAATAATCCATTAGCCAATTATGCAACACCCTTAAAAGAAATTTTATAACAAATAATTTCAAAGTAAGATAGCACAAGTCACGAAGCAAAAAGCACACAAGCAAGATATAGAAATATTCTATATAAGTTCAATTCTTGCATTTATAAATGTATATATATAAATATATGTATGTATAAAAATATATCCTTTTAAAATTTTTAATAAATACTGGGGGCTTATGCTTACTAAAAAGAAATTTTAATTCAAACTCAAGTAAGCATCATTTTCCTGGTTAAACATTTAAGCACAACACAAAGTATGACCAAAAAAATGCAACCATATAGATCCAAAGATATTAGATTTTAAAATAGGGATCATATGACAAAACCTAAGATACCCGTTGCTAGGTAATATATTTTAAATCAAAACTTTCAATAAGCTCATCTTGATTAAGCATATGCCACAATGACTTAACACAAATCTAAGCCAAAAATTTTGGTGAGCATAACAACATAGAATTTTAGTTTAGATGCTCCCCCTATCAATTTGAATATGTGCTTAGATGTTATGGATAACACATGCACCAGAAAATACAAATATTAAGTTATGTGCAGTGTTCGTGCATACCAAAAATAATCCATGTCAAAGATGATTTAATAAATACAGGATATGATGTTTAGGGTACCAAAAGAAATTAGGACTCAAAAATTAGAAACAATGAAAGTATGAGTCCATGGGGGAGGTGTTATTAATCCTTTTCGCAATGATGGAGCTTAAACTCCTCGGTATAGTCTCAAGCATACATAAGTACATTAACGTTCAAGGATGGATTTCATTTAAGCGCACTCAACACATGTTCATCCTTCTAAATATTACTTAGCATGTATGAGATTATAGGCATTAAGCTCTTATTTATTTTTCCTAAAAATGGGACTTAAACTCCCCCTGTATATTTGCGTGCACTCATACTTGCATTATAACTCAAGGGTGATAGTCATTAAAGGACACTCATCAAATATTCATCCTTTTCAAGGGATTTCAGCATGCAACAAATATTAGACATTTAGCACACAACATGACACATTACATTTCAATTTAATGCTGGATAGCCACCAAGACTATACTCAAAGATAATACAATAGGGGATCAAAAAGGACGACACAACTCAAAACACAATGAGTGTGTGCAAAATGAAAAACTCCTCCCAAGTCATGCAAATTTCCTAGTCAATAGACCATCAACAAAATTTTTCAATTTAAAAGGATGATGCTCTACCATTTGGGTCTAGAGTGAAAGTACATAACCCAAAGAATTGGACCAAATGGTGTCCATGCACTAAGTTCATCTTAAGACGCAAAATAAATGTGTACATGTCTTCAAAATATATATAGCGGTTTGGATTTTACATGTATTAACCTATGTAATTACTGCGCATCCTTGGAAGGGAAATGTGTTGCTTATACTAATCAAGAATTATTTTCACTAAGTATACCGGATAGTATAAACACTCCTTTTAATGTAACTACACTAGTTATCAATTAAAACATTTTATCATATGACCAGTGCAGTATTTCCCAATATGTTCATGTGCATGCATCTTCTACTAAGGATAAAAAATTAATATTCTTCTATGATTCACTCATCCTTTCAAAAATATTTTAGCATGCATTAAATTATTATCCTAATACATGGTTTTATTTTTGGGAAAAGTTTTACCAAAATTTTGACAGCATGTCATCTGTAAATTGGACATTTACCCATTTTAACTATGTACCTAATACCTGATAGGTTCAAGCAAACAATTCAAAATTCAGTTTAAGCATGCGAGAACCTATATTCACTACCAGCTTGCAATTTACATCACTACATCCGTCATGCAGGAGGCATTCAACACAGACATGCGTTCAGTAGTTCAATATATCAAATAAAATATAAACTATCCATACGAAGATATAATCATTTTGCAAACAATGGACAGTTGCATTCAGCTCAAACAAATCATCCAACAAGTATTAAGCACAAATTTGAAATGTTTATTGGATGAATTTTAAGGAACTCCCCCTTAATTAAATAACCTAAGCATTTTTATCTTATGCTCTTAATTTTCATTATTTTATGCTTAGCTCTAATCAATAATATCTAGTTGGGGATGAGCTATAGGTGCATTTGAAAATATTTAAATCTTTTAAGTTCAATGATGAGTTTAGGATTATACATGACATACCATAAGATTGATTTCCTAAAACTCAAAATTATATGATGGACAAAAGTATGCTATATTTAAGGTTTTTAAATTTTGGCATGTATATAGCATCAATAATCTTATAACAATTAAAAACATTTTGTCCATTTGAAGGGGATAGCCAATATAAAGATATATTAACCAATCATGATGATATGCATAGATTAAGCTTAGATTGGATATATCAATTAAAACTCACGTATTGGCTAGATTTTCATAAGGTTCCTAGTAAAACAGTAGTGTATATTAAGATTTAGAAATTTAAGCATTATACACTATTTAGGCATTTAAAGCATTCTAACCCTATTTACAACAGTTTCTAAAATCTTATGAGTATTAATGAAATTTCTTTTTGAGCAACTCATAAGACAGCATGCTAGCATTGCAAAATACATCATGATTTACAAAAAAATATAACACAACATAAACAGTATGAATCAATGCATTGAGAATTTAATAAAATAGAAGGAGGATAGATATACATTTGTGTTCTACTCCTTCTTAGTCATTTAAGCTCGGAGTGGTGTCATTTTCTCTCTCAATTTTTCAATACCACTAACGGTTCCCAAAATCCTTAGCACTAAGAAACAACATAAAATTTGCAAAAATATCAGCAGCTAAGGCATAAGATAAAGATATGCATGACACTCAAATGATATGCATTAAAACAATGTCATGCAAATCCAAAATTATTTTCAGATTTGGAAAACTTTACATTATAAAACCATTTTGGATGGGATATGATAACTTTGACAAATACTTTCCAAATCCTCCTATCAATTGATTTTACAAAAGCATTTTCAATAATCAAATAGTAAAATCTACGCAATGAAAATAGTAGAGGATTTGCAAAGGGTTTACCCTCAAAACAGGGATACACCAACAATGAGCCTTTGCAATCTTTAGCATAAGCGGTTAAACTTTTTGTAATGAGGCTCTAATACCAATTGTTGAATTTGGTGTGATGCTAAGAGAGGGGGGGGGGGGTAAATTGGACATTTAAATTTTTTTAGCTAATTTAAAACATTTCACCGATTCACCACAGTTCATATCACATTCAATATTAAAAGCGTGTATGTAAAACAATTAAGTTATCAGTGTAGACATACATGTGTATCTCATTTAAAATAAATGTGTATGCAAATGATTATAACTGTAAATGAAAAGACATACACATATGGAAATTAAAGTGCAAAAATTAAATGAGAGAGAGAGAGAAAGAGAGAGAGAGAGAGCGACACACAATATTTGATATTAAGGTTCGGCCAAACCAACCTACGTTCCCGCCTTGGGCATACCCCTCCAAAGATTCTACTATTCCTGCTCACTTTAACGGGTGGAGTAGAAGCTATTTACATCCTATCCTTACAGGGCGAGAAAAACCCCAGTTCAATTACTAGGTTGAGCCGAACTAGTCTTACTTATAGGGCTAAGACTCCGCAGTTCAATTTATGGGCTAAACTGAACCGATCTCACTTACGGGGCTGAGACTCCCCAGTTCAATTAATGAGCCGAACCCAACCACTAAAATAAAAACCATTTTTTTACAAAGTAATGCTTCTAAAAATACAAACTAAGATGTACACGTTTAAGTTCAAATAAATACACTCTGTAAAGATATAAAATAATGCTCAATAGAGTAAATGGTGCTTTTCTAAAAATGATTTTGGACAAAAAAAAATACAAACATTTGATATTCAATGTGCAAATCAAAGCAAGAATGTATTTCTCCAATCAACATATTTACCATGGAAATATGTAGAGAAATCTCAAGGCTTAACTCTCAAAAAGTTTTTCAAATATGCAAGCAAGAGAGAGTAAAACACTTGAAAATAAATGCCCAAATAAATGTTCTCATCAAAGAGATTTTCAAAATAATTAATGGAAGAGAATGGAGAGTATAAAATATAACCCCAAAGAGATTTTGCAATAAAAATATGTTTTGGGGGAACTTTGATTAGGATAAAAATTAGAGAGAAAATGGGCTAATCAAAGTTGTTAATTTGAGTTATGAAAGGGGTATATATAGACTCAGGAAATTTTTTGACCGTTAGGGACACGCTAGGTATTATTAAAAAAATTTAATTAATTTTTTACCCTAATTACCCCAATTAAAAATGAGCAACCCGAGAGTTTCGGTCGCCCAAACACTCACAAAGAGAAAATGCATTTTTTGAAGTTCGGGTGCCCATGGACAAGGTCGGTTGGCTGAACTGAAGGCGATTTCAAAAAACCGCGGTTTGGTCACCCGATCTAAAGGTCGATTTACCAAACTTACATGTTTGGTCGCCCGAGGGCATTTTGAACTTGGAGTTCGAGCGCCCGAGTTGTTGGGAAAAGTCACTATGTGTATTCGGTTGACCGAGGACGGTGAAATCCTTTTTGGTTCGGTTGCCTAAAGTTAAGTCAACACTTTGACTTCCCAATGGTTCGATTGACCAAGGCATTTTCAACGCCAAGATTCAGTCGCTCGAAACCTTATAATTTTACCCTATAAGTCTAGTTTAACCCTCGTTATTTTCCTAAGTGAAGTGCAGGGTCCTAGGGTTTTTCTAAGGTCTAGGCATTTTAATTTATCCTAAAAAACCTAGCATCGATCGACCGAAGCCCTAAGGTCATTTGATTAACCTACGGTCTGTCTGCAGCATTACTGAGCATCTAGACATATCATGCATGCATATGCAATATATTACAAACCATATAGAAAAATAAATGCATATACAACAGAAATATGTCTTCTTTTCCTTCTTTCTTCTTTGACTCCATGGAATATGCTAGATTTGAGCTTTAAAACCTCCATTGGCTTCTATGTTCTCTTGATTTTATGTGTGACCTGAATTATACCTATTCACACACTTAAAGGCACACATAAGAACCAATTGTGTTTGTCAACATCAAAATGGAGATCGGAATCAAATGCATGATCTTTGTAAATGTCTATTTTTGTGATATGTTTGTGTTGTATTGTCTATACTTTTACATTATGCATATTGTTAGGGGGAGCCTTTTCAGGTTGTACTCATTTTGCTCTTATGTGTTTGTCATCATCAAAAAGGGGAAGATTGATCATGAAGCTCCACTCCCTTAAGCTCCTGGCCATCTCAGCCATCACCTGCTGGGTGACGCTACGCAATACTACGTCAGGGTCTCCACCACCCATACTGGAAAGTCCTACTCCATCACCTCTCACACTCATGTTACTATTCCCTGAATCCATCCTGCAAAGAGAGTAATTAATCTCAGCATACAATCACTATCACACAACCAATACACTGCTATGATTCATAAATTACTCTTCTATGACCATTTATCTCCACATCCTTAATCACAATTTAAGATTCAATCCTACCACCTAGAAACAATATATCCATGGTTTTCTTGAAATCGTCATCCTAGGAAAAACATAGAAACAACCTCAGTACTCTTGTCTCTAGGCTGCAAGACAGAACCTTAAATTCTCACCTCATCCTCTAACAATCACTAACTCACATTCCAATCTACCCGTCTCCTATTTTCCTTGAAATCCACTCCTATACTCTGGTATTGTATTTTGCTGTTTACTAAAGTCTATAGAACCTAACAACGTAGGCTCTGACACCAAACTATAACGTCCCGATTTTCGTACCAATTTTTTTTCCCTTTTTTTACAATAATAAATATTCACACATCATCAACAATATTCACAAATCAGTCACGTCAACCACCCGGTTACCACCCATATGACCCGACCTACATTGGGTACCGGGTAAATAGTCATTTCATCTATACAACCTAACAGCGGAAGATGGTATATACATAACAATTAGAATACAATACCTAGAGTATTAACATACATACATACATATATATACATTACCACCATATACCCAAAAATAACACAACCCTAGGGGAATTACACCCCCCCTAGTGACTCACTCGAAAAATGAGCAGTTCGGAAGCTATCCCAAGTATAGGAGTTCTATCGTGTAATATTAAGCCCAAGTGCTAGATCGTCTCCTCAGGGAATGCGTTTTAATCTCAGATTTTACTTTCTTCCAATCGAAATTAAAAAGGTACTGAACTCAGTTCAGATTCGGGTTTTCAAGATTGTGGAGACTTAAATGAAAACACAAATTAAAATCCTAAAACTATCACGCACGGAATTAAATAACAATAATGAAAACCCTAGTCTACTTAAGGAAACACTAGATCATACTAACTAAAAATGGAAACTTTAAACATGGAATTAAAATAATAATAATGAAAACCCTAGTCTACTTAAGGAAACACTGGGACACGCGTTAATTAAAAATGGCAACCTAGAACATGGAATTAAAAACACACAATGGAAACTAAACTAGACACATACTAAAAAAAAAAACCGAACCTACTAAAAATCAAACCTTTAGCACAATTAAGAGATCAAATCAAAACTCACAATTTAAATGCAAACGTGAATTCAACGGAAATTTAAAAAACGTAAACAATAATGGAACACAATAAAAACACAATCTTTACTAATCATAGACCCTAACTAAATCAAATTTCGACAAAAAAAATATCTGAATTTAATTAAGAATGCTAAATTAAAATAACTATCAATTAGATAAACAAAGAGATTAATTTAACAATAATGAAATACTCAACATTACTCAACTTAAACAAAAAGAAAGAAAACTCCAATAACATAAAAAAAAAATAAAACTTCTTCAATATTCCAAGATTCAAAGAAAAGTAAATAAAAGAAAGAAAGAAAGGAAAAGAGAGAGAGAGAAACAAATCCACGGAGCCGTGAAGTTGCTGCTGCGCTTTGGTGGTCCTGCTATGGAGTCGGCTAGTGTTCTGCTGTGCTTGGGGACTGCTGAAGATGGTGGAGGAGGCTGGCCGTACTGCAAGAGGGCAAAGGAGGCCAAGAGAAACAGAGGAAAGGGGGAGAGTGAGGGAGGAAAGACAAAGGGAAGGAAGAGAGACAAGGGGAGAGAAGTGAAATTGAAAAGAAAAAAAAAAACAAACTAAAGAAGAAGAAGAAGAAGAAGAAGAAGAAGAAGAAGAAGAAGAAGAAGAAGAAGAAGAAGAAGAAGAAGAAGAAGAAGGAGAAGAGGAGAATAGGGAGCCATGGGGGCTACCTCCGCAAGAAGAGAAAGAGAATGGTTAAATAGGATAGAGGGGGAAAGCCCTAGACCCGAATAGGAAACCCGAATTGCTATATTTTTTCATTTTTTTCATTCTCTATTCATCACAAGTTTGACTCTTTTGGAGCCCGTATCTCACAAAAATCAAAACACAAAAGTTGTAGATAATCCTTTCCTCTTTCTCCAGAAATTTGAATCGCCTCGATTGGAGCTCGGACGGAAAAGTTATGTATAAAATACGAACAGGTATTGGTTTTGATTTCCTGGAATTTTCCTGCGACAAAAAATTACCAAAACTTCATAAATAGTGCAATAAAGTTCAAGAATGATGATTTTGACATTTTATTAAAATATTGGACAATTTTAGATATTTAATTAAAAATATAAACCGTAAAGCTTGGTTTAAACGTCCAATTACACAGTTTCGGTGCGTAATCACCTAGTCCAAGAATTCACCTTGTGTGTCGGGGTCTCAGCTCCCTATGGTCTCGGAGCTCTATCACCTGACCTATCTCTGTTCCCTGAAAAAATTTAGATAATTTGGTTGAGACACATCTCAATAAGAAGGAATAAATTATTTACAGTGTGTGGCAATATGAGTTCAGTTATAACACAGTTTACTTTTCAAATCATCATTTCATCTGAGAAAATATACTGATATACACATTCTCATAATCATATAGATATACAACACAAGCTTTTATAAGCTTTAAAACCGTTTCTCAAGTTCATTCATTTTCATCACATATTTACTTGCGAAGTTCCTGAGAATAGAGAAGATTACCCGCTTATATGAGTAACTTCCCTCTGTCCTAACACGTTATGTAGCCAGGTATGGCCACATCTGATACCTATTAGGGTACTCACCTTACTCAGTAAGCCCTCAGGTGGAGAGTTTCACTTCGTTTCAATTATTTATATTATTAACTCACACGGATCCATTTCTCAATTTTATCATTCTCTATTTCTCAGTTTCCGTTATTTCTTTCATTTCTCATTTTAGCCCTTTTTTATCATTCTTTTATTGTTCATTTCCATTTCACTATCTAGCTCATGAGTATCCTTGGTATCTAGTACCAACATCGCATAGCTTGTGATGGAAGCTTTCTGGAACCGTCTGGTTGGATTTCAGAGGGTTGGATGAAAGGTCTGGTGTGAAGGTTGGAGTCTGTAACTCATGGCTACCCTAAGGATCTTTCTTTCCAAAATAATACCCATATAACCTTTCCTAGGCTCCATATACTCCAAATTAACATTTAAACTAATATTTAACACCTTTACTTTATTTTCTGAACTATGCCTGCAGGGTCTCGAAATTACACCCACGGTGCTCACCCGGGTCCTGAATTCCAAAAACCCTACTTCAACCTCAGAATGCCCAATATTCTAACATTTCTAAATCAACATTAATTAAATAATAATTAGCCCCTTAATAACCCCTTTATCCCAATTTTGAGGTTATGCCTACGACGACTCCACGAGAAATCCGCTCCGCTAGACTTGTAGAGAATTATCCCTAGATTCTCGTGGTAGTGTCTGATCGTCAATTGGGCTTAAAGTTTACAAGAAATTGAGATAAAAGTGGAAATTTAGCTTACCACAGGAGATACGCCTATGCCGTTCCTACAACCAATCCGCTTCGGTAGAAATGACGGCAGCGGAAAATGGAGTTCAGCGGTATTTCCTGATTTTCGATCGGGCGAGTATCTGTCGAGGAAATGAGGAGAGAGGGAGAGAGAATAAGAAGAGAGAGAGAGAGAGAGAGGAGGAGAGAGAGAGAGAGAGAGAGAGAGAGAGAGAGAGAGAGAGAGAGAGAGAGAGTGCATGCAGGAGAAGCTCCTGCGCAGAAGAACTGGAAAAGAAAAAAAGGGGGGGCTCTGTACTCTTCATCCTTTAGGAGGTTTAACATATATATATATATATATATATTATATTATATAATATTAATATATTATTTAATCAATAATTGTTATTTAAATTATTTATTTAATTAAATTAAAATAATTAATTAATTTTATTATTATTATTATTATTATTATTATTATTATTATTATTTCCATTTTTATTTTTATTTTATTCTTTTAGGATCCACTACATCCTCTTGTAATAATTATTTTTGGGGCATTACATCTAATGTGATCAGCTACGAGAAGATAGAGTTCAGGGATACCTTAGCATATGAAGAGACGCCAATGTAGATCTTAGAAAAGAACAAGAGTTGCATACTAAGAGAATTCCACTAATAAAAGTCTTATGGAGAAATCATACGTTGGAAGAGGCCTCGTGGGAGTTAGAGGAGGAGATACGACAGAGATACCCACATCTATTCAATAGGGACCGGTATTAGACAGAAAGAACAATAGCGATTCAGGTAAAGTAAATTTAGTTTATGTAGTTTGGTTTTATTTTGTGCAGAGTAGAACGATGTATGTACAAGTTGTATATTAGACTATAGGATAAGAAGTGTTTTGAGTTTTGGAAGAATTTTCTTTTATATGTATATATATATATTTGTAATCTCCTAAAATCGTATATGTAACCATGGTATTCATCTGCCATAAGTGACGACAATTAATAAAATAAGTAGTCAAATTTTCCTCAAAGGATGGTGTATTGCACAGATAGTAAATTTTGAGGACAAAATTTCATAAGGAGGGGAGAATGTAGAGACTTGAAAATTATAATAATAAAAGAAAATGAAAAAAAATGAATTTTTGGCTGAGGCAAGAGGAAATCGACAACGGTTTTCTGAAGGAGCCAGCAAATCGGCGACGATTTTGGGTTTTAACCGCGGCTGGGTAAAGGTAAAATGGTATTTTTGGGACTGGTTAATAGAAAATCGGCGACGATTTTCTGAGAAGCCAGGAAAACTGTTGACGATTTTTTGTCACAGAGCTGGACTTATAAAGAACTAAGAGCTGATTTTAAGAAATAAAATCAAATTACTCTCTCTCTCTCTCTCTCTCTCTCTCTCTCTCTCTCTCTCTCTCTCTCTCTCTCTCTCTCTCTCCAGAAACCCATGACCCAACTCCCTTCTCTCTACAATTTCTGCTCCAATAGGCCTCATTTTGACGATCAAGAACCACCACAAGGTTCCTAGGAAGATTCTTTACAACGTAGGTGGAGTAGAATTTCAATTTGGGGTTTTGGGGCACCATTCCAAAACTAAGGTAAGGGTGTTATTTCGGTGTTTTTGGGTTGATTATTTAATTATTGAATGTATAAGCTTAGATGTGAATGTATTTTTGAGATTAAATTGAGAAATTGAGATTTTGTAAAATTCAGGGTTGGTGTATACACGACAGACGGGCTAGAATTTTTAGTGGATGTTTTCAGGAACCCAAGTAAGGTGATAAATAGTTTATGAATTCAGGAAATGTGAGTATAAAAATTATTTTAGGAATTCAGTTAATTAATGGGGAAATATGTATGTGTATAATTTCAAGATTATGGAATTATGAATGCCATGGGCGTGAGTTAGAATCGGTAGGCAAGTTCAATAATATCAATAATATGTGTGTGTGTGTGTGTGTGTGTGTGTGTTTCAGGGTAAATTCTACAGAGTATAAGTTATCTTCATTATCAGAAAGTACAGATTTTAGTACAGGGGTTTTTATTTATTTAGTGTGGCATGAGTTAATATCAGAACAATTCAAAATTTATACAATTTTTCAGAATATCATGATTTACAGTATTTTTGCACAGAAATATGCTTTACCAGATTTTACAGAATTATGAATTACAGTGTATATATAGATAGATATTTAATAGACAGATATTTTACAGTATTTACAAAATACCATGATTTCCATAATTTCAAAACCATAACACTCAGATATTTCAGTTTATTTAGTTCAGATATTACAGATCGGATATTATAATTATTTCAGTCAGATATTACAATATTTTCATATCAGATTTATACTGTTGTGGTTATTTTGGAATCATAATAAAACAGTAAGATATATATATATATATATATATATATATATATATATATATATATATATATTAGTATTACATAGTATCAGACCGTGATAAATTATTTTAGTCAGATTCAGTTAACAGAGCACGGTACTATTGGCCTTACAAGGCTTAAAATCTTCTTATCTTGTTTTGATGCTAACAAACAAGTGGAATTTAACATATTTGTGTGAGTAATGTTGTTTCAGGGCTCATATATGAGAAAGTAAAGTTAAAGTGTCCACAAGGATCAAATATGATGAAAGCAAGGTCAAAGTGCTCACAAGGATCAAATGAAGCTTAAATGAGTCAAAGCATGGATTTAAAGATGATATATGAAACCTTGAAGAATATGAGGACATGAATGAGTTGTTGAAAGCCAAGGCATATTAAAGTCCAAAGAGCTAAAGGAAAGCAAAGTGATAAAGCTCAAAGAATATGAAAGCTTGAAGAAAAAATGGAAGCTTGAAGAAACAAAACATGAAGACTCAAGAACCTAGAATGAGAAAAGTTTTAGAAGCTTTCATGTAAGTACTTTTAATGTTTAAAATATCGTTTGAAATATTTTGAAGCTCTTAGGTTAACTTATACCTAAATACTTTTTAAAATACCTAGAAAATATTTTTATAAGGTCAAAAATTATTTTAAAAAGGTTAGATTCATTTTTTGGAATGAAAAGCATCAAAAAGAGTTTTTCAATTTGCCGTCACTTTTTATACAGCCGTATTCAGGTGCATTTTTAACTATTAAAAACTCATTATTTTGAAAAGTGATCAACATGAAAGTTGTAGTATTTTCTCTTAACTTTCATTTTACACCAAGAACAACTAATTTGGAGTTATATAGAAAAATTTATGGCCAAAACACTGAAGTTGGGTCACTGTTGATAGAGAACAAGACAAAACAGGCAGAGAGTTTCAGTAGCAAGTTCAGACGACTGAACTTGCAACTTCAGACCACTGAACATGCAACATCAGACGTCTGAACTCTGACTTTAGACATCTGACCCTGTATCTAGTTCTATTTTAAAGGGGTTTCAGGAACTTCAGATGACTGAACTCGAACCTTCAGTCATCTGAACACTGTTCAACGGGAAAATTTTTTAAATTCTAATGTTTTAAAATATAGCCATTTGAGCTTCAAATTTTCTAAAATTTTGGGAAATTCTCTAAGGAAACTTTTGCAACATGGAAACAAGTTTGAAAGCCTATAAATACATGGTTTTGCAAATCAAAACTCATCCAAGAATTGAAAAATCTGCTTGTAAAGCTGAAAGCACTCTTATTCTTCCAAAGCTCTCTTGTTCACTCATTGAAAAATTATTTTACTGAGAATTCTGAAGTGCTGATCCTTCTTTCTCTAAGTTCCTACTGCTAATCCTCTTCTAAGAAGGATATTGGTGAATTCTACACTTGAGTTTCATTGTATTTCATATTGATATTTTACATTCAAGTATATAGTGCTGAAATTGTACTAACTTGCTCTTTGAGAGAGTATACTTGTATGCAGATTATATCTTGTTTCTTGTAGTTCTTTGAAGATTCCAAGGGTTGTTTGGATCATTGGCTAAGTAAGGAAATATTGCTTAGAGAGGCGGGCTGTAGCCTATGTAAGGAGTGACAAAACGAGGGAATATCGTTTGGAGAAGGTGGGCTCTAGCCTTAACCAAGGAGTGTTGTAATCGGTATTGTTCCACCCGTCAACTGAACTGAACTAGTGAATCTTTTGGTGGTTTTCCAAAGGCGAGGACGTAGGCTGGGTATAAGCCAAACCTCGTAAAAATCTTCGTCTCATTCTCTCTTTCCCTTACTTTTTATTTTCAGCATATTTAAAATTGCATGGATGATTTATTTGATAATGATATATACTACGTAATATTTGGAAATCAAACAAACTTAAGGTTTAATTTTGATTTGGGTTGCGAAAACTGAAAGGGAGTACGTTGGTTATACCATATCTTGTGAAAACCTTACGGGAGTACGTTACTTGGTTAACATCCCAAAGATAAATTTAGCAAGAGTTTATTTGAGTTCTAAATATTTGGAAAGAGTGATTTGATTAATCTATACAGGGCTTTACATCAACAAGCATAAATTCTCATTCACTACAAGGCTTGGTTCAAATTTGGTAAATATAAACAAACAACCATCTTGAGTTGTTATATTACCAAAGTGCTGAAAACTTTATATCTTGGTTTGGTTGTTTGTTGTTTAACTTGTACTTGACAAATAAATTGATTGTTTGGCTTGAAGATATTGTTTAATTAATTGATTGTTTAATTGTGTTATTGATTGGATAAAAGAACTAAGTTCTCGATTGATTAAAGAATTAAACAAACAAATTAAGAATTGGTTAAAAGAAATAAAGGAAGTTTAAGGTATCTCAAAAGGAATTAAAAGAAATTTTTAAAAGCCAATTCACCCCCCCTCTTGGGAAGCTATTCCTAATTTCAGGTACCGTAGCTATTTTAGATCAGAGTGCAACCACATATCTCAGATAGTGTGTGGATTTCCATCAACCATGCCTTGGAGGGATTGCAGGCTCCCTAGAAATCTGGGTTTGGGAGGCCGGTTTGATGAGGGAGAGATCAGTTACCGAGCCTTTGGAGGGATTGCAGTATGGTCGGCCTGATGATTGATAGAGTTTCAGTTGACTTATCCTAGTAGGCCAACCAGTTGACTTTTCATGATTTAACTCTGGTTGGCCTACTAGGATAAGTCAACTGAAATTCTATCAATCATCAGGCCGACCATACTGCAATCCCTCCAAAGGCTCGGTACCTGATCTCTCCCTCGTTAAACCGGCCTCCTAAACCCAGATTTCTAGGGAGCCTGCAATCCCTATAATATATATATATATATATATATATATATATATATATATATATATACACAAATTTACAAAATAACAATAGATATATTATAATATTAGCAATATGAATAAATAGAAAATTCAGACAATACAATTGTATTTTTAAGCCACATAGGTGTGAATTACGCAATATTATATTTTACATGATATCTCAATTCAGTTATTTATCAATAAATTATATATGTAAACTCAGTTGCCACACACAGGTAATAGCATATTTATTCTTACTGAGAGTTGTCTCACCCCAGTAATTTAACATTTTTCAGGTGACCCAGCTAGACGAGCAGGTCAAGCTCAGAGATAGAGAGAATATCTGCACTGCCCTGTTTGTAGGGTAAGTGTTTTCAAGAGGAAAGTATTTTTGGGTAGATCACAGGAGTCTTGATAGATGATAATGGAGAGTTATGTTTTGTGTATGTATATTTTGGGGAGACACTGAATTCTGGTATTATATATATGGTTGTACAATTTTATATTTTTCGCTGCATAAGTGTGTTTCAGTAGTCATTACAGGGGTGTCCGAGTAAATGATTATCAGTCTATTTATATTCTATTTTATTTAAAAAAATTTTTTTTAAGGTCGTTACAATTATTCTAATATAGGACAAACTCACAAGTGAAATCCTCCATAATCACTTCTCATTCCACTCGTGAGTTCCAATCACCCGCTTCGTGCGGAAGCATTCTTGATCATCTAGGTGTCTGATTTGACATTTTTTCAACAAAAAACTATCTCCCTCGTGAGAGTAAGGTCAATTTTCTAAGAATTGTTCAAATGGGTCTTATCCATGCACCTTACATGTCACACAAATTGCTTTCCACATGCCTCTAAACCAATCCTACCTTCCACTTTACGAACCTATTCAGATTAATCTATCAGACTTAGATGATTCTTATTAGTCTCGATCATACATTTGGTCTTCCAATTGTTAACACATTAATAAAATTAGCTTTTCACACCTCGACTTCACCATGTTGCTTGCACAGGGTTACAAATTGTCGGTTCTGGTACCACTTGATAACACTAGAAGAGTCCATGGGTTGACTATGTTGGTATATAACAACTTAACCTAAAAGTAAAAGTCTACTGGATATTGGGCCCAATCATGTATATAAATACATATTTTTCACTTTATTTTTTCAATGTGAGACTACAGGTGAAATTCTCAATAAATTGTTATCATATCAATCAATTTTTCATGGCCTTTTTTACTTGTTTCGCATAGGATGAGTCCAACTTTATTGAAACCTAGTCTAGAGATTGTTGGCTTATACCTCTTTCTACATTTAGATGGTTGCCCTCTTAATACACAACATTTGACGGTTTCTATTGAGCTATATAGTTTATTGACATTTTTTTTTTTGCATGCAAGGCTTGAATTGCTAACAAAAAGAAAATTCATTTGTGCATGTAATTTCACAATCTCATTTACAAGACTGCAAAAACTTTATAGCAAAGGCTAGTATTGGTCCTTATTAGATGGATGAACCTACAAAATTTAGAAATTATTTGATGATAGAAATTTAATATCCAATATAATAAACACAACGGAGTACAAATTAAAGTAGTTTAGAATTTTTTATATATACCTAAATACCACTATAACTTAATTTTTCTTAGTTATATTTATATATGTACTCACATAATTTCAAATATGTATACACACATACAAGATATGCATCCCAAGGAATAATAAGAACCATTTAGTGCACACCCACACTACAATAAGGTGTGTATTGCATATATATATATATATACCCCTTTAGGGCATGTTTCATTAAATTTTATTGTTTGAAAAGGTGGAGGAGCCAAACTTAAATTGGAGAGGATTATTAATACTTCAATTATTGTGTTTAGCTACCTAATGTTGCACATGCTCAATTATTATTTATCTCATAGAATATTCCTACACTATTTCAACCATATTTATGGCTTCTAAGTATTTAAGGTGGTGGGAGATGTGGCTTGAAAAGTGTATAAGCTCCAAAGAAATTTTGAATAGGTTGTTGTGGGTCTTAAAGCTTAGGTTATTTTTAAAAAAAAATAATTCAGGGACTCCACCCATCATCATGACACATTGGACACTATGATACGATACCAAATCTGGGGGGTGAAAACCACCTACCTATTGACGCACTCCTGGTAATTCACTGAAGTAATGCCTCAAGGGGAAATTGAACCAGTGAGTCTTAAAGTTTAGGTTAATATTGTCCTTATTAATATTTAAAACTTCCCTATTGTACTTGAGATTGATATTGAAGCATGTATTTGCAAATTTTTGTATTAATTTTTTTATGAAATTAGATTAAACTCATTATGACCCAATTTGAATTTGCATCTAACTTATAAATCTTTCTTATAACACATTTGATGCATTAGGTGTATGTTTGTTAAATAGTAATTTTTCTTTTTTCTTTTCTCAATATCCCAAAAAAGGGAAAACAAAATTTATAATATATTTTGCAATTACATAATAATTCATACAAACGAAGAATGTGTTCCACCAACATGTTTTAATGAAGTCTAAGCTAATAAAATTGAAAAGAAAAATCTTTAACAATGTTAAGAACATGGTTTGAATTTCATCTCATGTCCATTGTGGTTCCATTTGAATGAGGATTTATTTGAGAAAAGAAAAAAAAATAAAAATAATATATTTCTGTGATACCCCGTGGAAGAAAGGCTTCAAAGGATTAGATGTTGCTACCCACATCAACAAGGTGCACATTTCTTTTCGGGAACTTTCCTATAAGAACTCCACGGTTAAGCGTGCTTGACTTCGAGTAATCTTGGAATGGGTGACCTTCTGGGAAGTTTTCTCAGGAAGTATATGAGTGAGAACAAAACACACTGAAAATGACACGTGTTGGTCTGTTTCAGAAAATCACGACAATTCATTGACGGTTTTGTTTTCGAGTGTAGGGGCGGAACTTGAGTTAGAATTGAAGTATTAAGCTGGCAGAGTATGGTGTCATTATGAACGATAAGTTAATAATGTAAATCTTATGGTATTGTAGTTGTAACATATATGTAAGGTACTAAGATTCTAAACAATTTTCTCAATTGTCTTTTTAGGATGGAGTTTAGGGATAATACTGCCAACTCTGGAGGCAGTAGCAACAAGGGAGTTGCCTATGAGGGTGGCAGTAACTCTATAATAGCGTTTTGGGACTTTGCCCAGCAGTTTATGGCTAAAGTTACGCGAAATGCTAGGAGGCAGGACTATCCCACGGCTGAGCTGGGAGGTTCTATTGATCAGTTTGCTCGATTGAAGCCTCCTATCTTCATAGGAAGTACAGACCCGATCCGAGCAAAGAATTGGATTCGAGAGATCAAGAAGATCTTGGATATTTTATGTTGCACAGATGAGCAGAAGGTGCTCTATGCGGCGTTCAAGTTAACTAGAGAAGCCAAGAGATGGTGGGAATCGGTGAAGCTGGTTGAGGCACAGAAATTAGTGCCAATGGCGATGACATGAGACCATTTTAGAGAGGTATTTTTTGAGTAGTACTTTCCAGCCACGGTCAGGAATGCGAAGATGGAGGGGTTTATGATCCCAACTCAAGGGCAGCTGACAATACAGCAATACGCTGCCAGATTTATGGAGCTTTTTCGATTTGCTCCATTTATGGTACCAGATGAGGCGAGGAAAGTTTGGAAGTTTGAGAGAGGTTTGAAGAAGGAGATCAGAAAGCAGATGGCGATACTACAGATTCAGGACTTTGCTACACTGGTGGATTAGGCCTTCGTGGCAGAGGAGAGCCTGCGGGAGGATACAGAGGTTCAAATTCCAAAGAAAAGGCCAGCACCTTCCAGTTCGTATTTAGGTGCGAGGCAAGGTTCTTGGAGGAAGTATGGGCACGACGGAGGCCAGCATCAGGATACGAGGGCTAGGGCATTTCAGGGTACCACATCACACCCTGCTACCGGTGTGGTCAGCCCGGACATAAAATGCAAAAGTGTCAAGCACCATCAAATTTTCCACCTCCACAGCAGCAATATCAGGGTGGTAGCTAGGCACCACGTGGAAACTACTAGAGGGGTATGACTCAGGCGAGGTTATAGTCTTTAACTCCTGGTGATACTGAGAACACTGGTGATGTGGTGACAGGTACTATTTCCATTTTGTTAAATAGTACCATTGTATAATTTGATTCAGGTGCAACACATTCCTTCATTTCTTGGGAATTCATTAAGTTGTGCGGGGTAGAACCACAATCATTAGATGTTGAGTTAGAGGTGGTCACACCGATAGGGGCAGGGATAGTGTGTAACAAAGTAATCCAAGATTGTTCTATAGAGATTCAGGGGAGAAGGATACCTACTAGTTTGGTTATATTTGATATGCATAGCTTTGATTTTATTCTGGGTATGGATTGGTTAGCGGTCAGTTATGCAAGTATTAACTACCATAGGAAGGAGGTGGTGTTCCGACCTCCTGGGGAGCCAGAGTTTATATTATTTGGGTCATGTGTGCGCTCTGTACCACGAATCCTTTCAGCCATGAAGACAAGGAGATTACTTTTAGAAGGATGTTAGGGTTATTTAGCATTCATAAAAGAGACAGCGAGGGAGGAACGTAAACTGGAGGATATCCACGTGGTAGGGGAGTTCTTAGATGTTTTTCCAGAGGACTTTCTAGGATTGCCTCTTGATCGTGAGGTGGAGTTCACTATAGAGTTGATTTCAAGAAAGACACTGATTTCGAAAGCTCCGTATCGTATGGCTCCAGCAGAACTGAGGGAATTGAAGGAGCAGCTACAAGAGCTACTAGATAAGGGTTACATCTGACCAAGTGTTTCACCCTAGGGAGCACTAGTGTTATTAGTAAAGAAGAAGGATGGTTCGATGAGGATGTGCATTGACTATAGAGAGATTAACAAGGTGACAGTGAAGAACAAATACCCATTATCTTGAATAAAGGATCTATTCGACCAGCTACAAGGCACACAGGTTTTAAGATCGATCTGCTATCCGGGTGTCATTAGCTGAAGGTGAAAACAGAAGACGTACCAAAGACTGCATTCCAGACTAGGTATGACCACTATGAATTTCTAGTTATGCCTTTCGGATTGACTAATGCTCCTGTAGAATTTATGGACTTGATGAACAGGGTGTTCCACGAGTATCTGGACCAATTCATGGTCATTTTCATTGATGACATCCTGGTTTATTCAAGAAGTCTTGAGGAGTATGCAGTTCATTTTAGGTTGGTACTTCAGGTACTCAGGGAGAAGAAGATGTTTACGAAGTTTAAGAAGTGCGAGTTCTGGTTAGAACAAGTGGCATTCCTAGGGCATATAGTGTCCAGAGAAGGGGTATCAGTGGACCTGAGTAATATGGAAGCGGTAGTGGATTGGACGAGACTGAAGAATGTTCAGGAGGTCAAGATTTTTCTGGGTCTTGCAGGATACTACCGACGGTTTGTAGCAGGGTTCTCCAAACTATCAGGTCCATTAACACAACTCACGATGAAGAATATAAAGTTTGAATGGACTGATGAGTATGAGCAGAGTTTCTAGGAACTAAAGCAACGACTAGTTACTGTGTAGTGACCCGAAGAATAATATTATTTTAATAATAAAGAGGGAGAAAAATGGAAATAGGAATAGAAGGAGGCAGTAGACTTCGTCGACGACATCGCATTTTAGAGATAATGATAATAATAATAATTTTAAGGAATTTCCAGGACTCGTCGACGAATATAGGGGTTCGTCGACGAGTGCATAAGGAAATTCGTCGACGAAGGCAAGATTTCGTCAACGAGAAACTACCGAGCGAAGAATAGGCTGCTCTTAATTTCATCGACGAATACAGGGTTTCATCGACGAATTTAATGAAGGACTCGTCGGCGAGGTGATGTGTCTCGTCGACGAATCTGGACCTATAAATAGCTAAAAAACATATTTTTATCCATTTTCAACGCCGCTCTCTCTCCTTTCTCTCTCTACGTCCCTCTCTCTCACTTCTCTCTTCGTTTTTGGGCCTATTCCTCGTCGGATCAAAGATCTAAAGCCACCACGACGCTCTTGGCGAAGTTCTTTGCAAGTCTGCCAGAGTGGATCGTTGGTGAAACGAAGTTGGATTTCATCCCAAATTCAGGGTAAGGCCTTTTAGTTCATTTTTGGCCTTATGACAATTATAAGAAATGATGTAAGTGAAAAAATACTGATATTTTGTTCTAGCAAACGTTGTTTCAGGGTGTTGTGTAAGAGGCCCTGTGGGTGTTAGGCTAGTTTACCATAGGGGCTTTTCAGTAGTCAGGTAAGGGAAATATGTTATGTTAGGAAATTTTGAAATATTATACAGTTATTAAATTATGAAAATTATGTATTAAAGTATGGTGTGGCTTGAGAATATAAGTATAGTACGGAGATATGTTTTACGAATTTCAGTATCATGATTTTACGAATTTCAATACTATGATTATACGAATTCTAGTACCATGATTATATGAATCTCAGTATCATGATTATACGAATTTCAATACTATGATTACGCAATTATTAGTGTTATAATTATACAGTTCTCAATATTATGACGTATGAATTACAGTACAGTTTATGCAGTATCATGATTATTACGGTTATTTCAGAATCATGGTAAATCAGATAGTTGTATATAGAGATATAATATATAGTATCAGACCCTGTTGGACTATGCAATTACAGAGTACGGTAACGTTGCTACAAATATTATGTTATGTTATGAGTGCAACCACCTATTTAGATAATACGTGGTAGTAGGTGGATCACTTAGGCCCTTGACGTGGATAGGCTCCCCATCAGATATGGGTTGAGGTGGCCAGATCAGACCGATGGAGTATAGTGATTTATTCCTGGTTGGCCAACCAGGGTAAATCCCGCGTACGAGCCGCACAACCCTGTCATGAGGGGTTAAATCATGACACACAGTTATCCACAGGGAAAGTTTTCAGTTACTATTACATTTGTACAGATTTACAAAAACAAGGAACATACTTATGTATAATAGAAGTATTTTGAATAGTAACCTACGATACTGTTATGTTAAGCAACAAGAAAAGGGGGTGAATTTTATTACTTATAATGTACTTACGTATCCAGTTATACATGATTATATGAAAACATATTTTCATAATACTGTAGCTTATTTGTCACACCCTAGTAATAGCATATTTCGTCTTACTGAGTGTTGGCTCATCCCAGTGTTGAATTATTTTTCAGGTGATCCAGGTAGGCGAGCAGACCGGGCTCATAGATAGAGGGGCTTCAGTAGTGTCCTGTCAGTGAAGTGAGTATTGTGGAGGATTTTTGTATATTCCAGTATAGTTTAGGGTATTTTGGGAAACAAAGATATGTGTATATTTTGGGGAAACATGTTAGTACTCTGGTATTGGTATTGTATTGTATATATTTACATAAGGTTATGTTTATTTGATTTCCGCTTCTTGCTACTTAAGAATGGTCTCGGGTGTGTTCTAATACAATAGGGAAAGGTAATTGCTTATGCTTCTCGTCAACTCAAGGAGTACGAGAAGAACTACCCGACACATTGATTACGGACTTAAACTACGTAATTAGGTGCTTTAATTCATGCATTGAGATTTATATTTTTAATTAAATACCTAATTGCTCTCACTATTTTAGCACGGTGTCCTATTTATAATATTTGGGTTTTATTGAGAAAATTATGAATTTTTTGTATTTTTTATCGCATGACAATTATTGGAAGCTAAAAATCGATAATACTTCGTAATTTGTGCGTAACTCTCTTATCCAACCTTCGATTTAGATGATTCTAGATTATATAGAAAGATAAGAAAACGATCTAAAATTTTCATGTGTTGTGTTTTGAGAAATACTGGCTATATCAAGGTCGAAATTGGACGTGAAGTTACTATACGCCGTTTCATGGACTATTTCGACTTTACTTCGTAATCTAAGTGAAACTTTCTGGTTCGAGTTCCGATCAAGATGATTCAAAATTTTAGGAAAATATGAGAAAGAGTTCTACAACTTTTGTGTTTCAAGTTTTGAGAGATACGGATGTTTATTAGGTCAAAATCGGCCTTGAAGTGCAAAACCGATTATGTGTTAACATAAGGAAGAAAAAAAAAAAGGAAGAAAAAGAGCTTGATGTGACCACATGAGGGCCACATGCAGCAACCTAGGACGTGCTGGTCTTCTAGTAGCTGGGGTTGAATTGTAAAAAGAATGGGGATTTATGGGTTATTTTGAAAAGTCAAAGGGATAGATGTAGGGTTTTCTTTAAGCTTTTTTTTTTTTTTTAGTTTTTTAGGAGTGGCTTTTTTTTGGGGAGGGGTGCAAGGGGTAGCAACTGGGCAGTCTGGGCTGCCACTTCAACATGGCCACAACTCTCTCTCTTTGAATTTAATAGTGTAGAATTAATTTTTGTTAAGAATTTAGTTTATTTCAATTCTAAGTAGGGATTAAATTTTTGTTTAAGTTAGTTTTTAATTTAAGAATATTATTATTAGATAAATATTTGCTCCATCTCTTTTCTTTTCTCTTCTTTCATTCTCTCTTTTCCTTTAAATAATTGTTTAAGTTCATCTTACTTATTTAAGTTGTGTTTTAATTTAAGTCTTGGAATTTTTAATTTCTGTCTAGTTATTATTAAAGTTCAGTTTTTAATTTACGTTTTGTTAAGATTTTGATTGTGTTAAAAATTTAATTTTGGTTGCGTTAGTGGTTGATTGAAGATTTTAAGGTTGAATGTTTCACTTGCGTAATAAAGTTTTCATTTTTAGGTTTTTGTCCAAAATTTCAAATGTAGGTTTTATTCACTGTCTAAATGATTAGATGCAAGATTATTTTTCCGCAGTTAATTTTGTTACCACCTATTTTATTGTGCTTGTTTTCTGTTTCTTGTTGTTAATTTAGTGCGTGTTAGGTTCGTAAATTAAATTTCACGTTGTTTTAATTTTGTCACAAAATCTTAAAAATCTTAAGAAACTGAATCTGAACTATGTTCAGTAAAATTTCCTTTTCTTAATTTCTTTTGAATTTACACGAGTTTGGAATTAAAACGCATTACCTAAGGAAACGATCTGACTTTTGAGCTGAATATTATATGACAGAACTCCTATACTTGGGATAGCTTCCGAGTTGCTCATTTTTCGAGTGAGTCAAGATTTTTACGCTGTTGCCGGGAAATGTCAGTTTTAATTTCAAATTAGTGTTTTTACTATTATTTTAATTTATCTCATGAAAAATAAAATAAAAAAAGAAATAAAGAAAAAAGAGAAAAAATTTGAGTTTTGAAAAAAAAAAATATGGCTGCACCTGCACTACGCATGCTTATGGATTTTTTGCAGCCTACACGAACCACACAACCATCTGGCATCATATTGCCTAGGAATGCACAGAATTTTAACATTAAGTTTGAAATGATATCTGTAATGCCTCAATTTTATGGGATGGAGTGTGAAAATTCGTATAAGCATTTAACTGATTTTGAGCTTGCATGTGTTACATTCATAGATGGGGTTGCTACTAATCAGGCAATAAGATTGTGTCTATTTTCTTTTTCATTGAAAGACAAGGCTAAGACGTGGTTTAATTCTCTTAGGCCTAATTCTATCTCTAGTTGGGCTGATATGCAAAACAAATTTCTGCATAATTGTTTTCCCTTACAGAGAACTCAATTTTTATTGGAACAGACCAGTCGATTCTTGCAAGGAGCTGATGAGATATTTCATGAAAGTTGTGAGAGATTTAGAGATCTGATTAACATGTGTCCCCACTGTGGATTTGAATCATGGCGTCTGGTCAACTATTTCTACACTGCATTGACTCCTAAATCAAAACAGTTTGTTCATACTATGTGTTTAGGATATTTCTTTGACAAGGAACCTGATGAGGCATTGGATTTTCTGCATCATTTAGCTGACTATGCTCAGCAGTGGAACACTAGGATTTACAGAAGACCAATGCGCTCAACCATTGAGAGCAATACATGGTGGAGTTTGGTTTGAATTTAAAGATGATTTTGATATTGAGGCATGTCTGGCTGACCTTACCAAAAGATTTGCTGCTACGGAGATGGAAAAGGAGATTAGTACAGAGCAACGTTGGAAATCAACCTTCCCAGTCTTATGCACCTTCTTATCAGCCGCCATATCATCAGGCTACCTTTCGGCATTAGTGTCAGCCACAACAGTTCTCTCAAAGCTATGCACCTCCAAGATTTTAATCTAATGCAGCACTTGCTCCACCGAAGAAGTTTCTTGAGGATGCTCTTCAGCAGTTGATGCAGATTAATACTCAGACCATGAATGAATTGTGGGACACCATTAATGAGATGAGCACGCAGTTGAATATCTTAAACAAAGGGGAATTTTTGATAGAACCTCAATCTAATCTTTAAGAATACCAGCACCAACAACAACAAATCCATAATATTTCTCTTGAGACAGTAGATTTCGTTATTACTTTGAGAAGTGGAAAAGAAGCTTCCCAACCTGAGATACTCATTGACAGACCAACAGTTGTCTCGACACTTGAAGTTACAACTGAGATAGATGAGGTCAAAGAAAAATTAGAAAAAGCGAGCCCAGAATTGGAGAAGTCAGTTAACATGGAGACCGAAACTAGTAAGGAGTACCAACTTGTGGTACCTTACCCTCAGAGATTGACAATTGTGGATCCATCACTCCTTACTGGAGTAAATTTCAAGGAGTGCAATACTAAAGCAAATTCCTACAGTGGTAAGGTGATGGGTACACCCGATAAAGAGGGTGAGTAGACTAGTAAAAGTTTAATTTTCAAGGAATCAGGTAAAAATTTTAATGTTGATGCTTCTGAAGAACCAAAGGTAACTGCTCTGACAACTTTGCCTCAAAGATCGGTTCTTAAAGAAGTGAATTTCCTGGAAAATATACTAAATAAAGATCATTTCTTGTTAAGACAAGGAAGGCAGTCTGCACATTTTTTGTTTGGTACCTTAGAACGTATTGATTTATTTGAGGCTAACTTTTGTGCAGGTAACAAGACAGATTCATTATGGCGACTCAAATTTGGAGACACGCCGGTTTAATTTATAAACCTGCACCCACCAGATGAGATTCCTCCAAAGCCTCCATCAGACAGACTGTGATATTTTTCTTTCCCTTTTTTTCATTTTGTTTTACCTTATTTTATTTTTAGTTGATTTTTAGGTACATTTGTCCATAGTTTCAGTTTTTCTTTTCCATTAATTCTCTATTCAGGTACGCTCTACTTCTCTCGTGCACATCTTCTCTATCTCCCCAATGCTTTCACATTAAGGACAATGTTCCACTTTAGTTGGGGGGTGATAATTTGCATGCGACACTGTGCACGTCTACTTGCTGGGTTTTATATTATAAAAAAATCAAAAAAAGAAAGAAAGAAAGAAAGGGCATTGAGGATAAACAATTATGCCATGATTAACACTGACTTATACCCCTCACATACTTGCATATAACCTAAGAGTTACACACTTGAGTCATTTATGTGTAGTTTCTCTTTATATGATTTTGTAACTCCATGAAGAATTGATTGGTAATACACTCGTATTAATTTGGTTATATAAGCTCTGGTATTTACATGGTATCTCATGAAGCACATTCACGTGATTCATTGCACTTAGGATTCCTTATAAGCACTGAGAGAACACCCGTGACGATTATGACACCTTGTGAGGTATCCTTGAACTATTTATCTTCATTTTGAGCCTTAACATCAAATCAGAGTTCATAAAACTTAGTTCTCTTTTCTTTTGGACGATTCTTTGTACACTAGTCTCTATTTTTTATTTTCTAGCCTAGAGGTGACATCTAGTGAAGAGATAGAAACCTAGGTCTTGTAGCCTACTCAAGATGTGAAGTTTGAGCCACCCCTAGAGATAGACTTAGTTCATAGACTACTATTCGAGCTTAATTCCCATTGGTGGTATGAAGTTAATAAAAGAAGTGTAATGATTGTCCTAGTTGACTAAGAAAAGATAGAAATTGAAGAATGAGCAGAAGAAAGAATAAGAAATAGGAATGCACATGAATGAAGTGAAAGGTTAATACCTGCTTCACATAAATACCACAAAAAGACAAGAACACGACACATGTCCTCCACGTATGAAGATTCTTCAACCGTTTAATGCCTCAGATGTATTCACGTCAAGTTTGTGAATAAGTTGATCTAGGGTGGTCTTGGTTGGATATGACAAGTAGGTGAGAAGATGCTAGAGTGAAGGACCGGACACCTCATAGATAGACTAGATCCTTCTCGGACTAGTCCACTCTATACATATAGCGTTTGTTCTTTACAATATGTGGGATGTTTGATCACGACACTCCTCCTTACATATGACGAGTGAACCCATTCTTTTTTAATGTTTTTTAGGGTATACCAGTTAGGCCAAGTCAAAACGATTGTTCTATAAGTGTCCACTGGTATCTTAGGTGTAATGAGTCACACACATCACACATTCCTCGAGATTTCACCTGTTTACACTCAAACTTATATGACCGCATTAACTTTGAATTATACCACTGGTTAACTTCATGTGAGTATATGGTTCTTAAATGTTATATAATAATGAAACTCGCATGAATGACTTACTAAGGAGCTGTGTACATTGTATATAATGAGCTTGTATGAAATTCGATTATATCCCTGTATATGAAATGGTATGGTTATGTCACATGTGCATTAATTTCATGTTCGCTGGAGTTAGTATTTATGGATATCGCCCTAGAATTCATTCACGTTATTTGCTAGAGACTAGCAAAACGTTAGTTGAGGGGTGTGATTACGCGCTTAAACTGCTTAATTAGGTACTTTAATTGATGCATTGAGGTTTATATTTTTAATTAAATACCTAATTACTCTCAATATTTTAACACGGTATCCTATTTATAATATTTGGGTTTTATTGAGTAAATTATGAATTTTTGGTATTTTTTATTGTAGTGCAATTATTGGAAGCTATAAATCAATAGTACTTCGTAATTTGTGCGTAACTCTCTCATCCGACCTCCAATTCATATGATTCAAGATGATATAGAAATATAAGAAAACACTCTACAATTTTTATGTTTTACATTTTGAGAAATACTGGCTGCATCAACGTCGAAATCGGACATGAAGTTACCATACGCTGTTTCATGGACTATTTCGACATTACTTCATAATCTGAGTGTTACTTTCTCGTTCGAGTTCTGATCGAGATGATTCAAAATTATAAGAAAAGATGAGAAAAATTTCTACAACTTTTATCTTTCGAGATTTGAGAGATTCGAACGTTTACTAGGTCAAAATTGGCCTTGAAGTGTAAAATCAATTATGTGTTAACAAAAGAAAGAAAAAAAGAAAAAGAAAAAGAGCTTGATGGGACCACGTGAGGGCCACATGCAGCAAGATGGGATGTGCGGGTCTTCTAGTAGCTGGGGCTGAATTGTAAAAAGAAGGGGAATTTATGAGTTATTTTAAAAAGTTAAAGGGATAAATGTAGGGTTTTCTTTAAGCTTTTTTTTTTTTTTTAGTTCTTTAGGAGTGGCTTTTTTTTGGGGAGGGACGCAAGGGGCAGCAACTGGGCTGCCACTTCTACACGACCAACACTCTCTCTTTCTCTCTCTCTCTCTCTCTCTCTCTCTCTCTCTCTCTCTCTCTCTCTTTGAATTTAATAGTGTAGAATTAATTTTTGTTAAGAATTTAGTTTATTTCAATTCTAAGTAGGGATTAAATTTTTGTTTAAGTTAGTTTTTAATTTAAGAATATTATTATTAGATAAATCTTTGCTCCATAGCTCTTATTTTCTCTCCCTTTCATTCTCTCTTTTCCTTTAAATAATTGTTTAAGTTCATCTTGCTTATTTAAGTTATGTTTTAATTTAAGTCTTAGAATTTTTAATTTCTGTCTAGTTATTATTAAAGTTCAGTTTTTAATTTACGTTTTGTTAATATTTTGATTGTGTTAAAAATTTAATTTTGGTTGCGTTAGTAGTTGATTGAAGATTTAAAGGTTGAATGTTTCACTTGCATAATAAAGTTTTCATTTTTAGGCTTTTGTTCGAAATTTCAAACGTAAGTTTTATTCCCTGTCTGAATGGTTAGATGTAGGATTATTTTTCCGCAGTTAATTTTGTTACCACCTATTTTATTGTGCTTGTTTCCTGTTTCTTGTTGTTAATTTAGTGCATGTTAGGTTCGTAAATTAAATTTCACGTTGTTTTAATTTTGTCACAAAATCTTAAAAATCTTAGGAAACTGAATCTGAACTATATTCAGTAAATTTTTCTTTTCTTAATTTCTTTTGGAATTAAAATGCATTCCCTGAGGAGACGATCTGGCCTTTGGGCTAAATATTACATGATATAACTCCTATACTTAGGATAGCTTTCGAACTGCTCATTTTTCGAGTGAGTCACACATGATATGGAATTAGCAGCAGTAGTGTATATATTGAAGATCTGGAGTCACTACGTGTATAGTGAAAGGTGTGAGATTTTTACCGATCATAAAAGTCTGAAGTACTTTTTCACCTAGAAGGAGCTGAACATAAGGCAGGGGAAATGGTTGGAACTGATAAAGGACTATGATTGTACCATTAGTTACCACCCAAGAAAATCTAATACGGTAGCTGATGCTTTGAGTTAGAAGTCAGTGGATGCGTTAGTTTCAGCAGTGGGTGTTCAACATCAAATTGGTATGGACCTGGAAAGGTTAGGCGTGGAGCTAGTGGAAGGAATTCATCAAGCTTTCATTGCTAGCTTGGTGGTGCAGCCGACCTTACGGGAAAATATCAAAACAGCTCATACGAAAGATTTAGAGCTGATATAGGTTAGGGAGGGAGTGCAAAATGGGTTGAAACCGGATTTCAACATCTCAGATGATGGGATGTTGAGATTCCATACCAGGATCTGCGTACCGAATGACGTCGAGATTAAGCGAGTCATTCTAGAGGAGGCATATCATTCGCTCTACATAGTACATCCAAGAAGTACGAAGATGTAACGCCTTAACCCCCTAAGTGGGCCTGGAGTGCTACTAATCCATTCAGTTATTTGATAATCTACATTCTAATATCATGTACACAACGGATAACATAATTATAATCTTCCAACAAATATAATACCAGAGTTGTCTACTCCTATCTATACACCATAATAAATTAATCATCCATCTGTATTCAAATATATACACATCTCCAAAACATAACCTACACTTCTAGTATTCTCAACCATCCATATCTCATAAGACTTAAAACATAAACCATAAAACATAAAATACACATATCAAAATTAACATAAAAATGTACCATTTTCTCTTTCTATTTTCTAAAAATGCTATAAAACCTCGAGCTCTCTAAGCTCGATCTCGAGGAAATCTTGAAAAAGATACATTTATATTCGGGTGAGACACATCTCACTAAGGGAAGAAACAATATATTAAAACAACGTGTGACTAATATGAGGTATATAAATATCATTTTAATAATATTTTTCAAATCATTAACATAACACTGAAATTGTTCTCTGAACCTAATCAATCACATGCAGAGATTTAACCCACGAGATTACCCAAAGATAGGGGTGATTACCCGCCCATACAAGTAGCACCCTTCTGCTATGATATTTAGGTAACCCTAAGGTCACTACTAAAGCATACCAGAGCACTCATCTTACTCAGTAAGTCCTCAAGTGTTAGATTGATCTCGTACTCACACCATTCAACAATAGCTTACCGGAAAAGGCCTTAAGAATAGCAAAATCTACCCACTCATAAAAGTAGGTTCCCTCTGTCCTAGTACGTTATGCAGCTACTGTCACATCTGAAACTACTAGTGCACTCGCCTTTCTCAGTAAGCCCTTAGGCGAGGAGTACGCTTCGCCGAATGATAACGTGTTCTACGTACATAGGTACTTCTAATATCATAATACATTATTCTCTTTGCCATTAATCAATCATACTTTTTTGTTCATGTTCATAGCTTAAACAATGCATTACATTTCGCTTTACGTGATCTTTTACATTACATCATTCACATTTGTCATTTTCATTCTATTGTCATTTCATTGTCATTGCATAACATTTTCATTTCATTTCTTTCGTACTATAGCTGGTCTTTAGCCATCATTACTTAGTCTATAGCTTCTTTCAGCTGTCATCAGTTAGTTTACACAGAAGTGTGATAGAATCTACTAACATGACTATTTTTCAGCTGTCTTACATTTACATGGCTGCATTTAGCATACACAAGCAACATAGTCCATGACATATTTTATTCTCAATACTTTACTTAGTCTTCATCTCATACATTTAACATATATTTGCACAGAATCTCATGCCACACAATTTAACAGTAAAATTCATACATATTCCTATAAAGTAGGCCAACCCACATTTAGTATTTAATTATTGAAAATACAATTTCCATTTCTTACATAATTATCAAGGAAATTCCTTCCACTTTCTTTAGTTCATTTCCACAAATACATAACTAAATAAGTGGTCCTAGGCTCAGAAATCATAGTTTTACATGGTTTGACATTTTAATAATTCACACCGAAACATACATATAATATAACATAAATTATTACATTTAATTTCATAAAATTTGATTTAATATATAATTTCCCCTTACCTGATTTCTTGAACTACGCCAACAGGGACCTCGAAAAATACCTGCGGTTGTAATGACCCAAATAATAAAAATGGTATTTAAATAGAGAGGAAGGGAAATGGAAACAGAAACAGAAGGAGGCAGTAGATTTCATTCGTCGATGACATTGCATTTTGGGAGTAATAATTAAGGAAATTTATCAGGTCCTCATCGACGAACACAGGGGATTCGTCGACGAGGATATAAGAGGGCCTCGTCGACGAAGCTAAGTTTCGTCGATGAGAAGATACCAAGAGAGGATTTTTGGAAGTCTGAAATTCGTTGACGAGGGTGTGAGTTCGTCGATGAACTTTCCACAGGACTTGTCGACGAGGTGACGTGTCTCGTCGACGAATCTGACCCTATAAATAGCAAAACTTGGATTTTTAACACAGAAATTTAGAAAAAAAATCACTCTCTCTCTCTCTCTCTCTCCCTCTCCCTACAATTTCTCTCTCCTCTCTATTCGATTTCGAGCCGTATTTTCACCGATTCGACGATTTGAAGCCACCATGACGCTCCTCGATAAATTCTCTCCATTTTTACCAAAGCGGATCGTTGGTGGGAGCAAGTTGAAATTCGTCCCTGAATCAAGGTAAGACTTTTTATGCCGAATTTGGTCTTATTGTAACTATAAGAAATGATATTCACGTGAAAATACTGAAGTTTAGTACTGAGAGTTTTCATTTTTAGGGTATTGATTAGGAAATCCTACGGGTGTGAGTTTAGGAATTCATAGGGGCTTTTTAGTTGTCAGGTAAGGGAATAAATTAAAACAGTTATTTTTCACGCGTATTATTATTATTTATCGGTAAATTAATTTTCAGGAAAGCATATATCTGAATATTATTGAGAAAATGTATGTTATTGGAAAAATACTGCTATTATACGGAAAATGTGATTTTAGAATGAAATGTACAAAATTATTCAACTTGTGTGGCATGAATGTTATTTTTCATGAAAAGTAATGATATGACAAATTTTACAAATAAAACATGTTTTAGGAGTTATGAAAAGATATAATATATTATGATGATTTTGATAAGTACATGTAATTGATTATTTTCAGAATGATATGTATGAAATGTTTGGCGCGAGGCCGTATTTATGAAATGATTTTCAGCACAAGGCTGTATTTATGAAACTATGAAAAATGCTATAATATTATGTATTATATGTTATCAGAACCCGGATGTTAGTTTAATTCATTTTCAGAAGCTCGGTACTGTAGCTTATAGATCAGATACTTATGATTAGATTGGTGCTAACCACCCCACGAGGGGGTGGAAGATGGATAGTCGATGTGGCTTTCAGTGTAGAGTGTAGACGTCCACTTGGCAGTCCGGACCAAGGTGTGGTGGACCCATCGTACTTATAGACATTTTTGACTCGGCAGTGGTCAGTCAGCCATTGTCGGGTCCCGCCTTCGGGCTGCACAACCCGTCATGGGGGGTAATACATGACATCAGCTAGTTATTCATCCTGAGTATGTTTTCAGTTTTATCAGCTATAACAGACGTTTTATGAGCAATATGGTTTATTAGCAAATATGAAAGTATATGATTATCTAGTACGATATGATGAATGTTTACAAATATATGAAATGTACTGTATATGCATAATAGCATTGAATATTCATGTTGCCACACAGTTGTATTTAGTTTATTTTCCCTTACTGAGAAGTGTCTCGCTCCCGAATATTAAATGATTTTCAGGAAACCTAGAAAGACCGGCGGAGCGTGGCCGCCGTTGAGTTATTGAGTTACCCCACTAGGAGGGTAAGATTTTGTACTAGGATCGGGATTATTTTGTTTTGAGATCCTAGTTGTATTTGGAATGTTGTGGGAGATTCAAAATATATGTATGATATTTTGGTGTAAGTAGACTTTGGTATTATGGCTTATGGTTGGATGGTTGTAATTTTATACTTACTACTGCTTAGGTTTCCTCTGTGAATGACAGGTGTCCCCGTTATCCACGGGTTTGGGTTGACTGTTTTATTTATTGTGTTTATTTATATATTAAGATAAACAGGTTATTACAGCGGCGCTCACCCGGACCCTGAATCAAAAATCCTAATTCCATTAAATTAATCCTAAATAAAATATTATTTTAATATTTCCTAAACTCTTAAATACCAAATAAACAGTTATACCCTCAAATATAACCAATTTACCAAATTTCTCAAATCTCACTCTCGCTTTGGAGTGGGGCCTAGAAAATCCCAATTGAAAATTTACTCATGTCAAAATGACGACGATCACGATTAGGACCCGGTCGTGGTGCTGGTTCGTCGATTTGACTGTAGATTTAATGAGAAATTGAGAAATTAGGGGAAGGTTGCCTTACCCCAGGAATGGGGCCTACGCTACTCTCACAACAAATCCGCTCCAGTAGAAATGTCAATGGCGGAGTTAAGAATCCAACGACACCTTCCGTTTCCCAATTGACGCTCGTTAGGCCAACGAAATTAAGGAGAGAGAGAGAGAGAGAGAGAGAGAGAGATGGAGGCGGAGACGGAAGAGAGACAGAGAGAGAAGGAGAGACGTGGTTGTTGTTGTTTCAGGAAGTTGAAGTTTCTTGAAATGCTTTCAATTTTTTTTTTCCTTTACTTACTTAATATATATTATAATAATATCATATTATATTATATACTTATATACATATATATATATATATATATATAAAACCACCATTTTACTTAACTTAATTAATTCAATTTAATAATATTTAATTAATTAATTAATTACTAATTACTCTTTAATTAATATTTTTTTTCATACTATTTCTTTTTATTTGTTTATTTAATACATTAATTTAATAATGTTTAACTTATTAACTAATCAATAATTATTCTTAATTTTATTTTATTTTTTAATTAATTAATTTTTTTTAAGAAATTTTTTTTTCCGGGTTGTTATAGAAGATGTACAGAGATCTGCGGGAATCTTTATGGTGGTCTAATATGAAAAGAGAGATTGCCCATTTCATAGAGTAGTGCCTGTAGGTGAAGGCTAAGCACTAGAGGCCATCAAGACCATTGCAACCACTTCTTATCCCTAAATGGAAGTGGGAGCACATTTCCATGGACTATGTCACGGGTTTGCCATCAACACTTCACGGGCAGAATGCGATTTGGATTGTGGTTGACAGATTGACGAAGACAGCCCATTTCATCCCGGTTAAAGTCAGTTATTCCATGGATAGGCTAGCAGAGCTATATGTTCATGAGATTGTCAGATTGCATGGGGTACCCATGTATATTGTTTTAGATAGGGATCCACGATTTACTTCCCAGTTCTAGAAGAGTCTTCAGGAAGCGTTGGGATCAGAACTTACATTCAGTACTGCGTTTCATTCACAGACCAATGGTCAGTCAGAGAGGACCATCCAAATTTTAGAGGATATGGTAAGGGCTTGTGTATTGGATTTTTGGGGCAGTTGGATCAGATATCTACCGTTAGTTGAGTTCGCCTACAATAATAGTTACCAGGACAGTATCAAGATAGCACCGTATGAAGCATTATATGGTCGGAGATGCCGATCTCTATTATATTGGGATGAGGTCAATGAGAAGCAGATTTTAGGGCTGGAGTTTGTCCAGCAGGCTGCTAAGAAGGTTCAGGTTATCAAGGGGAGAATAAAGACAACTTTAAGTCAGCAGAAGAGTTATACAAATACTCGCCTACGGGAGCTGGAGTTTGAGATAGGTGATGCCGTATTTTTGAAGATTGCTCCGATGAAAGGGGTAATAAGATTCTGAAAAAAGGGGAAGCTAAGCCCTAGGTACGTCGGGCCATTCGAAATCCTATAAAGAGTTGGTTCGGTGGCGTACAGGATATCATTTACCCCTAGTACTGTCTAGGATCCATGACGTGTTCCATGTGTCCATGCTTAGGAGATATACCCCGAATCCTTCGCATGTGATCAGTTACGAGTCTTTGGAGCTTTAAGACACGTTAGCATATGAGGAAATACCAGTTCAGATCCTAGATCATAGAGAGCAGGAGTTACGTACGAAGATAATTCCATTAGTAAAGTTACTGTGGCGTAATCACGTAGTGGAGGAAGTTTCATGGGAATTAGAGTCAAAGATACGTCAGAAGTATCCACATTTATTCAGAGATGCTCAAACCTAAACATGTGAGTAGAGCGGTAAAAAAATGTCAGTTCATATGAATAGTGTTTTGGAGAAGGTTTGTGTAGCAACCCTCAATAAAATATAACATAATAAATGGAAAATGGTCAACCTGAACCCATGAGTAACGGGGACACCTGTCATACACAGCGGAAATCTACGCAGCAGTAAACATAAAATCCAAACATTCATCCATAAAGCATAATACTAGAAACATAATACCAAAGTTTACTACATCTCCCAATACTGTACATATATACAACCCTCAAAATATCAAAATGACACTAGGGCCTTATAACAAAAATCTACTGATTGTAGTACATTGCTTACCCTTCTATTAGGGAAGCACCAATCACTTAACGACGGCCATGACCCACCGGTCTCTCTGGGTTTCCTAAAATCATTTAATGTTGGGGGTGAGACACTTCTCAGTAAGAGAAAATAAACTAAATACAGCTGTGTGGCTACATGAACATTTAAAGTGCTTATACCTATACAATACATTTCATAACTCTGGAAATAATCATAATATCATACTGAATAATCATGTACTTTCATATTTGTTAATAAATCATAACATACATAAGCATCCGCTATAATTGGAATACTCAAAATATACCCAGGATGAATAGCTAGCTAGTGTCATGTATTACCCCCCATTACGGGTTGTGCAACTTGAAGGCAGGACCCGACAATGGCTGTCTGTAAGTATGATGAGCCCGCCACACCTTGGTTCGGACTGCCAGGTGGACGTCCACACTCTACTGAAAGCCACATCGACTATCCATCTCTCATCCCCTCGTGGGATGGTTAGCACTAATCTGACGTAGATGTCTGATCTACACATATAGCTACTGTACTGAACATTCGGGTTCTGATAACATATAGTACATGGTAATATGAAATCTTTCATAATTTCATAAGTACGGCCTCGTGCCAAAAACATAAATACGGCATCGCGCCGATAACATAAATACGTGGCCTCGCGCTAATAACATAAACACGGCCTCGTGTCGATAACGTAAAATACGGCCTTGCGCCGATGACATAAAATACGGCCTCGTGCCAATAACATAAAATACAGCCTCGTGCCGATAACATAAATACATGGCCTCACGCCAGATACGTTTAAGGTATTTACATTCTGAAAATAACTCATTTATCATATATTCGTCAAACTCAGTATAGCATAACTCGTCTTTTCAAAATACTTGAAAATATGTTTTGCTCGTAAAATCATTCATATCATAATTCACTTCACATAAAAATAATGTTCATGCCACACATATGCCGTTTAAAGTCATGCTTCATATTCGAAAATCATCATTTCTGGCATCTCATACATACATATACATTTTAATCATAATAGCAGTATTTTCCAAACATACATTTCATATAAGATAATCAAATATAGCATATGTTTTCTTGAAAATAAATGTGCTCATAATTAATAAGAACTTGCATGGAAAATAACTGCTTTAGTTTATTCCCTTACCTGGCTACTGAAAAAGCCCCCAAAAATCCTAGGCTAACCCCCGTATGATTTCCTGATCAATACCCTGAAACCCAAAACTCCTAATATTAATCATCAGTATTTTCATGCGTACATCAATTTCTATAACTACCATAAAGTATAATTTGACTTAAAAATCCTTACCTCAACTCAGGGATGATTTCCAACTTCGTTTACTCAACGATCCGCTCCAGCAAACTCGTAGAGAACTCCGCCAGGAGCGTCGTGGTAGCCTCAAATCTTCAATCCGGCGTAAAACTAGCCCAAAATCGAAGAGAGAGAGTGAGAGGGCCGAAGAGGAGAGAGAGAGAGTGGAGAGGAAGCTTCAAATGAAATAAAAATCGGATTTTTAGTATTTATAGACAGCAGAATTCGTCGACGAGCTCGACCTTCGTCGACGAGTTCTTCACAAATTTCGTCGACAAAATCCAGTCTTCGTCGACGAAATTCAGTCAGCTGAAAACCCCCCTCTCGGTATTTTCTCGCCGACGAGGCCCTGTGTTCGTCGACAAAATCCTTAAAGCCTTCGTCGACGAAACCCTGTGTTCATCGACAAAGCTTGGCAGCTTTCTTCTTTATTTTTGTTTCCATTCCCTTTTCTTTTATCATTTAAATTCCCTTTTTAATTCGGGTCATTACAGTTTGTTTATAGCTTGGTGTATGTTTGGTCTTTGGGAGAGCTTTGTATAGATATTGTAATCTCCTGAGACGGTGTATATGACCACGGTATTCCTCCGCCATAAGTGAGGGTAGGCAATAAATTTGGGATGGGGCTACTATGTGGGTGGCTACCGACTCTTCAGTAAAGATGGATTATGAGATAAAGAGGTAATTGGCATTAATTAGCAAATTTTGAGGATGAAATTTTTATAAGCAGGGGAGATTGTAGAGACTCGAATCCAGAAATAAAGAAATAAATGAGAAAAGAAGGAAAGGGAAAATAAAAGGGGATTTCAGCAGGCTTCGTCGACGAGTCCCCTGTGTTCGTTAACGAAGGCCCTTTAGTGGTTCATCGCCGAATTTTAGAGCATTGTGACGAAGAGATCCAGAACGACCCAAAATATCAGGCTTAGAGTTCGTTGACAAAGCCCTTCATTTGTTGACGAAGCCCTTTATTCGTCGACGAATGACCTTCAGTAGTTCGTTGATGAAGGCACCATTCATCGATGAATTTGACTGGGTCAAGGGGTCTATAAATAGAAATTTTGTTTGCTTCTTCATTAAGAAACATAATTTCTCTCTCTCTCTCTCTCTCTCTCTCTCTCTCTCTCTCTCTCTCTCTCTCTCTCTCTCTCTCTCTCTCTTTCTCTCTGTCTCTCTATATATATATATATGTGATTTCTCCCTGCTTGTTGAGGGTCTAGGGGAGATTCTCTACAAATCTAGCAAAACAAATCTTTGATTTGAGCTTTTTGGGTGTTACTCCAAAATTAGGGTAAGTAGGTTATTTTAAGGCTTTATGGTTGTTGTGAACTATAGGAAGGCCAAGGAAATGATTAATGGTTGTTGATCTAGAGTTTGTGTTGATTTATTTGCGAAAATTGTGGTTTAAGGATTTTGAATTGCAAACGTCGTAGGGTGTGGAGTTTGGGGTTTCTAATGGGCTTTCTTATAAGTTAGGTAAGGGGATTTATCTTACATCAGTTACTTTTGAAATCTGAACCGGTTAAACTGTATTTTATGGTTTCAGGAAAATTAGGCTTTGGGGTATGGTCTCAATTTTTCTTTAAACTTATATATTCTTATTATATTAAAGGTTGGAGATGATTGAACCCTTGTTTTTAAATTAAATGATATTTTCAAAACCAATTATTATTGATGGGGATCAACATGCCTTATGTATCCCTTTTACTGATATGATGACACATGGATGACCTCCTAATGTCCACTCCTTTGCTGACATGGTGACACATGGATGACCTCTAGATGTCCACTATTGTTTATATGTATTTTGTAGGAACACATGGGATCAACTAAAGATCTTCTACTTCTTTGATGGAAGACTTTTTTTTATGTGAAGACTTTGTTATTGTGTTAATTTATATTTTTCGTGGATATGTTATTTCAAGATTATTAGGTGCTTGAAGACCATGCTTGAAGACCCAAGTGAAATATTGAAGTAAAGTCTAACTCAAAACCCATGTGGGCCGCACACGGCTTCTAAGTTCCACATGGCTCCAATGGATCCCACATGGTTTTGGCCGTCCTTTTGGAATATGTTTAAATTTCAAATTTGAATTGTAATAATGTAAGACAACCAAGCTTGACTTGTGTGCTTATGAGTTGGAGTTCCTTATTTTTTAGTAAGCATTAATTGTGTTAGATTAATAGTTGTTGAAAGTTGTTGAGAGCTGTTGTTGAAAGTTGTTGAGAGTTGTTGAGAGTTGTTGAGAGTTTAGTGCTTTGTCTGCCAGGCTATGCCTATAAATAGCCTTCTTATTGTAAGAACAAGATAAGAAGTTGAAGTTGAATATAGAAGAAACATTTCTTTGCTTGTCCCTCTCCTTGTGAGTGAGTAGTGTGAGGCTACAACGTTCTCTCCGTAGATCAAGTGGCGAGAGACCACTAAACTATCCAACAACTTCATCAACCCTTCCTCTATCTAATACTCTCACGACCCCCATCAACACCACACGGTCATCACCTTCATACACCCACACGACGATCATCACCTGCACTTCATTGCTGCGTTCATCTTGTGATTCAAAGCTTGTATGAAAGACCTATGGTGTGACCTAACTACGTGTGGAACAATTTCAAGTCATTCAAATCAATCCCTTGGTAACTTCAGTACTTGTGTTTGAATCCTTTGCTATATCTTGTGAACCCTTGCTAGTATATTAAAATCACATCTTTGAGTAACCTATTTGATCCATAGATTGCAATATTGGTACTTGCTAGTTAAAATCAATTATATGAATATTAGTTTGCTAATATAGAACTTTTATCTTTGAATCTTCGAATTTACAACTTTTCAGCATATAACTTGATTCCTTTGTGAAAGAGCCAATTGGGACTTAATTGTTGGACAAGTTATACACCTTTTCAAAATACTTGAACATGTGAAATAAATCATGATTTATTGTGTTTATGTTCAGATAATTAGATTCTTAAGTTAAAGTGTTTAAGTGTATGTACTTGTGTGAGGGTTGAATCGTAGGACATAGGTCGACAATTCCTATCCTACATCAATTATATTATAGCATATTTAATCAAATGAGTGTGACATGAGATGGTAAATGTTAATGAGCTGAACTAGTGAAATATCTGTATGAAATATGGAAACTGGAGTTCCAAATTGTTTTCAGGAATTGTGGAAAACGAGTTGTCGGTTTAAGGACGAGAGCTGTGAAAGCCTGGTAATGCCGATGAATGAATGAGTTTGTGAAAAATACTGGATTTGCTTAAATGCTTTATAGAATGAAAACATGTTATTGTACTTTCGTTATAAATTGTATATATGATGTATGAACCACTTGAGGAACTGATTATTATGGGAGTATGATACCGTTGCTAGTGGTGATACAGTGCAACCACACCTTATTGGTAAGGGTGGGTATATGAAAAGTTGATTGACGACTGGCTCTAGTGTTTGATCTAGGGTGGGGTTGACCAAAACGAACTTGTAACATTGAAGTGATTAGACTGGTGGGCCGCTAGAGCTAGATTGGGTCTATGGACCGCACAACCCGTACAATAGAGGAAGTAAATGGTGTTCATGTGGTGTTCCAAGGCAGGGAGGAGTTCGATATGCATATACATGATTTAAAAATAAAATGAGCGAAGTTACGGCTTTGAGTATCGAGCAGAGGGATTTTACAATGTATGGGTCTATATCCTACCCCAACTTTGGGAACTCTCGCTTGTAATGAGTCACACTATCTTTTGCAGGAATTATATATATCTTCTATATCACAGAGTTGAGAATGTTTTAAATGCGTAATTCATTTCAGTTAAACTTACTATTGTTTTTTGTTGGAATAAACTCATATGATCACACACTGATGTAATCTGATCCACCTTATTGAGAAGTGTCTCACCCCAATATACAAATCTTGTTTCAAGTCCTGCAAGAAATTGGACCTAGCGTTCTAGTGGGTTCTGGAGCGTAGTGCTTTGTGAGTTTTGTAAGTACTCATGTAAGTACGGGACTATGGTCAGGTTATCTTTTTGGGGTTGTAATAGATACATTAGAAGTATTTTTGTAATAGTATTGGCTTAGAACTTTGGTATGGTATTTTGAGAATTAAACTTTTCTACTACTTTATTGTATGTTGTTTATGGAAAGGGCAACCGTGAACCTTTTGGGGTTGGACCCTCTTATTTATGGTATCAGAGAGTATTTTTGTTTTATATTATGTCTTCTAGCACTCTGGGTCAACACGGCGGGTCGAACGTTGCAATTTTTCATCATATTTTTCTACCAAAATACTATTAAAAATGAAATCTTGTTCTAATACGAAACAAAAATTAAGAAAAATAAAATATTAATAATGTAAAACTAATTTTTTTGTTCATTGATCTTCATATATTTTATTTTATTTTATTTATCATTTTTCTTACTAATCAAATAAGAAAAAGTGAATTTTGTTGTGTTCTTATTCTCTTTTTCAACGTTTTCCTAGTATCCAAATGGGTCTTCAACATTTTCAAAAAAAGAAAAGAAAAAATCAAACAAGTATCCTATATTTGTAACTTCGAATTCGAACAATTATGTTTAGATTTGTGAACGTTTTAAACAGATGTAATATCGATTTCTATTAAACTTGGAACAAAACCCCTAAAATTCAAATAGAAAACCTAAAATCCTTACCCTCAAACACAATCGTATAATATCATTAGGGTGTCCTTAATACAATACTTCAAATCAACTTCGGGCTGAAATTTCTTACTTAACCATGAATCTTTTGATCCTTTTAAAAAAAATAATACTAATAATTTTTAGCTACTGAGGGATTAATTCATGCATACACAGTCTGTTATTAGTACAAAAAGTTCAATTTCGGCTATGAAAATTATTAATTAAAGCTATAATATTTTGATTATTATTATTATCTTAATTTTAAGAGCCAAGAAATACATGATATATATATATATACTGAGATATGAAAAAGACCGGAAGGAGGGATATATATATATATATATTGAGATGTGAAAAAGACCAGAAGGAGGGAGAGGTCAGGGGGGCAGGCAGGCAGGCAAAGGGCTTGGCTGAAACCACGTAATGCAAAGGCTGGCAATAGTCTCCGTCCACACCGTCACATTCTTGAATTGAGGCTCAGAAGCCTCCACCATTTCTTTTCCCTCTCCTTTATTTTTATTTCTCTTCATTAAATGCCCCTACTCCCTTTGAATTTATATTTCTCAACACTTAATAATTTTAATATTTTTTTTTTTTCATTTCCCCATTATGAAGTACCAAAAATGCCTTCCAATCACCTGTGGAATTTATATCTTTTAAAGGAAAAAAAAGAACAAAGAAAACAAAAGCCCTACCACATCTTTTATTTGCTCGGGTCTAGTTGCTTTTTGACTAAGACAAATAACAACAATAATAATTACAAATACTCATAATATTGATAACAATATGTACGTAAAGACAATGCAATCTTACTTTTACACTTAATTATAGTTAGCAGTATATTGACAGTCTAATTGAATAAAGCTGATTTTATTTTTGATCACTATATTTTTTTAATTTTTTTAAATTTTGATCACTATAGTTTTTTAATGTGATTATCATATTGCAAAATTCTTGCAGTTGATTTCCAATAATTTATATGAATTATCTTTCATATTAAATCATATCTTATTGAATTATTCTATTACAAAAATAACTAAATTTTTTTGTTTATGTAATGCAATTATTTAGTCTTTTTTTATTTTTTATTTTTCCTAAACGTCCAACTTGTGATTTATTCTAATGGCAATATTGTGATATATTTGAGTATGGAGGCTTTGTATATGGAAAGGAACATATGCTTTAGAAAAAGATACGTATCCCCGCAGTGCGACTGACAAGTGACAACGTATTCATCCATATCTCCTCTCCAGTAGAATCCAGGATAGGTTCCATGGGCGCCTTGCATTGGTCCATAATCGCCAAAAGAACCTCCAAGAGATCTCCCGTCCTCCGTCGCCGCCGAGCCTCCACCAGTACTCCCATTTCTTATGACGAATGGGAAATGACAAACTTTCCATCAAACTTTCAAACACAACCCCGAGAAGAGGACCAAAACCCAGAATGGAAAGGAGAAAATCAAAACAAGAGAGATGGTAAAGAAGGTAGGGCCAAGTATGAATGGGATTTCACTCTCTCCGCCGTTGTTTCTCCAACCGCCGCCGCCGGAGCCGCCGTCCCCGACTCCCTCAGCGCCGTTGAGTTTGACCCCTCCGACACCCTCCTGGCCACCGGCGGAATCTCCAGAAAGATCCGACTTTACAGCGTAAAACGTTTGCTGGTGCATGAAGAAGAAGGAAAAGATAACCTAGGCGAGCAGGATTCGAAAAATATTCCTACGTTGGATAATACACGTGCATGCGAGTACTATATTTGCACCCCAGCCAAACTCAGCAGCTTACGGTGGCGGCCCAATTCCGGCGGCCAGTTTTTGGGCTCCGGCGACTACGACGGTGTGGTAATGGAGTACGATCTGGAGCGGAGAATGGCCGTTTTCGAGCGCGACGAGCACGGAGGGCGCCGGGTCTGGAGCGTGGACTACTCGCACTGGGACCCGGTTACCGGGGCATCCGGGTCGGACGACGGAACCATGCAACTGTGGGACCCGCGCTGCGACGGAGGCGGGAGCGTGGCGGCGGTGCAACCCGGCGGGTCCCGGAGCCCCGTTTGTAGTGTCGAGTTCAACCCGTTTGGTGGGGCGTTGGTGGTCGCCGGGTCGGCGGACCGGAAGGCATACGGGTACGATATCCGGAAGATGGTGGATCCGGTTTTCGTGCTCGACGGGCATTGCAAGCCCGTAACTTACGCTCGATTTCTGGGTGCCAGCACGATGGTGAGTTCGGGAACGGACGGGTGCTTGAAGCTGTGGAATGTGGACGATTTGAGGATGATTCGGACCTTCAGAGGGCACGTGAACACCCGGAATTTTGTCGGGTTATCGGCTTGGAGGAATGGAGGACTAATCGGGTGCGGGTCCGAAACCAACCAGGTGTATGTGTACGACAGGAGGTGGGGGGAGCCGGTATGGGTGCACGGGTTCGGAGTTTCGGGTGAATCCAGGTCGGGGCGCGGGTTTGTGAGCAGCGTGGGGTGGAGGCAAGTGGGCGAGGAAGAGTGCACGCTTGTGGCCGGAGGATCCGACGGCGTTTTGCGAGTTTTTGTAGGCAAAAAAAGGCCAAGCTCTGCCACAGGGTGACTTCTCTTATCCAACTGCGAAATGATTTGGAAATTTCTATCCGAATAGAAAATTTTTATGTTCTGAAAGGCCAACGGATCTTTAATTTTTCCCTCTTTATTTTTTTAAGGAAAAAATAAAATAAAATTCTAACAGGTGTTGAATGAGCATATGTGTGCATCGAGCCCACCGCTCATTTCATGTGGTCCGAAAAAATTAGGCACTTGCATGAAGCTCCCTGATTAATGCTTGGTGGATGAGGTCAAAATTGAAACATATTGGTTAGCTTTTTTTGTTTTAATAAATTAAAATATTGCAATTTGGATGTTTTTCTTTTCATGTATTTCATCAAACTAAAATATTATTTGTGGGTTTTTGAAAACTTCATACTTGCTTTTTAAATTTTGTTTTCAAGTTTAAAATTTATTATAGCAATATCAAATGACTTCTCGGTTATTAATATTTACTAAATGACACAAACGCAACACATGGTTTTAGAATTTTTTTACATTATTCTTAATCTCGATCCATTAACTTTTATTTTTAAATTTTTTTGCTTTCATTCTTTGTCTAAAATTATGCCCTTTATATGGTTTTATTTTGGATTATAAGTAATTTATTGAGTTCATGATTTTATTTTAAATGTTTTAAAAATCTTTCAAGTTCTTGCTCATTTCTAACTAGTTGATACTTTTAATTGAAAATTTGAAGTTATTGATTTAGTATTTCAATTGCTGTCCTCATTTACACACACACACACACACACACACACACACATATATATATATATATATATAATTAATAACATATATACAATGAAGGAGAAACATAAACCAATATTTTTACAGTGAAACTTATACACTGTTTTGATGGTGGGGCAAACCTCCCAAATATGAGTCCAGCTACTTTTGATCTAAGAAAAAACACAAGAAGCAAAAATCCACAATTAAAAGATAGTCTCCTAAGCACAATATATATCATATTGATTAAGAAAACTTAATTACAGGGTCTTAATTATGCAATTTATCAATAAAAATCATTACGATATGTAACACAATTTATTCAGGCTTGATAAAAGATATAATCCAGGAGAGGGTTTGTTAAAAAACCACTTGATTATTAGTATTTTACATCATGTTATTCAAAACAAAATCAAGAAAGTCTTAAACAGTGGAATTGATACTTTGAACTATATTAATAGGAATAAGAAAAGGCAAAGGTTGAAACCCATAAATAATGTCTCTATATTTTTCTTTTAAAAAAAATTAAGAAAGATGGTGAGATCTTTATTGTGGCCTATAGATGCCTCCGTAGAAAACTACATCTCCCAACCCTACCTCCTACCTAGCCTTAGGCCAAAATCCCCTACCTTCTAAAACTAGAGAGGGATTCTAACTAAGAGGATTCAATCCCAAGATCTCCCCAAAAGAACCAGAGATGAACTATTTTCTATTAGTTACATTACCTTTTAATGCAATTAATTGTTAAAAAAAATTCAACTTCCGAATTTGTCCTACATTAAAAAATATCGAGTAGATGATGAGTGTTTATATATATATATATATATATATATATATATATATTTCGTTTCAAAACCTAATAAACTTATGTTTTTGGATCAAGTTAGTGCTTATCTATGTATATCAAGTCTCATGAAAACTGTTTCGATGCTAGAAAATGGTATTACAGTCGATAGTTCATGGCGAAAACATCCTAAAATCAAGGTGTGAAACTAATTCTCTTAACGTACTAATAGTTAGAGGATCAAGTGTGATAGTTATGGTATATTCCTAAGAGAGAGGGTGAATTGGGTATTTTAAAAATTCCTAGGTCATGTACATCCAATTTTAATCACAACCAGTATTTCACAACTTAAGGTCTTACTAGCAATCTCAAGACAATAACAATTAAAATGCTAACAATATTTAAGCAAGTACAATAATCACAATAACATAAATGAAATTATACAAGTGCGGAAATTAAATAGTGTAGGGAAGAGAAAGCACAAACATAAAGTTTTTAACGAGGTTCGGCAAATCTCGCCTACGTCCTTGCCTTAGGCAAACCACCTAAGGATTCCACTATTCGCTCCTTAAATTTGGACGGAACTTCCCATTACAATCCGCTTCTTCACACGTCGAAACTTCCCTTTACATCTGCTTCTTCACAGGGCAAAACTTCCCTCTCCAAGCGATACCCCACGCCTGGCACTCCTTATAGGATGGAGCCGTCCTTTACAAATAAAATGAAGTTTTTTGTACAAAGAAAATGCTTCTTCAATAAGCAGAGATGTACAATATTAAAACTAGATGCACTTTCAAATGATTTTCAAGTGAAGGTCGGTAGAGTAGGGTAATCCTCTCAATATATTTCTCAAAAAAATAAGGGCGACCTCTCGCAACAATGCGTAGTGGAATGAACATTGTATAAAGGATCACATATACATACTTGCAACAAACAAAATCGCAATAAATAGAAACATTCCACAACCATAGCAAGATAAAGAGAGTAAAGATAAGTGCAATGACACCGGGAATTACACGGTTCGGCAAAGCCTACATCAACGAGAGCAATCGGCAAGAGATTCATTATGAAAATCAAAGTCTCATAATACAATAATCTTATCTCCTTCTCTTACCCTCTCTTACTCTCTTACATATTGAAATATGCCAAGAAGAACACATATAACAACCCCTCGGAGGTTTCCCTCTGAAAACCTAACCACTCCAACGTTCAAATTCAAAATTTAAATTTTTCTCGCAGTCCAGTCACCACTCGTCGACGAGAACAGGACACTCATCAACCAGCCAGAGAAGGCCACTCATCGATGATTCTATCCACTGGTCGACGAGTCTTTGAACTCTAAAATTTCCCGGCTCTCAGTTTTTTTAACGAGTCGTTACTACTACCCTGCACCAAGACCACATCCATATGTTTTTTCCCTTTGTTTATAAACTCCCGAAGTATAAGAGCCACATCATAAACAACAATCCCCACCTTGGTGATCATACGCCCCTTAGGAGAACCCAAAAAACATATATGACTGCTCCACCTTGAACTTTGAACGTTCGGTTGGGACCTTCTCCCTTCTAGCACTTAGAGACATACACCAAATCCAAACAACGCTGCTTGAACTTGCCTATGACAGCTTCAGCTTCTACCATCAACCCCGATACAGTCATAGATGTAATACCCAAAGACTTCACCCTATGCTTCCAATAAGACCTTCCCATATTCACTTGCAACTTTCCCATCTAGTGATACCTTTGGCGATCGATCACACGAGAAACACGCCATACTCACTGACTTCACCATCTACTATTATTTTTTGGCATTTGTTTCTCATCATTTACATGAGTACGCTGCCCTATGACTTTATCACCAAAAGTCATGTCCTTAATCAACCCTTTGTTTGCCATAGGATCACCTAGCTTGCACCCACCTTTCTTATAAGCCAAAAAGATGTACTGTTCAGACATAACACCAAGCCTAGACCCTCCATCACTATAATAGTGCACCAGTGGACATCCACTCGGAACCGAATAGTCTACTGCAAAACCTGCCCACATTCACCTGTAACTTTCCTATCTAGCGATACCTTTGGCAATCGATCACATGAGAAATGCGCCATACTCATTGACTTCACTAAGAAGTGCCCTGAAAGCCCCGCATATAACCTGCCCTGCTGACAAAACTTTTTGAGCAAAACCATCGCACTTTGCCTCAATGTTTGACTTGAGAATCTCTCTCATAGTTTGGTTCTCCACCTCAGCCATTGCATGAAGTACACCAAGACCCTTCGTGATAAACACATAAAATACATATGTCTATCTCCTGATGCTATCATCATCGGTTCCCAAACATCTGAATACACGTAGTTACCTATACGCTCTAACCGCATATGCCACAAGAAACCTGACTCAGACTCAACAGTTGCAGCTCCACCTACAACTGTAACATCCCGTAGTATAAAGATATTTCCCGCTACTTTATCCTCTTTCATCACTATCAAGTTGCCACACATTTTCATTTCTTCACATTCAAACTCGTAACAATATCCATTATGGTCCAAAATTTCCAATGAAAATGCCATTCTTCCTTAGACTCGATTCATACTTTACATCACATATGGCTTTTACAAGACCATCATACATTTTGATTTTGACATTTCTAATAACAAATATTTTGTATGAAATATCATTTTCAATCAAAATACAAACAGTATAAACTGACCTATCGGTGTCAAACCATTTTCTAGGATAAAAGCATCTGGTGACTAAGATTCAAGAATCACCCGTGAGGCACCCCGAACCCAATGAAACACGTAGTATATCTCCAACATTACATTATGAGTTTTTGGCCTTATAAGACTTAAAATCTTATTTTAATGATAAAAAATCAGAGGAACTTATCATATTTGGTTAAGTGATGATGTGACAGGTCTTAAGAAAGAGAATACAAGGTCAAGTGTTCACAAAGATTAAATAAAAGCTTATACTCCAAAGAAGGATGATCAAATGAAGCTTAAAGAGTCAAGGCATGGATTCAAAGATGATATAATAAAGCTTGAAGATCATGAGAGCATGGATGTTAAAGAGAACTTACTAAAAGTTTAAAGTATGTTGAAGCTTGAAGACAAGATGGAGCTAAAGAAAGACAAGCATGAAAACTTAAGTGCCTAGAATATCAAAAGTCCTAAGAAGTCTTTATGTAAGTACTTCGTATTTAAATATCTTGTGAAATATGTTGAAAGGTCTTTGGGGGTAATTTATTGACTTAGAGATCGTATTTAAAACCTCGAATATTTTATAAGAAATCAAAGTAAGAGAGCAGAAAGGATTTTTGAAAACTAAAATGAAATTTCTAGATTTGGTTTGCCAAGACGACTAAGGAGTACCCTCAGAAGATTGAAGAATAAGTTCAGTCTATTGAAGAATTTTCTTGAAAAATCTTGAAGAGGCAGTACACCCTCAAAAGACTGAACCCTTAGTTCAGTCGTCTGAGTTGGGACTTCAAAAGTCAGAACCTATAGTTCAGTCGTCTGACCCTGTGTCCAATTCAAATTTTTTAGTGCATTAAGGAACATAAGAAGACTAAACCCGATACTTCAATCGTATGGACATTGTTAGCGACTAGAAATTTTAAATATTTTAAATTTCAAATAAAGGTTTCTTGTGCCCCAAAATTTATGAAAACTTGGGAGATACTCCAAGTAAACTTGGGTAACACGAAATTACTTTTATAAGCCTATAAATACATGATTTTGCAAATCAAATAAAGATAGAACAACCAAGAATTGAAAAATATGTTGAAAGCCATCTTGCTATTAAAGCTCTCTCTTACTCAAATCTTTGCTCAACTGATGTGCAGAATTTCTGAAGTACTGATCATCCTACTATTGAGTTCTGAGTTGCTAATTCTCATCTAGAAGGAACTTGGTGATAAATTCTCTTGAGTTTCAATCTTATTTAAGTTTGATATATAGATATTGAAGTATATTAGTGCTTTTGAATTGTACTAATCAGCTCTGTGTGAGAGTGTCTTTGTACACAATCTTGTTTCTTGTAGTTTCTTTGACGATTCCAGGTTGTTGTATTGTTGACCAAGTGTGCGGTATCACTTGGAGAGGCGTTGCTCTACCCTATTGAAGGAGTGACCGAGTGTGGGGTATCACTTGGAGAGGCGTTGCTCTAGCCTACTTAAAGAGTGTTTAAGCGTGGGATATCACTTGTAACGATTTGTTTGGCCCGGAAAGGAATGGTATAGTGGAATCCTTTGGTGGTATTGGCCAAAGGTGAGGACGTAGGCTAGGGATAAGTTGAATGTAAGAACCCGAACCAGGATATATGGATTTAATATTCGAAAAAGGGGTAAAGTGGTAATTTCGGCAAACTTTGTCGACGAAGCCAGAGTTTGTCGATGAAATTTAGTGTCTCATCGACGAGGAGATCCCGAGGGATTTTGGAAAAATCTAAAACCTTGACTCGTTGATGAGGCCACCATCTCTTCGGCGAAGGTAATGGCAGACTCATCGATGAGGACACCAATTCGTCGACGAATCCACCTTAGTCAAAGGGCTATAAATATCCAAAAGGGTTGCTTCCAAACTAAGTTAGCTTAATATCTTCACTCTCTCTCTTTTGAACTCGAAGCTCTCTCTCTCTCTCTCTCTCTCTTGATTTCTTCGTCGTTCGTTGCCTGATTCGTAAATCGGACATTACTGCGAGGATCAGGGAAGGATTTTCTACGTTTCTAGAGGATTAGAATCTTGTTTTGTGCGGTTTCGGGTTTCGGGCCAAAATCGAGGTAAGGCTTGGTTTTTGTTTTTGTTTCAGAATATGTATAGTAGTAAGTATTCTAAGCATGTATTGTACTGTGATTTGTAGGTTTTGGAGTCTCGGTTTGTAGTTTTGGGGACCGTAGAGTTCGTAGTTGGAATTCAGGTTAAGGTAAGGGGATTCAGTTTATATCAATTACCTTTCGAAATCGGGATCAGTAAGCTTGTAGGCTACGATCATATGTATGTTTTTGTATCTTATTTGGGGAAATCTATTGGGTAAAATACGGGATTTTTGGGTTACAGTTTTTAGGAAAATTGGGGATTTCGAGTATCATCTCTACTTTGTTTAGAAAACCATTTGTTTTGTTTAAACTGTATTATTGAGATGACTGTTATCCATATTTGTATAAAACTATATACTTGAATTGAAAAACGATATGATTTGTCGTAAACCAAATAATTGTGGAATATATGGTTATATGTAATTGTTCTTGGTATTTGTAAAACAACTAGTGGCGGCTAATTACCGCACGCTGATATGTATAGGAGTGTGAGCTCCAAAATGATTCCAGGTTTGGTGAAATCAGCTAGGGGCAGCTAATTACTGTACGCCGAAACAACTATGCGGCGGCTAATTATCGTACGCTGCGCCATGTACCAGTGTGGAAACCGTGGGTGAGAGTGTCCGACTCTATATCCGCGGGTGTGAAATATCACTACGTATCCCGACTGGTCACCGAGGGGTGTGAGCTACACTGTATTGGCAATGTAATCACTGTGAAGTTTCGGGTTCATGGAGTAGTTGCGTACTAGTGTGAGCTACATCGTATTGACAATGTAATCGCTGTGAAGCTTCGGGTTTCATAGCATAGTTGCGTATTAGAGTGATGACACTGACCGTATATTTTGGGTATCGTATGTACTGGAATGAATTTGTGAAAATACTAGAACTGTATGGAAATGTTTTTGAACTATATCGTATTATATAGTGTTATATGTTGCGTAAAATAACACCGGTATGCCACACACTGATATAACCCGCTTTCTTCCTTACTGAGAGGTGTCTCACCCCGAATGTACATACAATGTTTTCAGGTCCATCAAGTAGCCGTATTTAGCATCCTAGCAATCGGAAGTGGGGGTGTCATTAGCTGCTGTTAGTACCTGATTAGGTACGAGATTTTGTAACTAGGTTGTTGTGATGGTTTTTGTAGATACCCAGAGTATGTACGGTATTTATGGGATTGTATACCTTAGTATTGTATGGGTTCGTGTATCCTAGCTTTGTACAGACTCTAGTATGGTATGTTATATAGATAGATGAAGCATTTTTCGCTGCGTAACTGATGAGTATGGATGTATATGTGTATGTGTATAGGGCATCCGTGTACCCCACGGGGTTGGACCCTTTTATTGTATTGTATCATGTATGTTTGAATTTATACAAAGACAGGTTAGGTTACTATGTTTACACCTGGGACCCATCTGCGGGTTCGAGGTGTGACACCGAACCTCCTAAAAAATGTGATGTCACTGATGTCACTCTCCTTCCTTACTCTATTTACTTTTCAGCAAATATTAACTGCGTGGTTGAATTTAATTTTTGATCTTATACACTGCGTGGATTGGATATTAAATAAACTAAATATTAATTTGATTTTGAGATTTGCGGAAACCAAAAGGAAGTACGTTAGCTGATCAATACAAATTGCAGAAACGATAAAGGTGTACGTTGATTGGTTTAACACCCAAGACTTATTAACTCAAAGTTTATCTAAAGTCCAAGTTCTTAGAAGGAGTGTTAAAATTCATATTGAGAAATCAAATCCATCAATACAGGGCTTACATATATTCACAGAGTTGCAAATAAGCAAATATCTTGAATTCTTGTAAAAGCTGAGAATTGCCAAGAAGCTACATGTTATATCTTGGTTTGGTATTTTGTGGTTGAATACTTAATTGGTTGGTTGATTGTTTAAGTTTTGGGTTTACTTGTGTTGTGTTGTTGTGATTGGTTTGTGGATTGATTGAATAACTAAGCTTTGTTGTGTAATAGTTAAATTAACAAGTGGTTAAGAATTCTTGAAAGAATTAAAAGAAAATTTTAATAACCCAATTCACCCCCCCTTTTGGGACTAAACCTCAACTTTCATGAGTCTTTCTCCACTACACTTGCAGATTTTGACGAACCCTTAGACATATAACGGCATTCCCATTTTCACCAAACTAATGCCGGAGAATTCTTATCCATGACGTGATGCAACACATCCTTAGCCAAACAAAGACGAATGATTGCTCCCAATTCATTCCAAGTCGTTGCATCCATGCTATCCGGTTGAATTTTGCATAAGCCTTCACTATTCCTTGTTACAATACAAGATCCTTAAATTCGAAGGCTATACAAGACACTCTGATACCAATTGTTGTGAAAAATAAGGGTGGCTTCCCAACAATGCGCAACGAAATGAACATTATATAAAAGATCGCACATACATACTTGCAACAAACAAAAATGGTGATAAACAGAAACATTCCACAACTATAGCAAGATAAAGAGAGTAAAGATAAGTGCAATGACACCACGAATTACGTGGTTCGGCAAGCCTACATCTATGGGAGCAATCGACAAGAGATTCACTATGAAAATCAAAGTCTCACAAATACAATGATCTTCTCTCCTTCTCTTACCCTCTCTTACTCTCTTACATATTGAAATATGCCCAGAAGAACATATATAACAACCTATTGGAAGTTTCCCTCCGAAAACCCAACCACTCCAACGTTCAAATTCAAAATTTAAATTTTTTTCTCACAGTACAACGACCACTCGTCGACAAGATCAGGGCACTCATCGAAGAGCCAGAGAAGGCCACTCGTCAACGATTCTGTCCACTCATCGACGAGTCTTTAAAATCTAAAATTTCCTGGCTCTCTATTTTTTTTAATGAATCTTTGCTGTTGCCCTACACCAAGACCACATCCATATGTTTTTCCTTTTGTTTATAAACTCCGGAAGTATAAGAGTCATACCATAAACAACAGTATGGAAAATAATTTTCTCAAATTGGCCTTTGTAAATCAAATGTGAGTAGCCTTTTAAGCAAGAATATATAAGTGAATATGTTGCTCGAGGCTCTCAAGGATAACTCAAAAATATTTTCTCCAAGGATATTTTTAATAAGAAGAGTAGGAGAAATATATAAAAAATTTCTTCAAGATTGACCTTTTAAGAAAAAATAGCAAAAAGGCTTTTCAAGAAAAATATATGGATATGAATATATGCTCAAGCCTTGCAAGTATAATCCCAAGATAATTTCCCAAAAAAGATTTTCAAAAATAAAGAGAAGGAGAAATATGACTTGATGCTCAAAATGGAGTATAAAAAATGTTTGGAAATCAAAGAATAATAAAGTATGCTTCAAATCCCTTTATCAAACATTTTTCAAGTGTTTTAGGCTTGTACTTATAGGTAAAAACCAAAACTAGCCATTTTATGGCTATTGGGGTATTAAAATATAATTTAATTTGAAAACTAGTTGTTTTCCAGCCATTGGGGCGCTTTCTACGCGGATACCCTTCAGTTTTGTAAACATAATTTTTTCTATACAACTCCAACTTAGAAGTTTTTGGTATCAACAAAAAGCTAAGAAAAAATCCAACAACTTTCATGTTGAACACTATTTAAGATAGGAAGTGATTGATTGATAAAATTGCTCATCAATGAGATAGAAGAAACATAAAGGGAATTTTTCTACTACAGACACCTTTTAGTATTTTGAACAAAAATTTTCCTATATAACTCCAAATTGAATGTGCTGAGTATCAACAGAAAGCTAATAAAAAATTATACAACTTTCATTCTGGGTACTTTTTACGATAAGAAATGATTGATTGATAAAATTACTCATCAATGAGCCAGAAGAACCATAAAGGGGATTTTGAAAAGCTTGTTTTGAGTTTTTCATTTCAAAAAGGTTTTTTGCACTTGAAGTAATTTTTGCACATTTGTAAAATGATTTCCCATGAAATATAGAGTGCCTACGGTCAATCTAAAGTCATGGTTGAGTTTTAATATAAATCACGAGGAATGCATATACATACGAGCCCTAATTACAATTACAACTTAAAATAAATTACATCTTTTTTTTTTTCTGTTCGTTGGAATATGCCGAGGTGTGATCTTTAAGTGCATTTATAGCTTCTATTTTGCATCATCATCTGTGCTTCCAGAACTATAAACTTGTTCAAACACTTAATGCACAAATGAGATACTATTATTTGTTATAATCAAAACAGGGATTGGACTCAAAAAGTCAACAATCTCCTCATTTTTTATGATGACAAACATGAACAAAATTGGGTTCGCTTGACAAGCCTCCCCCTTACAATATGTATAAATTAAAATGATATTCAATAAAGTTCAATATCAAACATGAAGATTTCAAAATTTTCAAGTTATACATTTAAGTCCAATGATTCAATATGCAGTATATGATTAAAGCTTATTAAAAAAAAATATTCATAATTATCATTTTCTATTTAAATAACAAAAGATAGGAGAATGTAATTGAAAAAATTTTACTTATTAATCTTCTCCCCCTTTTGTCATTAGCAAAAGGGCTAAAAAAAATTTTTTTCTTTGAAAAGAAGATCATTTAATATTTTTCCCCCTTTGCCCTTGATTTTAGAAATATCATGAAAAAAATAATTTAATGAAATATAGAACATATGTCATGAATGCTTTTATGCTCCAGGCAAGAGATAAGATATAAAAACGGATCTTGCCATAAAAATAAAAAAAATTTCCCATTTTGATATAACTAATGAGTACAAAGGAACAATGCTTGCTATATGTGTAACGACCTCAAATTCCTTAACACAAAATGTAACATAATAAATAAAATGATCAACCCGAACCCGTGGGTAATGGGGACACCTGTCAATCACAGCAGAAACCTAAGCAGCAGCAAGTATAAAATCTAAATCAACCATCCATAAAAGCATAATACCAGAGTTTACTATAACATCATAAAACTGTATTTATATACATCCTTATAAACATCAAAATAACTCTAGGATCAAATATAAAATAATTCTGACCCTAGTACAAAATCTTACCCTCCTAACAGGGTAATATGACTAACTCAACGGCGGCCACGACCTGCCGGTCACTCAGGGTCTCTTGAAAAATTAATTAATGTTGGGGGTGAGACACATCTCAGTAAGAGAAAATAAACTAAATACAGTTGTGTGGTAACATGAATATTTAATGCAATTATACATATACAATACATTTCATATATCGGTAACCATTCATCATAACACACTAAATTCTCATATAATTTCATATTTATTAATAAATCATAACGTACATAAAACATCTGTTATAACTGATAATACTGAAAACATACCCAGGATGAATAGCTAACTAATGTCATGTATTACCCCCCATGATGGGTTGTGCAGCCCGAAGGCGGGACCCGACAATAGCTGGCCGACCACTGCCGAGTCAAAAATGTCTATAAGTACGATGAGCCCGCCACACCCTGGTTTAGACTGCCAGGTGGGTGTCCACACTCTACTGAAAGTCATATCGACTATCCATCTCTCATCCCCTCGTGGGGTGGTTAGCACTAATCTGAACATAGATATCTGATCTATATAGCTACGGTACCGAGTTCCTGAACTGAACTAGACTAACATCCGGGTTCTGATAATATATAATACGTGATATTATATCATCTTTTATAATTACGGCCTTGCGCCGAACATTTCATAATTACAGCCTTGCACCAAACATTCCATAAATACGACTTTGTGCCGAACATTTCATAAATACGACCTTGCGCCAAAATCATACATAAATACGGTCTTGCGCTAAAATCATACATACATACGGCCTTGTACCGAAATCATACATACATACGTCATTTTGAAAAGAATCATTTAATCACGTATTTGTAAAAATTATAATGTACTGTATACTTCCATAACTTCTTAAATCATACTGCATTCATATCATAATATTTCTCCACGTAAAATAATATTCATGCCACACATTTGCTGTATAAAACCATACATTGCATTTTAAAATCATATTTTCTGGCATCTCATACATGTATATATACATTTCAACATATTAACAGTATTTTTTTCATACATACATTTCCTTCGTAATCTATAGTTATAATACATGCTTTCCAAAAAATAACTTTTCTCATAAATAATAATAATTTGCATGAAAATAACTGCTTTAATTTATTCCCTTACCTGACTACTGAGAAAGCCCCTAAAATATCCTAACCTAACACCCGTTGGATTTCCTGATCAATACCCTGAAAATGAAAATTCGCAGTACTAAACTTCAGTATTTCTACGTGTACATCATTTCCTATAACTACCGTAAGGTCAAATTTGGCTTAAAAAGTCTTACCTCAACTTAGGGATGATTTCCAACTTGCTTTCACCAACGATCCGCTCCGGCAGATTTGGAGAGAACTTCCCCAGGAGCGTCATGATGACTTCGAATTGTCGATCCGGCGTAAATCTGGCCCAAAATCGATGAGAGAGCAAGAAAGAACCGAAGGGAGGAGAGAGAGAGTGAATGGTTGCTTAATCTTGAAGTAAAAATTCAGATTTTTGATATTTATAGAACTGGATTCGTCAACGAGCCACGTCATTTGTCGACGAATCCTTCAATAATTTTGTTGACGAAATTCAGTCCTTGTCGACAAAATTCAGTCGGCTCAAAAACTCTCTCGATATTTCCTCGTTGACGAAATTCAGTCTTTGTCGACGAATTCTCTTATACCCTTGTTGACGAATCCCCTGTATTCGTCGACGAAGTCAACTTCCTTTTTTTGTTACTATTTTCGAAAGAACCGAAGGGAGGAGAGAGAGAGTGAATGGTTGCTTAATCTTGAAGTAAAAATTCAGATTTTTGATATTTATAGAACTGGATTCGTCGACGAGCCACGTCATTTGTCGACGAATCCTTCAATAATTTTGTTGACGAAATTCAGTCCTTGTCGACGAAATTCAGTCGGCTCAAAAACTCTCTCGATATTTCCTCGTTGACGAAATTCAGTCTTTGTCGACGAATTCTCTTATACCCTTGTCGACGAATCCCCTGTATTCGTCGACGAAGTCAACTTCCTTTTTTTGTTACTATTTTCCATTTCTCTTTCTCTTTATCATTTTAATTCCATTTTTATTCGGGTTGTCACAATATGATAATAACTTTTAATACTAAGGTTCAAGCAAGCTATGTTCTTCTAGTAAGCATTTAAGAACAACTTATAATATGACCAGAAAAAGCAATCATATGCATCTTAAAGATAGACCATTCAAATGCACTATCATATAGGAAATTTTGAAAAACTTTGTGGCTACACAAGATAGTTAGAAAAAATTTTCAATACAATCATCATAGTTGAGCACATGCCATAGTAATCTATGCTGAAGGTAAGGTGAGCACATGACTTGGAATTTTATAAAATCTCCCCCTTTAAATTTGAATGCAATGCTAAGATGAAATGAACTATTTATATCAAATATTGATTTCATTTGGAGTGTTAACAGTATAAGCAGACATTTTTGAATCTTTTAAAACAACTATAGAAGACAAATGCATAAGAAGAAATTTATATTAAGGCATACTATAATGCTCATAAACCTAAGAACAATCCATATCTAATTATAATGCCATAACAGCTGGAAATGATGTTCAGGGGTTTTTAAAAGAGTCTCAATATTCAAAAAACGAACCATGATGCAAATGAGTCCTGAATTCTTTTTCTCTAAGAATAGAGCTCAGCTTGTAGCACCCTGACCCTCTAGGTGGGCCCGGAGTGCCACTAAACATACATAACATACATCTCTCTGATACCATACATATACAACCTGCCCAAACAAGGGAAAAATGGGTGTTCCATACTGATATGAATAAACATGCACAACGGAAATACATACATCATCTAATACTTACCAGAGTTTCTAATTGTTCCCTTATACATCCATACATAACTGAAAACATAATCTGCTATATATTGCAATCCCCAAAAGAAATAGACATTATCTAATATCTCACCAGCTTTGACAAGGACTATCTACTATCCAAACTTAACTAGGTAAAATGCTAGGCTCGATCCCTCGGAGCACTTGAAACAACATTTGTATGCTAGGGTGAGACACCTCTCAGTAAAACAGATTATATTATTGTCAATTTGTGGTTAACATGAGATTTCGTGTGTACATATACTGCTAACATTTAAATACATTTAATTGGAATTTAAAATTTGTATTACTCTGTAAATCTAAAAATACATACTTTCATACTAACATATTGTTGGCTTAGTATAGTTCTTTCTATAGTAAATGTACCCATAAATGCCTAGAAGATACAACTTGGTCTGTAGGACTAGCGTTGTCACACCATCACATACATGTGCGACATGCTTCCCCCCATGACGGGTTGTGCGGCCCGAAAGTTGGACCTAGCAAATAGCCGGTCGACTAATGCTAAATCAAACATAAAGTAGTACGATGGTGCTTACTCTCTCTATGCTCGAAGGCTGAGTCATCCGGAATTGCTACATCGGATGGGGCCTCGGAATTTCTACATCAGGGAGTATACCTATGCCACCAATCGTCTTTCCCATCCACACTCTATTTGAGACGTGTGGTTGCACCCCTATATACATATAGCTACGGTACCGTACTCTTACCATGAGATCATAACAATAGGGCTTTATTATCATATATGACAATTTACATCGTATAAAACTGTAATCATAATTCATTTCATAAAACTATATAGGACATAAGCTATACAAAATTCGGAAAGCTGTCTTTGGTACGTCCTCCACTTTCACCTTTAGATGGTGATACCCAGTGTAACAACCTGATTTTTCATGCCATTTTTTTCTACTTAAATATATATAAAATATATAGCAAATATTTCTGTACTAACTACTGAAAACATCTCAAGCCCAAGGGAGCACTGAGGAAACTCTGAACACAACACATTCCTAAGCAGCGGTAAACATAAAACTGTAAACAATATTTACAATACCAAAAATCTAAAAAGTCCCAAAATATACATTACAAAGTACCCAGTGACATCATCAAAAACCCTAGGATCTACCCAAACAACCAATACCCAGGAAACACTCACCCTTCAAAAAGGCAGCATAAGAAATCTCTCTACCTGCGAGCCTGATCTGCTCGCCTAATTGGATCACCTGAAAAATGTTAAGTCACTGGGATGAGACGACGCTTAGTAAGAGAAGATATGCTATTACTAGTGTGTGGCAACTGAGTTACACATCTAATTTACTTATATAATACTGAAACTGTAAAGTTGATATTCTAGTATACTGTACAGATCACATTTATTATAGTTTAAAATACAACTGTATATATGAGTATTCTAATTACACATAATTCTAATATTATATTAAAACTGCTGCTACACTGTAAATCCGTATATATAAACATCCTTGATAATACCCTGGGAACTGAATGTCATAATTTAACCCCTTATGACAAGGTTGTGCGGCCCGTAGGTGGGACTTACTCTGGTTGGCCTACCAGGCAAGTCAATCCATATCTCTATCAATCAACTATCTAGCCCACTACGGTCTCTCCGGGCATACTACTACTCTATCTCGTCTAACCAACCACCTTAACCCAGCTTTCTAGGGAGACTGCAATCTCTCCTGCCGCGGTTAGATGGAATCCACACACTATTTGAGATATGTGGTTGCACTCTAATATGAAATAGCAACGGTACCGTGCTCTGTTGTTTGAATCTGACTGAATATTTCCATAGGATCTGATACTATTTAGTATTGATATATATAATTATCTTACTGTTTTTACCATGATATAGAAATAACCATAACATTTAAAAACATATCTGCATATTTTATATATCTATCTGAATAACTGAATAACTAAATAATTGAATAACTGTATAACTGAGTGTTATAGTTCTGTAGTCATGGTATTCTGAAAATACTATAAACTATATTTTCTGGTAACTGTATATAGATATCTTCTGCTAGTATACTGTAAAACATGTTATTTGTAAAACTGTAGTGATACTTTAGTAAACTATTAAGAACCAATGCCACACAAATAAGCAATTAAATTCTCATGCTCTAAAATTTGTAACTTTTGTTGTAATAATAATAATGATATTCTAAAAAATCTGAATAATAAGTTGATATAAATATATGTACATAACCTTTTGATATACTTTCTAAAATCCCTAGCATAACATATTTCCTTTACCTATCTGATTGCGAGGTTGGCCTCCACTCAACACTCCACTCTCGCACCCTTGGTGTACCAACCCCAAAACCTACATTTATATACACATATTCTCTAGTAAATCAACACACCCATAATTTCTAAAATTGCCTATTCATAAATTTCTTAACCCATAATTTACCTAGGTCCCTGAACAGATACTTGCTGGGATCCTCAACCCATGACTATAGGGGCCCAAAACACCCTATTCCTGAAAATATAACACTCCAAATTTATTCCACAAAACACCAGTATATTCTCATAATAAACAAAATCTGGCCTCAAATAATACTGGTAATACTGAAAATACCTAAAAATTCACTTACCCAAGTTTTAGGATGGTTCCCAAGTTGGCCTAACCAACAAATCATTCCAGCAGATTTGAAGAGAATCTTCCCAGGAGTGACGTGGCGGCCTCGGATCGTCGAATTGATGAAGAACGGAGCCGGAGTCAAAGAGATAAGGAGGGAGGGACGATTTTAGAAAGAGAGAGAGACAACTTGGATGCAAAATTCCTCGTAGAAAAGAATTCTTGGTTGTTTATACCCCTGGCTTCATCGACAAGACACGTCACTTCGTTGACGAGGCCAAGAAGCAAGTTAGTCAACGAACACCCTACCCTCATCGACGAAATTCAGAGCATGAAAATAGCCTCTCGGTAAATTCTCGTTGACGAGACATGCGTCCATGTCGACAATCCCAAGAAGACGATTCGTCGATAAACGCTCTGTGTTCGTCGATGAGGCTCTGTTCCTTCTGTGAAAATTTTCCTTCTATTTTCTTTATTATTTAATTCCAATAATTATTCGGGTTATTACACCGAGATCGCAGATCAATCTTAGAGAAGACTTGTGTGCCCTGTAGCTGGTCAAACAGATCATCAATTCTGGGTAGCACGTATCTATTCTTTACTGTCACCTTGTTAATCTCTTTATAGTCGATGCATATCCTCATTGACCCATTCTTCTTCTTTACAAATAATACCGGTGCTCCCCAGGGTGAAACACTTGGTCAGATGTATCCTTTATCTAGTAGCTCCTGTAACTGCTCCTTCAACTTTCTCAGTTATGATGGAGCTATACAATACGAAGCTTTCGATATTGGCGCCGTACCTGGAATCAACTCTATATCAAAATCCAACTCGCAATCTGGAGGTAATCCCGGCAAGTCTTCGGGAAACACATCGAGAAACTCACTCACTATAGGAATCTCCTCTAGCTTGAGTTCTTCTTTCATCATTTCTTTCACATACGCTAAGTATCCCTAGCATCCCTCCTAGAGTAATCTACTAGCCTGGATAGTTAAGAGGATCTATGGTGCATAATGCACACACGACCCTATGAACTTGAATTCCTGCTCCCTAGGAGGCCTGAATACTACCTCTTTCCTATGGCAATCGATATTGGCATAATTGGCTGATTGCTAGTCCATACCCCGAATGATATCGAAGCCATGCATATCAAACATAATAAGGCTGACTGGTAAAACTCTCCCCTAAATCTCTACTAGGAAATCCAGAGTCACCTTATTAGAGATGACCACTGATCCTGACGGTATAGCCACTGCTAAATCATCATCTAACTGCTGCACATCTAAGTCATATAGTTTGACGAATCCCTAGGAAATAAAGGAATGCGTCACTCTTGAATCAAATAATATGATAGGTTTATTCGAAAGCACGTAAATAATATCTGTGACTACATCCCCAGCGTTCTCTACATCGCACGAAGTTAGGGAATACACCCTTGCTTGGGTTGTACCCCTCTGATAACCACCACATTGCGCCTAAGCACCTCCTCTATATGGCTATTATAGGGGTGCGTTACCACCCAACATGCTGCAATAGCATGCCATATGTCTTGGTTTGCCACACCTATAGCAAACCCACCCAGCAAACACTTCCCAGAATGAGGTTTGCCACAAGAAGGACAAAATGGTAAGGACGTGTTACCTTGAGATGTACCACCTCTGGTCTCTCACCGTTGACCTTCACCACCGCCATATTTCTTCCAAGCGCCCTGCCTCGCGCCTAAATAAGAACTGGGAGGTGTTGGCCTCTTCTTCTGAATATGGACTTCTACGTCCTCCTACAGGTTCTCCTCTGCTACAGTGGCTTTGTCTACCAGAGTAGCAATGTTCTACAACTGCAAGATCGTCGTCTGCTTTCGGATCTCCTTCTTTAGATCCCTATGAAACTTCTAGGCCTTCATTGCCTCATTCGGTACCATAAATGTAGCAAATCAAGATAGCTCCTAGAATCTAGCAGTGTCTTGCTGAGCTATCAGCTACCCCTGCGTCAGACTCATAAATTCCTCCATCTTCACATTCCTGACCATGGTTAGGAAGTACCACTCAAAGAATATCTCCCTAAAACGGACCCATGTCATCGCCACTGGTATCGGTCGATGCTTCTTTAGCATCTTTACTGATTTGCACCATCTCTCTACCTTATTTGTCAACTTGAACGTTACAAAGGCCACTCTCTGCTTCTCCATGCAATTCAAGACATCCAGGATTTTCTCGATCTCCTGAATCCAGTTCTCTACTCGAATCAGGTTTGCATTTCCTACGTAGGCAGGAGGCTTCAGTCAAGTGAACTGATCGATGGAGCATCCTAACTCAGTTGTGGGATGGTCGTGCCCTCTATTTGTTCGCACCACCTCAGTCATAAGCTACTGTGCGAAGTCCCATAGTACAACCGTGGAGTCATTGCCGACTACATAGCCAGCTCCCTCACTACTACTGCCTCCAACGTTGGCAGTATTATCCCTAGACTCCATCCTGAAGAAGCAATCGAGAAGATTGTTTAGAAACTTAATAACCTACATATCGGCTAATACTACAATACTATAAAACTCATTTCCCTAAATTAACATTCCTAATATTAACGTACTCTGATAACTCAACATTCCCTAAATTAACATTCCTAATATTAACGTACTCTGATAACTCAACATTCTCATTCTAACTCAGTTTCCACCCCTCCATTTGGAAACAAAACCGTCAATAGATTGTCGTGCTTTTTAGAACCGCTGACTGTTCTAGAAAAAAACAGAAGTCTGTCAATGGATTCCTGTCCCTAGGTCTACAAATCAAAACTCAAAATCTTATTTTCATCCTATACCCTGGTAAAGTCTAGTCTGCAGAACCTAGGAACCTAAGCTCTAAACATTTCCACAACTAGGCAGTGTGAAACTTATCACACTTCCGGCTGGCTATGGCTCTTATACCAACTATAACGCCCCGACGCTCTAGGTGGGCCAGGAGTGCTACTATTCATACATAACTTGCATATATTTAATAACATACATAAACTACCTGCCCTAAACAGGGACTGTCACGCCCCGAACCTGGCAATGGGATCCAGGGTGTGATGTAGTAACCTAACCTATCCCTGTATCATACAAAACACAAATGATACTATAATGAATGAAGTTCTAACCCCGTGGGGTTCCCGTGCACCCTATACACATTCACATACACGACATATACGTAGTGGAAACATTCATTCCATACATACTTAGTACCATACCAGAGTTTATACAAATAGAGTCTATGCTCTATATTGCAAAACATAACCCAGGGTGCTAGCAATACCCAAAACGACAACCCCGTTATAGTCCTAGTACTTACACAAGTACTTCACGTAGTAAACTGACCTCCATGCTCCCAACACAAGGACGCCAGCTCTGGTTACTCGAAGGACCTGAAAACATGTACGTACGATAGGGGTGAGACACCTCTTAGTAAGGAAGAATCAGGTTATATGGTGTGTGACATATGAGTGTTATCATGACATATAAAAATATACACGGTTCAGTTCTAGTATTTCCACAAAAAAATTCCCAACACACACATGATCAAGTAACCCGGTGTCGTCACACCCTTCGGCAAGAAGCCAGCTCGCATTACACGGTGTCCCTGGCATATGGCGTAGCCCCAGGCTCCCATGGCATCGTACCGGTACACCTGGTGGATCCACATCCTTTGGTGATCAGCCAGTAAGAGGCGATATTTCACGCCCTCGGGTATAGAGTCGGACACTTTTGCCACTAGCAGGTGGTATTTCATACCCTCAGATATAGAGCTGGACACTCTTTCACAACTTGGAACATTTCAGAACATACGTTCCTATATCTCATTTCAAAAAATCACAACTCATGCATATTCATATAACAGTTCATTCCACACTTATTTGGTAATCACAAAATCATGATTTTCAAAATATAGCTTAAAACAGATCAAGGCCCGACCATCTCCATAACACAATATATCCACGATTTTCCAATGAAACTAGAGATGCAACCCGAGGCCCCCTTTTTCCCAAAACCGTAACATGAAAATCCCATAATTTTTACCCATTAGATTTCCCCAAATAAGTAGCCAAAACACACACAGGATTGTGAACCACAGTTCTACCGAATCCAATTTTGAAAATAACCGATATAAATAGAATCCCCTTACCTTTTCGCGAAAATCCAAACATGAACTCTACGGCTCCTAAATAGCAAACCGAGTTCCCAAAATCTATAAATCATAGTACAATAATTACTTATAATTCTACGCTCTACAGGTCCGCCGAAACAAAAATGAAAATTGAGCCTTAGCTTGATTTTTGGGTCAAAACCCGAAGACCTCAAAACGAAGATCCATTCCACATAACACATAGAGATTTCTTCCCTAATCCTCACAGTAACATTGGTTTGTCAATTCTAACAACAAACGACGAAGAAATCTAAAGAAAAAGAGCGTGACTTCGAGTTCTAAAGAGAGAGAGAGAGAGAGAGAGAGAGAGAAAACCTTAATAACTTAGATTCAAAGCAAAGAAATGGATATTTATAAAGCCTTTGACTCGGCCAACCTCGTTGACGAGACAACGTCTTCGTTGACGAGCCAACGAAGGAAATTCGTCGACGTAGTGGCGGGCTCGTCGACGAGCTTGAGATTTCCAAATTTCCCGAAACCCTTCGGCTTCTCCTCGTCAATGAACCTCTGAATTTCGTTGCCAAACAACAGAAGGGCCCTCGTCAAAGAAACTCTGGTTTCGTCGACGAAGCCTGCTTAATTAACTATTTTACCCTTTTCTTATTTATTTATTTCATATCTCACGGGTCGGGTTCTTATAACCTCCCCTCCTTACAAAAATTTTATCCTCGAAATTTGTAATTTCTCATTTACGAACTCATCCACCCAACCAAATACACATACTCGACTCTAGGAAGAGCCGGCGGCCACTTACAACGCAACCCCGTCACAATACACACATACCCTCACTTATGGCGGAGGAATACCGTGGTTATATACATATTCCATCTCGAGAGTTCATAATAACACATATCTCGAGAGTTCATAATAACACATACTCCCAGAGACAAACAACCTATACAATACAATAGCAGTATCATTCACACGTACTCAACTAACTCTACTATCCAACCTACCTCTCAAAACAACTGTGGATACTTCCGGTGTATCTCCGTTTCCAATTCCTAAGAAGCTTCCTCAACATTGTGATTCTGCCACAATACCTTCACTAGCAGTATATCCTTGGTATGTAACTTCTGAACTTTACGGTCCAGAATCTGAACGGGTACCTCCTCATACGCTAAAGCATCCCCAATTTCCAAGCTCTCGTAACTAATGCCGATTGAATTTGTGGTGTCGAAAGCTGTCACATCCCGAACTTGGCAATGGGATATAGGGTGTGATGGAGTAACCTAACCTGTCCCTGTATCATACAAAACACAAATGATACTATAATGAATGAGGGTCCGACCCCATGGGGTTCCTATGCACCCTATACACATTCACATACACGACATATATGCAGCAGAAAAATTCATTCCATACATACTTAGTACCATACCAGAGTCTATGCTCCATATTACAAAACATAACCCAGGGTTTTAGCAATACCCAAAACGACAATCTCGTTATAGTCTTAGTACTTACACAAGTACTTCATGTAGTAAACAGACCACTACGCTCCCAACACAAGGACGCTAGTTTCGATTACTCGAAGGACCTAAAAACATGTACGTACGATAAGGGTGAGACACCTCTCAATAAGGAAAAACCAGGTTATATCGGTGTGTGGCATATGAGTGTTTTTATGAAATATAAAAATATATACAATTCAGTTCTAGTATTTCCACAAAACAGTTCCCAACACACACATGATCAAGTAACCCGACTTCGTCACACACTTCGGCACAAAGCCAGCCCACACTACACGGCGTCCCCGATATATGGCATAGCCCTAGGCTCCCATGGCATCGTACTGGTACATATGGTGGATCCACACCCTTTGGTGATCAGCCAGTAAGAGGCGATATTTCATGCCCTCGGATATAGAGCCAGACATTCTTGCCATTGGCAGGTGGTATTTCACACCCTCAGATATAGAGCCGGACACTTTTTTACAACCTGGAACATTTCGGAACACACGTTCCTATATCTCATTTCAGCAAATCACAACTCATGCATATTCACATAGCAGTTCATTCCACACCTATTTGGTAATCACAAAATCATGATTTTCAAAATACAGTTTAAAACGGTTCAAGGCCCGGCCAAATCCATAACACAATATATAACACAATATATCCACGGTTTTCCAACAAAACCAAAGATGCAACATGACGCCCCCTTTTTCCCAAAACCGTAACATGAAAATCCTGTAATTTTTACCCTTTAAATTTCCCCAAATAAGTAGCCAAAACACTCATAGAATCGTGAACCATAGTTCTACCGAATCCAATTTTGAAAATAACCGATATAAATAGAATCCCTTACCTTTCCCCGAAAATCCAAACACAAACTCTATGACTCCTAAATAGAAAATCGAGTTCCCAAAACCTATAAAACATATTACAATAATTACTTATAATTCTATGCTCTATAGGTCTACTGAAACGGGAATAAAAATCGAGTCTTACCACATTTTTTAGGTCAAAACCCGAAGACCTCAAAATGAAGATCCATTCCACAAAACATGTAGAGATTTCTTCCCTAATCCTAGCAGTAACGTTGGTTTGTCGATTCTAACAACGAACGGTGAAGAAATATAGAGAGAGAGAGAGAGAGAGAGAGAGTATGACTTCGAGTTATAGAGAGAGAGAGAGAGAGAGAGAGAGAGAGAGAGAAAGAGAAAAAAAAAACCTTGATAACTTAGCTTCTAAGCAAATAAATGGATATTTATAGAGCCTTTGACTCGGCCAACCTCATCGACAAGGCGGCGTCTTCGTCGATGAGTCAGCGAAGGAAATTCATTGACGTAGCAGTGGGCTCGTCGACGAGCCTGAGATTTTCAGATTTCCCAAAACCCCTCAGCTTCTCCTCGTTGATGAACCTTCGAATTTCATCGCCAAACAATAGAAGGGCCTTTGTTGACGAAACTCATACTTCGTCGACGAAGCCTGCTCAATTTACTGTTTTACTCTTTTCTTATTTATTTATTCCATATCTCACGGGTCGGGTTCTTACAGGGAGATACGGGTGTATCATACTGATCTGTATTCTTATGCACAGTGGAAAACATAAACATTCATATATCTTCTAATTGACTTACTAGAGTTTCTAACTGTATCTTATATACTTCCATACATACTTAAAGCATAATTTGTCCTTACATTCCCAAAAGACATTCTGAACCAAGTCTAGTACATGTACAAAACTTTCGTAAACTAATGAAAAACTACGCTCCAAGTCCCTCTAGAAGACTAGGACCGATTTCCTGCAGAACCTAAAACATAGGTTGTATGTTGGGGTGAGACATTTCTCAATAAGGTGTATAATATTACACCAGTGTGTGACAACATGAGTTTATTTCAGTAGAAGCAATTAAATATTTAAAACATTCTAAATCCTGTGTGTGTGTGTGTGTGTGTGTGTGTGTATATATATATATATTCATGCAATAGATAATTCAGCATCATTACAAGCAAGAGTTCCCGAGGTTAGGGTAGGGTATAGGCCTATACACTGTACAGTCCTTCGCTCAGTACTTAACCCTGTGACTTTGCCTATTTAGTTTTTAAATCATGTATATGTATTTAGAACTCAACCCAACTTTGAAACATGAAACTACGCCATTTACTTCCCCTATGGCATGGGTTGTGCATCATAAAGCTCTGATCTAGACTTGGTTACTACAGGCTTGTCAGACATCATATTCTTCAGTCTGATTTGGCCATCACCACCTTGGTCCACGATCAACCAGTGGCCCTTCATACCAAACTAACTACTAGATACCCACACTCCAATCTAGCATGTGGTTGCACTGTGTCTCTTTGTTCTAGCAATGGTACCACACTTACTGATAATGAGCTTTTTAAGGCTTTTTGATAATAATAAACTTTTTAAGGCTCTCTAATAATAATAAGCTTTTTAAGGCTCTCTTAGTAACAAACTGTCCAAGGCGGTTCCAACATCATATATATAATTTATAATAAAAGCATATTAACCTGTTTTCATTTCATAAATCATCTATGCAATTCCATTTTCTTTCACAATCTCATTCATTCATTCTTTCATACTTTCATTCTTTCATTCATTCTTTCTTTCATACATTCATTCTTTCTGTGGTATAAACCGGCACACACCCTTTCGGTTTAACCCTTACATACTTTGTGCTCGGTACCTAACTGACATCTCTTTTCTGCATTTCTTGATAATCATTTGGAACTCTAGTTCCCATATTTTATAAACATACTTTTCATTTCAATACAATACCATTTCATATCACATGCCACACTCATTTGGTCAAAATATGATATACAATGTATATGGCTCGTGAAAATCATTTAATATGGAAAACAAGGATTTCAAGCATCTTTTACTTAAGTTTAAAACAAATAAAGATGTTTTGAGAAGTTTGAGATCATACGCCAAAACACTAGTTTTTACCAAAAATGTAAAACCATAAAACCGATAATTTTATCAAGTAGAATTTTCCAAAGGAACAGTCATATCGTACATATAAACATAAGCTACAGTTTTACCGGTTTAGTTTTCTAAAATAACTGATATCAACAGATCCCGTAACGACCTGCTTATTTTACCATAAATTTTTTTTTTCCATAATAATATCCAATATAATAATTCTGGAAAATCATAATCAACCTAGACCCATAAGTACTAGGAAATAACCTAAAACACAACACAAATTCTTGAGCAGCAAGAAACGTAAAATCATATACATATCAAATTGTCCAACCAACACAATACCAGAGTCTAACTACAACTTTCATAAACATACACATAACCCAAAACATCCAAAAGTGGCCTAGGGTCACCAACAAAAAATCTTTCAAACTCTAGCAACAAGACTTACCCTTTAGACAGGGTAAAACAGCTGAACTCTAGCGCTATGGAGCTTTATCCGCTCTTTTATCCGGGGCTCCTGAAATGTTTAAATAATTTGGGTGAGACACCTCTCAGTAAGGAAAATAAACTAATACCGGTGTGTGGAAACATGGGTAATTCTGTGATATACATATAACAGTATAAAAATCATACTTACTAAATCTACCCGTATCATATCTATAGAAAAACATATTTTATCATATAATGGTATAACATACTGGATTTTTGTACTTATAAATTATCTCATATAACTGTATATAGAAAACACCCTGGATGGATAGCTGGCTGTTGTCATGTCTTACCCTCACATGATTGGGTGTGCAGCTCGAAGGCAAGACTTAGCAATGACTGGCCGACCACACTAGATAAAACAAAAGTATGTAAGTACGATGGGTTTGCCCTTCCTGGTTCGAATACCAAAGGGACGCCTGTGCTAGAATAAACCACATCAACTGCTGATCTCCCACTGCCCCATCAGCAAGCGGTAGCACTAACATAATCATAATCGTGATCATATAGCTACGGTACCGTGCTTCGTGAAAGCCTAAACCAAGTAAACCAGGTTCTAATAACATATAATATATTTCCAAATAATGATACATGGCTATTTCATAATAATAACTGTCAAGTTAATATCTTCATATAATTTTGCATAACATATCATAAAAATCTTTGGCCCTTACGTCGCCGGTATTTCACATAAAATTCTCAGCCCGTACGCCGACATATCGTATAAAAACCTTGGCCCGTACGCCAACATATCATATAAAAACCTCGGCCCATACGCCGACATATCATATAAAATCCTCAGTTTGAAAAATCTTTGTATCATTCTAACATTTTCTCGGAAGCGGTAAAAACATACTTATTTTGTAAACATAATACTCCATCATTATAATTTTCCATGGTAAATTTTACTCATGCCACACAAAATAGGTATTAATCATATTTATGATCAATATCATTTTTTCCAACATAATTCTACAACATACATAGTTATATGAAATTAAATGCTGTAAAATAATAAATACATTTTCATGAAATCTTGACTTAGTTTATCCCCTTACTTGATTTATGAAAAACCCCTACAATGTCTAGTCTTACACTTGCAGGGTTCCCCATTCAACACCCTGAAAACAACATCTTCCTAAACAAAACTTCAGTATTTCTTTGATTACTACATTTTCTACAACTATAGGAAAGTCAAATATTAAATAAAAAGCCTTACCCTGAATTTGGGAGGGAGTCCAAATTAGCCCCAACAACAATCCACTCCAGCAGCCTTGAAGAGAACTTCCTCAGGAGTGTCGTGGAGGCTTCGGATCATCAATCCGGCGAAGAATGGACCCAGAATATTAGAGAGAAGGGAGAGGGGATGAACAGGAGAGAGAGAGAGAGAGAGAGAGAGAGAGAGAGAGAGAGGGAAATTCCACGTGAAAATTATGCGCTGAAAACTGAGTTTGAACTATTTATACACCTACACTCGTCGACGAGCCACATCACTGTGTCGATGAGGCCACAAAGGAAGTTCATTGATGAACACTTATTTCTCGTCAATGGAATTCAGAACTAAAAATAGTCTCTCGGTATATTCTCGTTGACGAGACATGCGTCCCCGTCGATGATCCCAATAAGCCACTTCAGCTTTCGTTGATGAGGACCTGCTGTGACCCTCTTTACAATTTCCTTTCCCTCCTTTTATTATTCAAATACCATAATTCTTTGGGTCTCTATAGATCCCCTTACCTTTATCCTAAAAATAACCGAGAAGCTCGAAAATCCAACCCTAGATTTTTCCCAAAATCTAGAATCTTCTTTGCTAGACTAGTAAATATTCGCTCCCTAATTGTCACGGTATCTTCCGATTGTTGAAATGGCCAACAAACAGCGAATGATCAAAGAAAGAAAGAGAGTTTACTCTGGTTCTAGAGAGAGAGAGAGAGAGAGAGAGAATTTTGCTTTCTTAATGAAGAAACAAACAAAATATCCTATTTATAGACCCTTGACTTGGTCCAACTCATCGACGAATTGGTCCTTCATTGATGAACCACAGAAGGCTCTTCGTTGACGGGGTTCTGAATTTCGTCGATGAAGCATAGAAGGGCCTTCATCGGCAAGAACTTGGACTTCATTGACGGAGCTTCTAAAAATCCCCTATTTACCCTTTTCTTATTTTATGGATTCGGGTCTTTACAATACCCCCTCCTTATAAGAATTTCATCCTCGAAATTTGCTAACTAGTACCAAGCATACTCTAATCTTACAACTCAGCTTACAGAAGAGTTGGCTGCCACCCACATAGCGGCTCTAGCCCAAGTTTATTACCTACCCTCACTTATGGTGGAGGAATACCGTAGTTACATCATAATGTCCCAAGAGATTACAATATTCAAACAAAACTCTCTCAGAGACCATACATACTATAAATCTGCACAACCTACTCTACTAAACCTATATACGTGCTTACTTACACACCATTCTGCTTACTTATCTGGTACTGACCATCTCTAAATAACTGAGGATACTTCTGATGTAACTCTGACTCTAACTCCCACAAAGCTTCCTCTATTGCGTGATTACACCATAGTACTTTCACTAATGGTATCTCCTTAGTGCGTAGCTTCTGTACCTTCTGAGCTAGAATTTGAACGAGTACCTCCTCGTATGCTAAGGCATCACCGATCTTTAGAGGTTCATAACTTAGCACGTGTGAAGGTTCCTACACGTACTTCCTTAGCACTAATACATAAAACACGTCATGAACTCTGTATTACTTGAAAAAGGTTATTTAACTTGGTTGATTGAATTTTGATTCAAGAGTATATAAATATACATATATTCTTCAAAGACCTCATTATTGAAAAACCTAGTTTGATTAAAAGAGTGATCTTGAAAGTACCTATACATATACATAGCTATTTTAAACAAGATCATTATTTGATTTATGGTGTGTGATTGATTGAAAGGTTTGATTCAAGTGTGTGTTTGCTAAAGGATCTATATTTTAGATATACTAACGATTGATTAAATATCCTTGAAACTTATAACTATACATTTTATTGAGGGATATTTTCTGGAAAATAATATATTCAGTTTGTGATTGAATACTTGAAATAAAACTTTATGATTTTAATTGAGTTTATATTCAAGACAAAGTTTTTGTTAGCAAGTTCAAATCAAACATACTTGTGCATTTTTGCAAAGTGAACCAAAAACCCTAGTTTACTTCAAAACATTTTGAATATATCTTTACTTGGGAGTTGTGGTTAAATAGAGATTTGTGTGTTGAAGCATATCATACATAAAACGATTATATCATTTTTCATACATTCATGAGCTTCAAGTTATATCATATGTTAATGTATTAGGGTTTTGAATTGTACTTACCAGCTTTTGTTAGAAGCATTGTTTTGAGTGTTAATTTTCAGATTCTATTGTATACACGGTTCGGTGTGTGAACCGGTGTGTGAGGAGAGAGTTGTATCTCTTGTAAGCAGCGAAGTAGGAGGAAGCTGTGCCTCTTATAAGCAGTGCATTGTAAAGGAAGCTCCGTCACACTTTAAGGAGCAAGGTTTTTATGAATTCTTGAGTGGTTGCTCAAGGCGAGGATGTAGGCCAAGTCGGCTGAACTTCGTAAAACTGTGTTTATCTTCTCTTTTCCCTTTACTATTTATTTTCAGCACTGCATTTAAATTATGTATATTGCATGCATAGATTGGATAGTCTTGCACAAGAGTAATTGAGTAACAATAATTTATTGGTAAATTTATAAGAAGGGTTTAAGAAGTAAATAAGTGTCTTAGAATTTTTTAAATACCCAATTCACCCCCCCCTCTTGGGATTACACCTGATTCAACACTCTGGATAGTGCTGGAGGTAACGCCACTCAATAAGCAACCAGACGTATCCTTTCTAGGATCTCAAATGGCCCAATATACCGAGGGCTTAACTTCCCCTTCTTCCTAAACCTCATTACTCCCTTCATTCGAGCGATCTTTAGGAATATCATATCTCCTACCTCAAACTCTAGCTCTCGTTGGCGAGTATCTGCATAACTCTTCTGCCGATTATGTGTTGCCCTGATCCTCTCTCTAATTAGCTCGACCTTTAAGGAGGTCTGCTAAATCAGTTCTGGTCCTAGTATCTACCGCTCGCCTACCTCATCCCAGTACAACGGAGATCGACACTGACAACCATACAATGCCTCATATGGTGCCATTTCTATACTAACTTGGTATTTGTTATTATATGCAAACTCCAAAAGCGATAAATATCGTATCCATTTGTCTCCAAAATCCAATGCCCATAGCATAACCTCTAAAGCCTGAACAGTCTTCTCGGATTGTCCATCCGTTTGCGGGTGAAACGATGTACTGAATATGAGCTATGATCCCAAGGCATCCTATAGAATCTTCCAGAAATGAGAAGTAAAATGTGGGTCTCAATCTAAAATGATAGAAATTAGGATGTCGTGGAGTCGTACAATCTCTTGCACATATAGCTTTGCCAGCCTATTTAGAGAATAGCTAACTTTGATGGGAATAAAATGTGCAATCTTCGTCATCCGATCTACTACAACCCACATAGCATTCTGCTTATGCACCGTTGCATGTAACCCCGACAAAAAATTCATCAAGATATGCTCCCACTTCCACTTGGTAATGTTAAGTAGCTGAAGTGGTCCTGCTGGCGTCTGGTGTTCTGCCTTAACCTGCTGACATGTCAAACACTACTCTAAAAAATGAGCAATCTCTCTTTTCATGTTAGATCACCATAAAGATTCCCTTAGATCTTTGTACATCTTCGTACTCCGTGGATGTACGGTGTAGGGTGAATGATGTGCCTCGTCTAGAATGACCCGTTTAATTTCGACGTCATTTGGTACACAAATCTTGCTATGGAATCTCAATATCCCATCTCTTGATACATTGAAATCTGGCTTTGAACACTTTTTAAGATAAGGAGTGATTGATTGATAAAATTGCTCATCAATGAGATGGAAGAAACATGAAGGGAATTTTTCTATTGCGGACAACTTTTAGTATTTTGGACATAAATTTTTTTATATGACTGCAAATTGAACGTTCTTAGTATCAATAGAAAGTTAAGAAAAAAGTTCTACAACTTTCATGTTAGGCACTTTTTATGATAATAAATTATTGATTAAGAAAATTACTCATCAATGAGCCAAAAGAACCATTAAGGGGATTTTGAAAAGCTTGTTTTGGAATTTTTCATTTCAAAAAGGTTTTTTGCACATTTCTAAAATGATTTCCCATGAAATATAGAGTGCCTAAGGTCAGTCTAAGGTCATGGTTGAACTTCAATATAAATTATGAGGAATGCATGCACATATGAACCCTAATTACAATTACAACTTAAAATAAATGAAATCTTCATTCTTCTATTCGTTGGAATATGCCGAGGTGTGATCTTTAAGTGCATTTACGTCTTCCATTTTGCATCATCATCAGTGCTTCTAGATTTATTAACTTGTTCAAACACTCAATGCACAAATGAGATATTGTTGTTTGTCATAATCAAGATAGGGATTGGACTCAAAAAGTCAATAAAGTGTATGGCGGAGACTAATAAAGATTATCTAGGCTTGGAAAAAGGATTTGATTATGGTCAAGACATGAGAGGTATAGTTAATTTGAACGCATATGAAATATAATTTAAGACACGTAAGGCATGAGGATAAGAATCATTTGAGTAACTGTTAGAAAATTGAGCTTACTTCCATGAGGGAGACAATTCCACTCAAGGTAAAGAGGTTGATTTAGATATACTAAATGATCTATAATGCTACATTTAAGGAAAAATGATTAGAACTTACAAGTAAGAGGGAGATTTGTGATACCCCGTGGAAGAAAGACTTAAAATGATTAGATATTACTACCCATATCAATAAGGTGCACCTTTCTTTTTGGGAGCCTTCCCATAAGAACTCCATGGTTAAGCGTGCTTGGCTTGGAGTAATCTTGGGATGGATGACCTTCTGGGAAGTTTTCTCAGGAAGTACATGAGTGAGAACAAAACACACTGAAAATGACACGTGTTGGTCTATGGGGTCAGTCATTATTCTCATGAGGCCCGTCCCTTATTGTCTGGTCTAGGTGGAGTAGGAGAGACGCAGTGCTTCCTAGCAGACCCAGGTTGGGGTGTGACAAAATAGTATAAGAGCGATTACCCGGTCGGAAGTGTGATGAGATTCACATCGGCTGGTTTTGAAAATGTGTGGGTTCGCAACGAGGACATTGCATTTTGTAAGTGGGGGAGAATGTGATAACCCATGGAAGAAAGACTTAAAAGGATTAGATGTTACTACCCATATCAACATGGTGCACCTTTCTTTTTGGGAGCCTTCCTATAAGAACTCCACGGTTAAGCGTGCTTGGCTTTGAGTAATCTTCGGATGGAAGACCTTTGGGGAAGTTTTCTTAAGAAGCGTGTGTGTGAGGACAAAACACATTGAAAATGACACATGATGGTCTGTGGGGCCAGTTATTAGTCCGATAAGGCCCACCCCCTGTTATCTGGTCCAGGGGGAGGAGGAGAGACGCAGTGCTCCCTGGTAGACTCACGTTGGGGCGTTACAAGATTGTTCAAAATTTTACGTGTGAGTTCGTTCCACATTGAAAAAAAAGTAAAGTGATTGATAGGTGCTTATAAAAATAGTTGAGTTCAAAACCTAATATACGTAAACTTTTAAGTGAGTGTTCACTTATGCGTATCAAGTCCCATGGAAAATTTCTCGACGCTAACATTAATTACTATAATTAATTGGGATGAGCTTAAAAAAAATTATAAGTAGATAAGTTTTATTGCGATCAATATATATGTAAGAACCCAACCCGAGTTATGTAAATCGAATAAATAAGGAAGGGTAAAAAGGTTAATTTTGCAGGCTTCATCGACGAAGCCATTGTTCTCATCAACGAAGGCCCTTGTACTCTTCGTCGCTAAAATTCAAAGTCTCATCGATGAAGAGATACCGAACGTATTGTAAAATATCGTAATAGGGTTCATCGCCGAAGGAGCCGGTTCGTCGACGAAACGTGTGGATGATTCATCGATGAAGGCGTCATTTTATCGACTAGGTTGGTCGAGTTAAAGGGGCTATAAATATCCTCTTTCATTGCTTCATAGCTAAGTAAGCTAAACTCTCTCTCTCTCTAGAACCAGCGAAATCTCTCCTTCTCTCTTCGATTCTTCACTGTTCGTCGCTTAATTCAACAATCCCACGTTACTGCATAGATCAGGGGAGGATTCTCTATGTTTTTAGAGGATCAAAAAGTCGTTTCGAGGATTTTCAGGTTTTGACCCAAAAACCGAGGTAAGGGTCCGATTTTAGTTTCATTTCAGTATATATGTAGTAGTAAAAATTATAGTGAAATATAATTCTTGGATGTTTAAGTTTTGGGAACTCGGTTCATAGTTGTGGAGCTGTAGAGTTTGTATTTTGGTATTCGGAATAGGTAAGGGGATTCTATTTATATTAGTTATTTTTGAAATTAGAATCGGTAAACATGTAGTTTACGATTGTATGTATGTTTTGGTTACTTATTTGGGAAAATCTATTAGGTGAAAATGCGGAATTTTCGGGTTACAATTTTTGGGAAAATTTGGGGTTTTGGGTATCATCTCTATTTCGGTTGGAAAATCATATGTTGTATAAAATGGTAGTAATGAGATGACCGTACATGTATTTGTATTGAACTGTATTTCTCGAATTGAAAACAATATGATTTGTTTTATACTCAAATAAGTGTGGAATGAAATGTTGTATGTAAAATGTTCTAAGGTTTTATAAAACAGCTAGGGGCGGCTAATTAACGTATGCTGCCGCCATGTCTCGGCTAATTATCGTGGGCGAGAGTGTCCGACTCTATATCCGTGGGTGTGAAATATCACCAGTTTTTTCCAACTGGTCACCAATGGGTGTGAGTGGCACCGTACTGGCAACGGTATTACTGTGAGGCTTTAGTTATTGCAGGGTATCGTATGCTTGAGTGTGATGACACTAACCGTATATTTGGTATCGTATGTACTGGAACTAAATTGTGAAAATACTGGAACTGTAATGTGTTATGTTTTATGTGAAATAACACTCATATGCCACACATTGATATAACCTACTTTCTTCCTTACTGAGAGGTGTCTCACCTCGAATATACAAATTTTTTTCAGGTCCTTCGGGTAGCCGAAACTAGCATCCTAGCATTTGAAAGCATGGGTGTCGGTTAGCTACGTTTAGTACCTGTGTAGGTACGAGATTTGTAACCGGGTTGTCAATATTGGGTTTTGTAGACATCCAGAGTATGTTTTGTATTTTGGGAACGTATATTCCAGTTATGTGTAGACTCTGGTATGGTATGATGTATGTATGGAAAGAACATTTCTACTACATATTTGATGAGTATGGATATGTATGTGAATATATATAAGGTGTACGTGAACCCCATGGGATCGGAGCCTCATTCAATATAGTATCATGTATATTTTAAATCACACCTGGGGCCCACTTGCGGGTTTGGGGCGTGATAGCTTGGTATGAGAGCAAAACCAGGTTGTTAGGTTTTGTAGACTTGGTTAGGTGTGGTTATGTGTACATACCAGAGTATAGGATGTAGGAAATGGGTAAAGTAGGTCGAGGGTTGTTTTGTTGCTAGATGGGGATTTATTGGCAGTGTTCTATGTTTTTCATGGAATAACGATTTTAGTAAAACCACGGCAAACCATTGATGGTTTCGTGTCGGTGTGGCAGGACATACCTTGACTTATGAAAGTAGTAGTTGACATGATTAGCTTTCAATGATTGTGTTAACTGTGTATGATATAGGAAGTCTAACCGATTCCTATCCTATTCTCAGAATGGAGCCCAAGGATAACAACTTGGATAGCGGTTTCAAGGGGACTACGAGTGATGAGTCTCCTTCTGTGCCTTGGGGTTTAACGATGTAGGTTATGCAAGAGATTGGTCAGAGTGTTAGGAGACGTGAGCACTCTCTTACTGCTACGTGTTGTACCATAGAGAGGTTCACCCGCATGCACCCTCCGATGTTTACGGGAGGACTCGATTCGATAGTAGTAGAAAACTGGGTGCAGAAGACTGAGAAGATATTGGAAGTTCTGCACTGCACTAACCAGCATAAGGTTCTCTATTCTACCTTTCAGTTGGCAGGAGAAGCGGAAAGATGGTGGATGACTGTGAGTTTGCTTGAGAAGTAGAGAGCCGGTCCATCTGGTATGACTTGGAGCTGCTTCAAGGAGGTATTTTTCGAGAGATACTTCTTAACTTCCACTCGTGACGTGAAGGTTGATGAGTTCGTGAGCCTGACTCAGGGAACCCTGACGGTGCAGAGATATGCTGCCAGATATATTGAGCTATCTTGTTTTGCGTCGTATTTGGTCTCAAATGAGTATGAGAAGGCTCAGAAGTTTGAGAAGGGTCTGAGGAAGGATATCCGTAGGCTTGTGGGGATGTTGCAGATCCAAAAGTTTTTTGTTCTAGTGGATAAAGTCATCATAGTTGAGATTGACCTCTAGGGGAATGAGGTGGTACAAGAACAGAGGAAGAGGCCATATCTTATGGTTCTCAGACTGGTCCTCTACAGGAATAGTGGAAGAAGAAGAAGAACTATAATTCGAGTTATCCCTAGAATACTGAATGACAGGGTTCTCAGGGGGATCTGTCCTCCGCACTGTGAACCAGATGCCGTAAATGGCATGATGGTGAATGCCAACTGTTTTGGGGTAACTGCTACAACTGTGGTAAACCGGGCCACATATCCCAAAATTGTCAGGCATAGAAGAGTGACATGCCTGCACGGATCCAGAATTGTGGAAGTAATCAGATGCCTCAAGGAAACTATCAAGCAAACACAGCTCTGGTGAGGGTGTACTCTCTTATTCCAGTAGATGTGGAACATGCTAGGAACGTGGTGACATGTACCATGTTATTGCTTTTGAATAGAGTTGTTGTTTTATTTGATTCAGGAGTAACACATTCTTTTATATATGCAAATTTTGTGAAATTGTGTGGGGTTGAAACCCAAGTGATGGATGAGTAGTTGTCTCTGGCTACACCGGCTGGGAGTGTAACGATTTGTAGTAAGATGTTGGGAAACTGCCTAGTGGTTATTCAGGGAAGACTGCTACCGAGGAACCTAGTAGTGTATGACATGTGCGGATTTGACGTCATACTAGAGATGGATTGGTTATTCTCTAGTTATGTGGTGATTGATTGTCGTAGGAAGGTAATAATGTTCAAACCTCCTGGGGAGCAGAAGTATGAGTTCATGGGATCATGTGTGCGTTCGACGCCATAAATTCTATCAGCTATATAGGTGAGAAGGTTACTCTTGGACGGTTGTTAGGGTTACCTAGCTTGTGTGAAGGAACCACCTTAGGATGCCTTGAAACTTAAAGACATCCAAATAGTTAACAAATTTTAGGATGTATTCTCGGAAGACTTACCCGATTTACCTCCTGATCTGGAGGTGGAGTTCACTATTGACTTGCTGCCAGGAAAGGCGCCGATTTTTAAAACTCCATACCGGATGGCTCCAGCTAAACTTAAAGAGTTGAAGGAGCAGTTACAGGAACTACTGGACAAGGGCTTTATCCGACCGAGTGTTTCGCCCTAGGGAGCTCTAATATTGTTCGTGAAGAAGAAGGACGGGTCGATGCGAATGTGCATTGATTATCGCAAGATCAAAAAGGTAATAGTGAAGAACCGGTACCCGTTGCCTTGTATAGATGATCTGTTTGACCAGTTGTAGGGAACGCAGGTCTTTTCGAAGATCGATCTACGGTCAGGGTATCATCAGGTGAAAGTTAGGACGAAGGATGTTGCAAAGACTACTTTCCGAACTAGATACGGTCACTACGAGTTTATGGTTATATCGTTTGGGTTGACTAACGCTCTGATGGTATTTATGGACCTAATGAATAGGGTTTTCCATGAATATCTGGACCAGTTCGTTATGGTGTTCATTGACAATATTTGGGGCATATTCTAAGAGTTCGGAAGAGCACGAAAACCATTTGAGGTTGGTATTTCAGGCATTACGAGAGAAGAAGTTGTATGCTAAGTTGAAGAAATGTGAGTTCTGGCTAAACAAGGTCGCGTTTCTAGGCCATGTCATGTTGAAGGGCGGTATCTCAATTGATCCTGGTAAGATAGAAGCAGTGGTTGATTGGGTGAAACCAAAGAGCGTGCAGGATGTTTGGAGTTTCTTAGAATTGGCTGGGTATTTTCGGTGGTTCGTGGAGGGATTCTCTAAGTTATCTGGCCCTATGACACGGTTAACGAGGAAGGGTGTGAGATTTGATTGGACCGACGAGTGCGAGCAGAGTTTCCAAGAGTTGAAACACCGACTGGTCACTACTCTGATTCTAACCTTCCATCTGGGGATAGTAGTTTTGTGATTTAAAGCAATGCATTGCTGAAGGGGCTGGGATGTGTGTTGATACAACAGGAGAAGGTAATTGCTTATGCTTCTCGACAACTCAAGGAGTAAGAGAAGCATTACCCCATGCAAGATCTAGAGTTGGCGGCGGTAGTATATGCGTTGAAGATTTGGAGACACTACTTACACGGTGAACAGTGTGAGATCTTCACGGACTACAAGAGTCTCAAATAATTTTTCACACAGAAGGAGTTGAATATGAGGCAGAGAAGGTAGTTAGAACTGATTAAGGACTATGATTGCACGGTTAGCTATCACCCGGGGAAAGTTAACGTGGTAGCTGATGCATTGAGTCTGAAGTCAGAGCATGTGTTAGTATCTACAATAGTAGGTCAGCATCATATCAGACGAGATCTGAAAAGTCTTAGCATGGAGTTGGTGAATGGTAATCATCAGACTTTCATTGCTAGCTTGGTGATCCAATCGACGTTATTTGAGAGGATTAAAGCTGCATAGGCTAATGATGCGGAGTTAGTAGAGGTTGTAGAGAAAGTGCAACAAGGGTTTGCTGTAGATTTTAACATCTCTGAGGGAGGTGTGTTGAGATTTGGGACTAGCATCTGTGTTCCAAACGACGAGGGGATAAAGAGGACGATCGTGGAGGAGGCACATCGTTCTTTGTATACAGTACATCTGGGTAGTACAAAGATGTATCGGAATTTGCGCGAATCTTTTTGATGGAGTGGCATGAAAAGGGAGATTGCTCAATTTTTAGAACAACGTTTGACATGTCAGCAGGTAAAGGCTAAACATCAGAGGCCAGCAGGGCCATTGCAGCTATTGAGAATTTTGGAGTGGAAATGAGAGCACGTCTCCATAGACTTTGTCACTGGGTTACCACCTATAAGGGCAGAATGCCATTTAGGTAATCGTGGACAAGTTGACTAAATTTGCTCACTTTATACCGATGGAGGTTAGATACTCGTTGAGTAGGCTAGAAGATTTGTACGTGCAGGAGATAGTCAGAATGCACAGGGTATCGGTGTCCATTTTGCATATCGAGACCCAAGGTTCACTTCTCTATTTTGGAAGAGCTTGCAGGAAGCACTAGGGAAGAAGCTTACTTTCAATACAACGTTCCACCCCCAGACTGATGGACAGTCAGAGAGGACGATACAAATTTTGGAGGATATGTTACCGGCTTATGCATTAGACCTCGATGGTAGTTGGATGTAGTTTCTACCATTAGTGGAGTTTGCCTATAACAACAGCTTCCAAGCTAGTATCAAGATGGCACCGTTCGAGGCATTGTATGGTCGGAGGTTTCGGTCTCCTTTGTATTGGGATGAGGTCGGTGAATGGCAAATTTTAGGTCCCGAACTCGTACAGCAGGCTTCTGAGAAGGTCAGATTGATTAGGGATATGATTAAATTAGCTTAGATTCGGCAGAAGAGTTATGCGGATGTTCATCGTCGTGAGTTGGAATTCGAAGTTGGGGGTAAGATATTCCTGAGAATTGCTTCGATGAAAGGGGTGATGAGATTTGGGAAGAAGAGCAGGCTGAGCTCGAGGTATATCGGACCATTTGAGGTATTGGAACGAGTGGGTCCGGTGGCCTACAGGATTGCACTACCCCCAGCGTTGTCAAGGATCCATGATGTGTTCCATGTATCCATGTCGAGGAGGTATGTGTTGGATCCGTCGCATGTTATTAGTTTCGAATCTTTAGAGATTGGGGATGCTTTGGTGTATGAGGAGATACCTGTTCAGATTTTGGACCGTAAAGTTCAAAAGTTGCGTACCAAGGAGATACTGTTAGTAAAGGTACTGTAACAGAATCACTTGGTTGAGGAAGCTTCTTGGGAGTTAGAGACGGAAATAAGCCGGAAACATCCACAATTGTTATGAGTAGTGGTTTTAGTAGCAGGATTGGTATAGGTATGTATATATGTAATATTCTGCTATTGTAGTAATGTCGTGTGGTTAGTCTCTGGGAGAGTTTGGTAGTATTATGAGCTCCCGAGATCATGTATGTATGTAATCACGGTATTCCTTCGCCATAAGTGAGGTTATGTATGTATTTGGGATGTGGCTGCTATGTGGGTGGCCACCGACTCTTCTTAGAGTCGAGTATGCATTTGAGTATGTAGTTGAGTAGGTAAGCGAGACATTACAAATTTCGAGGACAAAATTTTTGTAAGGAAGGGAGGTTGTAAAAACCCGACTCGAGTTATGTAAATTGAATAAATGAGGAAGGGTAAAAAGGTAAATTTTGTAGGCTTCGTCGACGAAGCCATTGTTCTCGTCGATGAAGGCCCTTGTATTCTTCGTCGCTGAAATTCAGAGTCTTGTCGATGAAGAGATACCAAATGTGTTGTAAAATATCGGAATATGGTTTGTCGCCGAAGGAGCCGGTTCTTCGACAAAACGTGTGGATGATTCGTCGACGAAGGCGTCGTTTCATCGATGAGGTTGGCCGGGTCAAAGGGCTATAAATATCCTCCTTCATTGTTTCATGGCTAAGTAAGCTAAACTCTCTCTCTCTCTCTCTCTCTCTCTCTCTCTCTCTCTCTCTCTTTTTCTCTTTTTCTCTAAAACGAGCGAAATCTCTCATTCTCTCTTCAATTGTTCGCTGTTTGTTGCTTGATTCAACAATCCGACGTTACTGCGTGGATTAGGGGAGGAATCTGTACGTTTTTAGAGGATCAGAAAGTCGTTTCGAGGATTTTCGGGTTTTGACCCAAAAATCAAGGTAAGGGTCCGATTTTAATTTCGTTTCAGTATATATGTAGTAGTAAGAATTATAATGAAATATAGTTCTTGGATGTTTAGGTTTTGGGAACTCGGTTTGTAGTTTTGGAGCTGTAGAGTTCGTATTTTGGTATTCGGAAAAGGTAAGGGGATTCTGTTTATATCAGTTATTTTTGAAATTGGAATCGGTAAACATGTAGTTTACGATTGTATGTATGTTTTGGTTACTTATTTGGGAAAATCTATTGGGTGAAAATATGGGATTTTCGAGTTATAGTTTTTGGGAAAATTTGGGGTTTCGAGTATCATCTCTATTTTGGTTGGAAAATCATATGTTGTATAAAATGGTAGTAATGAGATGACCGTACCTGTATTTGTATTGAACTATATTTCTTGAATTGAAAACAATATGATTTGTAGTATACTCAAATAAATATGGAATGAAATGTTGTATGTAAAATGTTCTAGGGTTTTATAAAACAGCTAGGGGTGGCTAATTACCATACGCTGATGAGTATAGGAACATGAGTTCCAAAATTGTTTTAGGTTTTGTAAAGCAGCTAGGGGCGACTAATTACCGTATGCTGCCGCCATGTCTTGGCTAATTACTGTGGACGAGAATGTCCGACTCTATATCTGAGGGTGTGAAATATCACCAGTTTGTTCCGGCTTGTCACTGATGGGTGTGAGTGGACACCGTACTGGCAACGGTATCGCTATGAGGCTTCGGTTATTGCAGGGTATTGTATGCTTGAGTATGACGACACTAACCGTATATTTGGTATCGTATGTATTGGAATTGAATTGTGAAAATACTAGAATTGTATTGTGTTATGTTTTATGTGAAATAACACTCGTATGCCACACGGTGATATAACCTGCTTTCTTCCTTACTGAGAGGTGTCTCACCTTGAATATACAAATGTTTCTCAAGTCCTTCGGGTAGCCGAAACTAACATCTTAGCGTTCGGAAGTGTGGGTGTCAGTTAGCTACATTTAGTACCTGTGTAGGTACGATTTTTGTAACCGGGTTGTCAGTGTTGGGTTTTGTAGACACTTGGAGTATGCATTATATTTTGGGAACGTATATTTCAGTTATGTATAGACTCTGGTATAGTATGATGTATGTACAGAAAGAACATTTCCACTGCATATTTGATGAGTATGAATATGTATGTGAATGTATATAGGGTGTACGTGAACTCCACGGGATTGGACCCTCTTTCAGTATAGCATCATGTATGTTTTAAATGATACAGAGACAAGTTCAATTACTATAATCACACTCCGAACTCACTTGTGAGTTCGGGGCGTGACAATATATGTAACCAACCATTATCGTTATCGGTAGCAGCTTTTTGGTGAAACCTACTAAATTTCAAAACTCATTTTATATTCTTGTTATCAAAATTTCAAAAGAAATCTATAAAATTTATCTAAAGTGGTGATAGCATGACTAGCAGGCTTAAAACAAGACATCACCATTCACAATAATGTAAAAAGAACTAAGACTAGCCAAATTGACGTTGATTAATGTAAGATTACTTGTTCATGTCTTAGCCAAAATTTACAATTTTCATTACCACATATTAAAAAATATCTCCATGAACTCTAGTTGTAAGTAGAATAAATTTTAGGTATTTACTATACAATTATTAACGGTCACACCAAATAATTGAAAATATCTTTTTTACCCAAATATCTACATTTTTTTGAACATCGTATTGTAAATTATACAAATTCACTTTAAACTTGTTGCAAAAACTTGATGTGTATTAATTTTAGCCCCACAGATGAGCAAACATTTAGATTAAGAACACTATTAGACAAAATATTATTAATAAAACTTTAAACATACTAACCTAATTTCAAATATTGTTTTTTTTTTTTTTTTGATTACATAGGAACTCCAGCTACCAACAAGTCCTTCGAATCCCTTGGTACGACACCAAACCTATGGATCAGCGTCCTCCCCCTAGGTCTCGCTGATCAGGTAAAGTCCGGAATGCGGATACGGCTTCCGTGCATCAGTTGGACGTTCGACTAACCCGACTCCCGGGACACATCTCCATTTCAAATATTGTATTTTGATTATTTAGTAAGACGATCAACTTTATTTCTCTCCTTACCTCTTAAAATGTTATTTTATACAAAGAGAACTATATCTCAAATTTTATACAACTTATATGCTTGTATATTTTTATGGAGGATGCATGACACACAATTATTTGTGCATAAATTTGAAAAAGTAAGTTCAAATTTTAACATTAATAAAAATTAAATTTTTGGCTTAAATTTAAATTGGGCTTGCTAACGTTTACATCAAAGCGCTCATAAAGTTAAAGTGGATAAATATGTTAACGTTCATTAAAATCAAAATAGGCAACAATTGACTATTCAGTATCATTATTAAAATTTTTGAAAACAAAAATCGAAAACAAAATCTAAAAAGTAGAAACCAAAAATAGAAACAAAAATTTGAAAACCATAATCGGTTTAGTTAATATTTCTAAAACTAAAACAAATTAAAAACTTGATCGAATAAATTCTCTTTGTTCTCATTGCATTGAATACCAACTAAATATATGATTGAAATAACAAAATTTTTAAAAGAATATAAATAAAAAATATTATAGTAAAAATAACAATCATTATAATTATATTACTTAATTATTATATTTAAAAATTAACTTTACAAGAATATTTTTATTATGCGTGACCAATTAAAATTGGAAAGATATTTCATAAACAGATTCAATAATTTATTATTATTTGTAAAATTTTATAAACATTTTTAATTTTAATTATATTTTAAATTTATATAATTATTTTTTTAGTTAATAAAAAAACATGTACATGATGGACGATATAACACAAAAAAAATTATTTTTGAGTATTTCCGACTATAGGTATTTAAATAATTGAAAAATAAAAATATAAGTTTTTAATTTTTTTTAAAAACAGTTAAAAAATCAACAATAAAAACAAAAAAATAATATTGTAAATAAAAATATAATTGTAATTTATTTTTTATTGTATGAAAATAAAAAATAAAAAAACGAAAACAAGGGAGGCGAATGACATTGCTTACACCGTTACAAGCAAGAAAGTTGCAAATCAACGGCTGTGATGGTTAGTAATGGTCACAGCCCACTTAATAATCGTTCGATATTATTACAGCTTCCAGAGTACATCAAATCATGATGGACCCGCAAGACGGACGGTCAGCGATTGGCCGGCGATCTCACAGCTAGTAGCCAACTGCGTCACTGGAACTTTCACAAACAAAAGGGCATCGCATTCAACCCATCTCCGCCTGCGCTCTGCAAATTCTAGGGAGGGAAGAGCGAAGAGTAACAATCAAAGAGATAGAGAGAGAGATGGTGACGTCGTCGGTGGTGAACACATACCCTCTCTCAAGCTACACATTTGGCACCAAAGAGCCCAAGATGGAGAAAGACACTTCGGTCGCTGATCGTCTCGCTCGCATGAAAGTCAAGTATCTCTCTCTCTCTCTCATGTTAGGCGTTTAAGCATCGTGTTTTAGCGCAAACCCTATACCTTTACTATTGCTAGTGTTTGGATCTTTCATATTTGTGTAGCTTTGAACACTAATGCAGTGTATAAAAGCTTATTAATTGGTGGTTTTGATTGAGTTGCAGCTATATGAAGGAGGGGATGAGAACGAGCGTGGAGGCAATTCTATTGGTGCGTATATTTGCCTCTTTTTTATTTTATTTTTTATGTTTCGTTTGTTGCTGTTTGGTTTAGGTTTCGGGAATGATTCGTTGCTTTTGTGATCTAAAAATAGATCAATTTTTGGTTTTGGAGGCACGAAATTTGTTCTTAATTGCGGGCTGATCAATTTTTGCCCTGATCAAAGCGATAATTTGAGATAGTTGTGTATCATTGAATGAAGTAATAGCAGTAATAAAGAAGATTTGAGTTCTTATTCAATATGACTTGCTTCAGTATATATATATACAGTTCAATGACGCTAGCATTGCTTTCAAAGTGATGAACTTCATACTTGCTTCCTTTCTTTTTTTTTTTTTTTCTTTTCATTTTTTTGTTCTTTTGGATTCATTGTCAAATGCTATAATTGTAGACACTCTATTTTGTCCGGGACCTATATAACACAAATGGGTAAAAGTTTATTAATGCAAGAAGGAAAAATGAAAATATAGGGAAAATTGAATTTTTACATTGAAAGTAAAAAAATAGAAAATAAAGCAAAGTGGGCCAGCATCTTCGTCTTTAAACCTGCAAGCACAAAAGGAAAAAAAATGGAAATTAGACAAGTGAAAATTTTTGTAAGAAACATGTGGGTGAAATTAGGATTTAATGAAAGCATAAATTGATCAGTACAATTTAATTTTGACTGATCAGTTAAATTCTGATTGATCAAATCAGAATTGATTGAATTGCTCCCTCAAGCCTTGAAATAGTGGGCTTTAGAAGGAGGATGGACACAAAAACTGAGATTCAGTGAGAGTAAAGAAAATAATTATTTGTTGAGAAATTTGAGAAGGAATTGAGAGAATCAGAAAGAAAAATTGGAGAGTTTGAGGTTCAAAAGAGAAGTAGAGGAATAAAAAGGTATTGGATTGCAGAAGTTTTGCAGAAAAGGACTCCAGAGGCTCGGAAAAAAGGAGGAAAAAATTGCAAAGTGGAGAATTCAGGAACAGAGGTAGGTACTTTTTAATTTTGTGCTTAATTTTTAATTCAATTTATGGCAATGCTGAATTTTGAGTTTAAATTTAAACAAAATAGAAATCAATAATTTTTCTAGAATATACCAAACAAAATTCAGGTATTTGACCCTAGTTCAGAATATCTAGACCCAGATGTTGACTCATATCCGACCCGAAAACCCGAGTCAACGTGACCCGGGTCCAAGTCAATCGACCCGAATGTTGACCCAGATATGATTACTCGAGATCCTAATACCCATACTTGGATACTCCTAGATCCGACCCAAAAGACATGGGTCAATTTGTTTAATTATTATCTGTATATATTATAATTTTGTATGTGTGCGTCCCAATGATTAAACAAAGGGTAAAGAGGTATTTCAGATCTCATCTATATTAGTTTTGAGGGCCGTTTATCTAATAGGATCCTCTCATTTGGAGGTCTTATTAAACAGTCATAAATTGCACCTTATTTCACTTTTTATTTTTGAATTTTAAATATTTATTTTTTTAAGGAGTTAATTAAAGATCGTTAGATTCAATTTAGGGATAATTAATGGTTAATTAGGTATCTTTCGTAGAACAGGTTTATAGGGGGTGCTAGCACCTTTCCTCGCATGATTACATTTCCGATCCCAATTTTGGTAAAAGCAGACTGAGACTATTGGTTTCTTGGCTTAGGATTAGTATAGAGACCAATCAACAAGTAGTAATTAGGTGAACTAATCGAATTTAGATAAATAATAGGTTAGTGGTGATTCCATTGAACTTTTATTATTATTATTTCTTGCCATTCCGGATCCTTTTCCTCGCCATTCTGGATCCTTCTCTGGGACATTGCAACAATAATAATAAATCAAACTTTAAGGCTAACTGAATGTCTATTCCTAGGAATAGAATGGCCATTGTGTTGTGATTTGGAAGATTACAAAAGAAAAGGCGTTGTTATAAAGCTAATGAGAATGCAAAGTTTCGTGCTTTCCATCAAACATTGAATACGATAGGATAATAAAAATTTGGAATAGACATTCCACGATGAAATTTGGGAATAATTATTCATTGTCTATCCTATGAATTAATAAAAATTTTTGCATTGCCATTTGCTTTATGTTAACCATATTTGTTTTTCCTTTTGTAAGCTTTCAAATCCCTATATATTGTGACCATTCTATTCCTAGAAATAGACATCATGAACCAAACATAACCTTAAGGTATTAGCATCAAAGCAAATACATTTGAGATTTACCTTGATTTTTCCTGATTAAAAATAGCTTTTATTAGTCAGTGATGCACAGTAGAAGGGCAGTGGTGTTGGTTCCTGTTTTTACGGTTTAAATGGGATTGCCTTAGGAAGCTGTATGATTTTGAGAAATAGAATTTCAGGCTGGGAACTAGGTTTTTAATATATTATTTCTTAATTTGAATGGCAGATACTTTCCTATCTAGGGGTGTCATTGTGTTGCTTAAAAGTTGGTTGTTAAGACCCTTGGAAACTTGATTTAGCTTGACCTTGCTTTGACAGAGGCTTGCTCTCATTGTCATGAGCCATGAAATACATTAGGTTATGTGCTTACGGGCTAGGAAGCATTGATACTGTCACGAGACATGGATATGATATGATACCAACATAGTTATATGGCAATTTTGGAAAAATGAGGAAGCAACATGGGAAGAATACGTTAATTAATTAATATAATATATATAAATTTAGGCATGCTTTTTCTTTTATATGACAAAGGTTTAGTTACTTTGGATTTAAAATGAAATATGAGAATTATTCATGCATAGTAATTAATACATTTTAGTATTTTACAAACACCATGTTCATACTACAGAATATTGATCCAACAATGATGGTGTGCAACCAGGCATGGCTCATAAAAGAAATTTATAAAAATAAAAAAATGACTAAGAGAAAGTGAGAGAGTGGGAATGCTCTGGCTGGGAGGTCCCATGATGCTCCGCATTGATGGCATAGTGGTGCTAAGGCTCCGAAGTTCAACCATTCTAATGCCAAAGAACCTCTTGATTCTCAGGCTTCTTATTTTCTTTATTTATTCATTTTTTTTCATTTTGTTAATAGAAATAAACATGGTAAATTATGCAGAATTTTGTTGCAAGAGGTGCTTGGAAGTGGCCCAAAGATATCAGGAAGTTTCGAGAAGTGTTTCACCTGTGTCCAAAAGTATAAATAAATAAATAAATAAATTCCCGAAATGTGTCTGACACTTGTCAGGGAGTGTCAGGCAGGTATTGGTGTCAGACATGTGTCGATACTTCGTGTTTTCAGAGTGTTGGTGTTTCCTGGCGTAAGAGTTTATTATTAAATAGAGATGATTGCAACTTCCTTGGCAGTGTTACGTGAACATACTAAGCTATTGACTTTATGTAATTATGTTGGTTTATATGTTGGAGTTGAATTTTTGTTTTTTTGAAAATATTGTAATATTTTATGCTTCCATACATATTTTTACATAAATATATTTTTATATTATGTATAATTTACCCAGGTGCCACCTATACACCTCAACTTTGGCTTTTGTACATCTTTTCACTTCACTGCACCTGTAAACCCACTCTCACTGCTGCTGGCTGCACTTCCTCCCTCTCCTGTCCCTACTTCAACTGTCATTTGACTCAATTCCCCTTCGTGTAACTATAGTGCAAATTCTCGTTTTTGTCTTGAGTACAGAATTGGCCCCAATTGGTGGATTGAATTCCTAACACCTGAATTTTTCTATTTGCCCGTTTTAGTCCCTGAAAAAACATAGCTTCAAAATTAGTTGCCTCTTATGTAATGATATTGGTGGCTTCCAAGACTGTTACTTGGTGGTGTTTCATAGGCCCCTGATCCACATCCGTGTAATTTCTGACCATTACAAGTTGTTATATTGACAGGCTGGCTTTGAATGGCTAAATGGATTTTTTTTTTTCCCAATATTTTTCCTATACTATAGCTTATGAACTCAATTTTAAGTTGGTTTATAATAGGAACTTTTTTTTTTAAAAAATTTTTCATTTTCAGATTAATTTACTTTGTATTTGGTTTGTGTTTCTTTGATAACTAGCTTTCAAATAAATGTAGTTTCTTTAGTGCAGACTCAAGCTAAGCAAAGGATGGAAATTGCGCACTTTGATTTAACTTAAAAACATTTGTACATTGCAAGTTCCTTCATTTATGTATTTATTTTTTATAAAAATATTCTTCTTACACCTAACCTGAAATAAAAACATATTCTATAGCTGCGTATATATGTGCTTGTATGAAATTAGAACATCCTATACTTTTTGTTTTGGTTTATTTAAATATGTTTTTTTGATAAAATGCTTTACTTATAACTTCATAGTTGCAATTGCATGTAGAGTCAATATTGTAGTGAAAATTAGCAAGGGCAAACCTTTTCTTTTCAATATTTGTATTATAGGAAGAGGTAGCATTCGATGCGTGTATATGATATATGTTGATTGATCAAAATAAACTAAAAAATCATTTAAAACAGTAGCATATTGGATTCTAGGACCTAATAATGTGAATATATGCTTTTAACAAATTTGATACTGCAGAAAATGAATTCACAAACATAACAGTTACCCATTAGGCCATAATGTTGGTAATGGCTGTGAGCCCCTGTGGTTGCTATTGTCGTACTGACTGCCACCAAATTACAAAGCTGTTGTCCTAATCACCAGCAATTTGAAACTGTTTACATGTGATTCTGGCTACCTTGTGGCTGTCATCACAGATCTGGCTCTCTGGTTATTGCTGTGGCTCTTTTGCTATTGCAGTGGTTCCTCTTTATTTTTCAGTATCTCTCACTTTTATGGTTGAACTTTGAAGCAAAAGATTTGAACTTCAATAAAAGGGCATTTGTTTTAATTTTGTTGTTCTCTATATTTTAGTATGTATCATAATATTTGTCATTATTGTCCATCGTTACTTGCTTTATTATTCTATTTCACCAATGAGGAGTTGTTTTTACTTGCACATTTGTTGCACCCATAGTTCTGTCCAAGGAAAATGTAATGCCAATTTCATTTCCTGGTCATTGATAAAGGCTTCATCATAGTTAGAATCTTATGATTCAAGATTCGGTTCACACTCTTGTATCAATTCCTCACCAAATCGATCTGAATTTTGCTAGCGAATCTAAAATTAACTGAATCGTTGTTAAATCTATCGATACACCTTGTGAATCTATCAAATTGATCTTAATCTCTCAATTTATGCGATTCTTAACTTATCATATCCTAACAACCTGACTAGTTTAAAACCCCCAAAGCAACATTTCTTTCTTTTTCAATCGCTTTTATTTTTACATGATTACCTTCCTTTCCTTATTTATGTCAATTTTGTGCTTATAAAGAGGAGAAAATAGAACTTTAGGTCTTATGTTACCTTTGCAAAACCATTCTTCACTTTAGGGGTATATTGCTCGTTGAGAAGGGGCGGAACACTTACCGGCTAAGGTGGTACTCATGTTTCATTGTGGTGTTAAGATTCAAAAGTTAGTTCTTTTCGTAGTTTGTTCAATTATTATCATTTTTTTAGGTAGTTACTTTTTTCTTTTTAATCCAAGAAAGAATATGCATGAGATATTATTATTTTTAATTGTTGATAAACATCAAAAGGTCAAATTTTTATTACTTTTTCTTGATCCCTTACCTTAAAAAATCTTAGTTCATTATTTTATTAATATTTCCTAACTCATCCTCTTACTTTTCATTTGTTAAGGGAAAGCATACACATGAAATATGATTTTATTATTATCAAAATTTAAATGTATTGTATTATTTTGCTTGTTTTTTGAATATCAATATATGCATGTCATTTATAATTATTTTTGGAAAATTTTCTGAATCTTATGGTTCAAGTCGATTGTTGATTCTCAATTCCCAAAATTGGAATTTTGATTCACGATTCAAATCTCGATTTAACAACTATGGGCTTCATAAGTTGTTCAAATGTGGAATTTGTTGCCCTTGTGAGAAATGATTAGTTCATGTTTTAGATTTCTCTCCTTTGTCTGGTGTTTTCACCTCTTAGATGTCATTATGTTGTTCTAAATCTTGGCTTCCCTGGGTGGACAAAAAGTGGTGTGTTTGTCCTCTGTTCATTTTTAATTTATTTTCATTCTTTTTTTGGCTTCAATATCTGGCTTGACCTTGCAGGTCCAGGAACATAATCATCCCCACATACTTCTTCTACAAATTGGAAACACATTTTGCAAACTTCCTGGTGGGCGTCTTAAGCCAGGGGAAAATGGTATGCCATTGCCCTTTCTATCATTATTGCTGTGGTCATTACTACTTGAAGAAGAAGAAGAATAAGTGCATGTGTGAATCACGTGTGTATATGCAGCATATAGTTACTCTTGATAAAGTTAATAAGAAGTTAGAACTTTGATTTGTGAAATGCTTAAATATGATTTGTAGTAGAGTTGCTCTAGAAAATTTATTCACACATTTAAAATTTCAATTATAGCCTTATAAAATATTCAGTAAACTTTAAAAGTTTAAAATAACATTTTGTGAGGATGTGCTGAATAACTAACCTTGAATTTAAGGGAGCCACACCATAATAGCAATTGACTTAATTAATAGTAGATCATCATCATTGTCGTTGTTTTTGTCATTATTTTTCTATTCTTTTCATAGTGGAGTTGGATTCCATGATATTTGTTCATTTTGAAGTTCATAAGTACTTTTAACATTTATCCTCTGATACTGCAGAAATTGAAGGCTTGAAAAGAAAGCTGTCGAGCAAGCTTGCTGCTAATTCACCAGCTCTTCAGCCTGATTGGAAGGTGCTCCCTATAGGCCAATTGAGTTTGTGAGCATGTGATGTAGAGAGATGTGAAATGGATATTGGAATTGGGGAACATGTAGAAATTCCCTTGGGGAGTGAGTGGTAAAAATGACAAATATATACATATAATATTTGCTGGGAATGTGTCATGTGTTATGCCTTCTTTGGAAACTTAAGTAGGTTCTGGTGCATTTTTTAGTGTGCTAGCTTATGGGGAAGGATACTCTTGAGCGTTTATTTTTTGTATCACAATTATTCATTAAAAAATTGGTGCATCTAAGTTTATGAGACGCTATATCGCTGCTGTTTATCAAAATACCAGTAGAACAGGGAAATATGTTCATGGCAATGTTAGTTGACATCCATTGTCTTGTTCAAGCATTCAAGGGTCGGACAAGTTAACAAGTAGTTTTGACTTTTTTTTTTTGGTGGGGGAGGGTGGGGGGGCGGGGGTAATGGCTTCTCCTTTTCTTTTTAGTTTTATGTGGATTCTTCATTGTCTTCTACTTTCTTCTTCCTTTATGAATTCTTTTTTCTATCCAAACACACACACACACACACACACACACACACACACACACACACAATCCTTTCAAGGGTAGGATAAGCTCACAGTATGTCTAGTTGGATACTTATTGTTGTCACTTGTGGTATCTGTTGCAGATAGGTGAATGTGTGGCTGTCTGGTGGAGGCCAAACTTTGAGACCATAATGTACCCATACTGTCCTCCTCACATAACTAAACCAAAGGTATTAAACTGTTGAATGCATAAATCATGGCACATTTTTCTTGTGGTTGGCTATGCAATTTGCCTTCTTTTTTTCACAGAGTTAGTATATTTGATGGTTGACTTTTGTTTTTTGTCATTTTTTTTCCCTTCTTTTTGGTTTGCAGGAGTGTAAAAAGCTTTTTGTTGTTCATTTGTCGGAAAGAGAGTATTTTGCAGTGCCAAAAAATTTGAAACTTCTTGCTGTTCCATTGTTTGAACTCTATGATAATGTTCAGGTATGATTACTGTTCTGCATTGTTCTATTTTATAAAGCAAACAAGAGTTTGGGTCTGTTGATGTGCTTAAGACAACTACCAGAGGTCCAAAGTGCAGATTTTCCTTGATGTGACTTTGAAATGTAGATTATGCCCTTTAATTGAAAAAAATTGCTGCTCAAACATTTTTTTTTCCTGACTATATATATCTAATCATAATAGTCCATTGCATAATAGTAATTAACTATCTACAGTAAAATAAAGGACGAATGTCACTTTTGGCACTTCAACCTTAACCAGAGTTCAATTGATACCTCAATCATTTAATTTGTGAGTGTCAACATTGGTCAACCAAATACAATTTGCAACTCATTAGTTTGGTGATGCGAGATGCTCAGATGTTTAAAATAAGAAACATGTTGTTCACCATTGATGACATACACATGCAAGTTTTTGATATGGCATGTACCAAATTGTGTAAAAAGCGGGCAGAACTTCTAATCAATAGTGAATAGACGATTATTTATTTTTAAAACAATTAGTGCTAAGTAGTGCACACTGCACATCATGTCACTCTTGAAGGTTGGGGTGATGCCTTTCTTGGTGAATAGCTTGGTTTAATTGACAGTGGTTGTCTGTGTAACTTCAATGATTGTGGTGTAGCAGTTGTGGTTCTTTAGGATTCTGTGATGCGTGATGGTACTGTGTTCATGAATGTGTTTATTGCATTAGTAAACTTGTCAGCAAATTTTAGATTTGCATGTTTTGACCCCAAAATCTTACATTCTAATGTCATATATATTGTTACACACAATGTATTCTAAACATGTTGAATGTTCTGTTCATTTTTTGTTGCTAAAGGAAGAAAAGCAATGTTGCAGTTACCACTCACTATTTTATGGTGCATAAATCTATTCTAAACTAAGAATAAAAAGTGAACATAAACGATGGAAAATATTTGTACATCATAACTTACAGCATAATCAGATTAATGTGTAATCATTTAGTCAAAGGATTAGAGTTATGGATGGAGCGAAAACTAGAGACTACCTACCTTCACATTTAAGTTTTAATTCGATCCTTTTAGCGATTGAAGGATGCAGATGAATTTTACAAATATAATTTCTAACCAGTAGGAGAAAAACTTCTATAATATGATTTATTCCCCCCTCCCCACGAAGATTTGTTGATCTTCACTTAATTTGATCTTCATTTTGAGTTTCAATTCTTGACTGTTTGATACTAAATACAATGAATGTAGATTATAAATTTTCTTTAAAGTTTTGAAAGTTTGAAATGTTTCGGAAAAGCACAAACATAGCCACTTAAGCACTTAACAACCTGTCTAGGGGCAATGGCCTGTAGTGGACCATAATGGCCCATGGGCCATAGCGGCAGTTACAGTACTGAAGTGAATGATAACAGACAATATAGACGTAAATTAGGAGTTAGGACTTAATGAGATATTTTTCTCATAATGGTTTTGGAAGGCACCTGTTACTTATGTAATGGTAATGGCTGATTTTGAAATCCATTTTGAATTGCAGTACTCTGAAAAATGATGCTGACTGAGATATGCTAGTATGTTATGCTGACTCATTAATAATTTGACATACAACAACAACAACATAGCATGTTATGCTGACTCATTAAAAAATTGACATACAACAACAACAACATCAAGCCTTAAGTCCAACTAGGTGGGGTCGGCTATATAAATCATTTTCTGCCAATTCATCTGATAAAGGGCACTTAATTCTGCCACCTTAAGGACTATAGTTCCTTTCTCACTGCCTCATTTCAGGTTATTTTAATTCTACCTCTACCCTTTCTACAACCATTAATAGTAACTGACTCATTCCTCCTCATTGGAGCACTACTTGGCCTACGCTTCAAATGCCCAAATCATCTTAGTCGCCCCTCTTTTATCTTATTTTCTACTGGTGTTATTCCTAGCTTATTGTGAATATGTTTATTGCTTAATTTATCCTTTAAAAAATTGCCATGGCATCTACTAATAATAGTAGTAGTAGTGTGCTGCTGCTGCCGACATTAAATTACATTAGAGAAATTTTTTTTATTTCTTAGTTTAATTTGCAATAAAGGGGAGCTTAGGCACAACGGTAAAGTTGTCGTCATGTGATTTGGAGGTCATAGGTTTGAGGTGTGGAAACAAACTCTTGCAAAAATGCAAGTTAAGGCTGTGTACTATATACCCATCGTGGTCCGCCCCTTCCCTGGACCTGATATACATGGGAGCTTTGTGCACCGGGCTACCTTTCTCTTTTTAGTTTAATTTGCAATAGACTAGTTAGTGACTTGATGTATTTCCTAGTTTATGACATGTTGAATATTCAGAAAAAGATGAGTCAATACTTGTGACATTTACTTGACAAGTCATCAATTACTTGCACTATAAATACATGTCAATTTGTCATGTGAGAAGTAATAGATTCATCTACACATTATTAGAGTATGCTAACGAAGTTGCAAATTATTTTTGATTAATCTATTCCAAATACCTAGTGTTTTTGATTGCACAAATTTAGAGTTCAAAAGAATCAAAACTCTATTGAACATTGGATTAAAGTTTTAACTCCTAAAAGTGACCTTCTTCCTAAAAGAAATCCTGGTTTTTGATTTTGCTTCATCATAATCTCTTTCCCCTCCTCCTCCTCCTCCTCCTCCTCTTCCTCCACCTCCACTTATTGTTATTATTATTGCATAAACTTTAGCTGTGTTGCACCCAATGTCCTAAATCTTGCTAACAGCCAACATGAAACTTTTTCCTTACTAATTATGTGTTGGAACATCCCCTATGAGTGATGCATTGACTTATTCCACCTGTGTAGTGAAAAATGAGCGAGGGTGGGCTAGGTCAAATGTGTTAGGGTTCCCACATCATTTTGGATGTGAGCGGTTAAAGAAGTTAGTTGAGGATACTAGGGTTAGATTAGCCATATGGGGAATAGGGATACTTTCTAGTGTGGAGATAGTTGATGCAATGATTAGAAGAAAAATTAATGTAATTTGCCTTAAAGAAACTAGGTTGATTGGGGAGAGAGTTAGAGAAATTGAAAAATCAAGATTTAAACTTTAGTACACTGAAAAAGAAAAATATAAGAGTAGGGCAAGAATCATTGTAAATAAAGACCTAAAAGATAGTGTTGTTGATGTAAAAAGAGTAGGGGATAGAATCATAAAAGTCAAGGTAGTCTTAGGCCAAGATACAACAAATGTCATTAGTGCTTATGCTCCCCAAGTAGGCTTAGCAGAAAACTCAAAAGATAATTTTGGGAAGATATGGATAGTATAATCCAAGGGATATCTTGGATTGAGAAAATATTTGTTGGAGCTAATTTGGATAGATACATTGAAAATGAAAATAAAGGTTATAAGAGGATACATGGAAGAATTTGAACAAGGACAATAAAGGACATAATAAAGGTTATTAGAAACGAGGGTTTCAGAAAATTAATTTGATTTTATGCTTGGGAGGTCTATTACAGAAACTATATATCTTTTAAGAGGATTAATGGAAAAGTTTAGGGAAAAGAAGAGGGACTTACATATGGTTTTTATTGACTTAGAGAAAGCTTATTATAAGGTACGCAAGGAAGTTTTATAGTGGGTTTTAGGGGAAAAATGGGGGGAGTATGTAGTGGGTGGGTATATTGATGCCATTAAGGATATGTATGATAGAGCAATGACTAGCTTTAGGAGTATTATTAGGGAGTCCAGGGAATTTCTAATCACAATGGGTGTAGGATTTCCCTTGAGCATATATCTTTTTGTAGTGGTGATGGATAGACTTACTTAGAGTACCCAATATGTTGTTTGTAGATGATATTGTCTTAATTAATGAAATTAGAGATGAAGTAGAATCTAAGTTAGAATTATGCAGTGAAGCTTTAGAATCTAGAGGTTTTAGGATAAGTATACAATTATATGTAATGTAATTTTAGTCATGGTATCAGTAAGAAAAGATTAGATTTTATGGTTAAGAAATTTATGATGCTACTAGATTTTGATACCTTGGAACTTGGATCTAATAGCAAGCTAAAGGAGAAACCGAAGAACATGTTATTCAAAGAGCTAAAATAGGGCGGGTAAAAGGGAGAAGTGCTTTGGGCATGCATGTTCTATGATCAGAGAATACACTTGAAATTAAAAGGAAAGTTTTATAAGAGGGCTATAGAAGGCTTTGTGCTATATGGATTAGAATGCTTGGCAACTAGAAACAACATATCTAGAGAGTAAATTTTGTTAAAATGAGAATGCTAAGGTGGATGAGTAGTATAATCTTAAAATATTCATTATGGAATGAACATATTTGTGGTAAGTTAGGTATAGCACTTATAGAAGATAAGGTAAGGAAGGGCGTCTTAGATGGTTTGAACAAGCCAAGTAGTGCACTGGTGAGGAGTGAGTAATTATCCTTTAGTGGCAGTAGAAGGGATAGGGGTAGGCATAAAATAACTTTGAATGAGATAGAAAGGATTTGATAGCCCCTAAATTGTTGGAGGAAAATGCTCATGATTGTGTAAATTGCTGGAAAAAAGATTCTTGTAGCCAACCCACCTAGAGGGACTTAAGGCTTGGTTTTCATGTTTATTGTTTATTATTATTGCGTGGGTACCAAACTGAGAATATTAAGACAGATGAGCAGTGTTGCTATATTATGAAAAAAAAAGCGCAACGACTGAACACATACCTAAGCTTGAGTATCATGTCTCGAAGATAAGGGATAAGCTGTTGAGATATTTTGGCACTTGCAATGTAGATTAGATGGCAGGAGTAGGACCAAAATTTGCTTTGAAAGCTTAAAGGTAGGGGGTGGGTGGGATATACTTAGGAGCTAGTAAGAGAGGATTTTGGCGATGATCTTTTAACTTTCATTGAATGTTGACCTAGATTGAGCGCAACGGAAGAAAAAAATTTGTACCGATGATCCCTCTTAGTGAGACCAAAGGCTTTTTTATTGTTGTTTTGTTTTTATAATGATATTGATTTAATTTTCTACTTGTAATTTTATTTATTTATTTTTTTGTGGTGCTCACACACCCTTCGTACTTTGTGCAGAGATATGGGCCAGTTATATCCACCATTCCGCAGCAGCTGTCCAGATTCCAGTTCAACATGATCACCGCATGAGTTTATGAAATCCAGGGTTTTACCACAGGGTAGGATTCATAAGGGAGCTTTTATGATAGGTTTCAGAGGAGTTTTTGTTTAATCAGAATGGGATCTAAGCTTATGCAGATGACCAAACAAGTTCGACTTGGTTCTACACTGTACTCATGCTGATTCAAACTTTTGTTTGCCTGTGCTTTTGTTAGTTTAGGTTCTATCTTCAAACAAGGTCTGTCGTTAATGCACGTCAATTGTTTTGTAATTATGTTTTCTGGAAGTGGGTTTACTACAGAAGGGGAAGTTCGCTCAGTATAGATAGAAGTGGTTTGTATTTCGCTCCGGTGGTGCTTATATATTTCAGCGGAACAACAGTTGAACAGCTGGTTATGCTGACGAAAGTAGGATTCATCTGTCCTGTGTCAAGTTTGGCATTCTTGTATGCTGTGATGTTTTCAGCAGTGTGGTAGTTTTGGAAGTCTGTTGGGTCCATTTTCTATCATTTTAAGTGATGTGATGGATTTATGTTGCATCATAGGTTTATAGGAGCCAACAAGGCACTGTTCTTGAGCTAATGTATTATGTGTATTTGTTTTGGGGATTATGTGTCCATTTCTATCATTTTAAGTGATGTGATGGAATTGTGTTGCATCCTTAATTTGTAGGAGCTAACAAGACACTATCTTGAGCTAGAGTATTATTTGTATTTGTTTTTGGGGATTATACATCCTGAATACGTCTTCAGTTATTAGGAACTTCATGTGGTCTCATTAATTATTGTCGTGGAATTTTGCTTGCGCCAAGTAAAACAAATTCAGCATTTTTTTGACTTATCGTTCCAGTGTTGGTGATAATAGGAGATGCTTGGTCCATAGTGTAAAATTATATGACAGGATATAAGAACATCTTTTTAGTGGCTTCTGTAGGTAATGGCTGGTTTTGGGGAATTTATACTCAATGCTGTTTATACTTTATACAACAGAAGGTGAGAGAAGATGAAGCAATATTTAGTGAAATCACTCGCGGGGTGTATTGTGTTTATACTTTTATTTTACAGTCATTCTGTTGGGGCATTTCCTTTTCCTGTCCATGTTTTAAGGGTGATTAAGCCATGTAAAACCCAATTTCTAGTCTTGCAATGTAGAATGTTTGCTGATCTTAGTGATAAGTTTTAGATGTAAGTTAGCAGCATGGAACGTTGGATTGCTTCTCTTGATGAATGCAGTCAATTAGGCATGTACTGGAACTATAATTTCTGCTGCGTCCCAACCTTAACGGACTGTTGGCCTAATGGTGGCCCTTTTTGCCCAAATGCCAAAGAAGCCAGGGATGGTATTTGCAGCCCCAGCCAGGAGGGAGTTTTTTTGATGTATATTCTCAGAATATGCTTTTTTTACACTGATGCCCACTTGAAGAACAAGCTGAAATTTTATGAAGAAGCTCTGAATCTCATAGCATTGCAAAGCCAGGGATTTTGAGGAATTGTTTGCATCATGTCTGTTTTTTCAATTACTGTTTCATTGCTACCAATATGGATCTCTTCGAGTAACTTGTTTCTAAAATGCCCCTTCACCTCTCCGTATTTGGGGTAGAATTTGACGACATTCCTCACTTGTCAATAACACTAATGATTTCAGATAGTGGGTCAGACATCTTTCTAGTCTCACAATTTGCTTGGAGATGGTCTTGAATTGCAGGAACTGGGAAGTGGGAACTACTTAAGATGGACTTGAATTCAATGGTTTCCCCACATTGTACTTCTCTCTCTCTCTCTCTCTCTCTCTCTCTCTCTCTCTCTCTCTCTTCTTCCATACAACTCATCTCCTCTCAAGGTTCGTATCTAGATTATAGTTATAAACTTTTACCATTGAGATTTTAGGGACTTTGAATTAGACAGCACATGTGCACACTTAACCTTATTTTCATACCACCTCAATTTTTTGATACTAAATATTATATTCCTAATTTGATTTACTATTTTTGTTAGGTCAATATAACTTCTTATACTTTATAATTTTAATTGTTATATTACAACATCTAAGTAATACTTAAGAAATGGAATGTTTTTGAAGGATATGTTGCATTTTTATTATAACTTTAAGTATCATTAGTTTAATTATGCTATGTGTCATGATCTCACATCAAATGTGTACTAGGGAGATCTTGGGCTTATAAGGATGGTTTCGACTTGAACCATGTGAGGCGCTTTTTATAGTAAATCCGTGAAGCCAATGGGCCAAAGCGGACAATACCTCATCAGAGTTGGGTCCAGAACTGTTATATTTGGAATCAGAGCTATCTTGGGAGTACTATCATGTGGGTGAATCCTACACCTCGACAGAAATTGGACGGAAGAGCTTGTCACGGTCCCAAGTTGGATGTGTACTAGGGAGGTCTTGAACTTATAAGGATAGTTTTGACTTCAATTATGTGAGATACCTTTTATAGGACAAATTTGTGAGGCTAGTGGGCCTAAGTAGACAATACCTCGCCGGAGTTGGGTTCAAGACCGCTACATTGCTCTTTGATGATGAAATATATGCTTTATATCATGAATTATTTGATCCAAACAACCTTCTATTTGGTACTTAAATGAATTAAATGTTGTATGTTTTTTTTTTCCTTATAAATATTAACCATAAGAGATTATTCAATCCAATCCATATGCATAACTCCATACACCACTAATTTCCATGTATATTTAGGATTTTCCAATGCATTGACATACAAATCAAGGTAACAAACCAACTAGAATTTTGTTTGATGTTTTAGGAGCAAAGAAATTGGTAAACTAAATGCTTAGGTTGTGTTTCGTAACATGAATTTTAGGTTTTGAGTTTATATTTGTGAGGATTTGGACTAAACTTATTATAATTTTATATTACATTTTATTCAAGTTCACACCATACAAATTCAAACCCAAGATCCGAATTCCAATCTCTTGGGGTGAAGGAAATTAGAAATTATTCGGAAGGTAATGCTTAGATAGTACAACAACAACAACAAAACCAAACCTTAGTCTCACTAGGTGGGGTCGGCTATATGAATCGTTTTCCGCCAATTTATGTGATCATGAACTATTTCTTTTGATAAATTTAAGCATATTAAATCTTTACTCACTACCTCCTCTCAAGTTATTTTAGGTCTACCGCTACTCCTTCTATTGCTTCTCACAGTAATTAAGTTACTCTTTCTCATAGGTGCACTACGTGGCCTGCGTTGCAAGTGTCCATACCATCTGAGTCGTCCCTCCCTTACCTTATCTTTTATACGAGCTACACATAACTTACCATAAATATGTTCATTTTTAATTTATCTTTCATTGTTATACCACTCATCCATCTAAACATTCTCATCTCGGTAACTTTTACTTTGTAATGCTTAGATGGTACAACTGGAAATTGTCTGGGTGAAAATGTTATTCCAGAAGCTCTGAATACTGTGCAAGTTGCAAAAATTGTTTATGGCTTTAAAAAGATGTTGACCACAGATAGTCTTGAATGTGCTATAATACTATACTTCTCAGTTCCATCATACAAAGATCAACTATTTGAATTTTCAATCCCTTATATGGGAGGGGTGTTACCTGTTTTGTAACTCTATTGCAACTTCGCTGGGAATGGCACTGTTTTTCGCAAGGCCTGAATCCTCATCATGAACATGAATAACACTACTAAGCCCTGCTCTCTTCCATATTTTCTTCTCTTCCATCTTCTCCCTTGCACTTGCAGCCTCTGGCCATTGATCCCTGGAGGCATAGATATTGGACAATAGCACATAAAGTCCCGAGTCCCTTGCTTTCATACCTTCCGCCATCTCTATGAGTTCCTTGGCTAACTTGAAGTCACTTCTTACTCTGCAGCCCCCAAGTAGAGCTCCCCAAATAGCACTATCAGGCTCAAATGGCATCTCCTTCACTAGAAGCTCGGCTTCCTCGAGATGATCATTCCGGCTTAGCAAGTCGATGAAGCAACCAAAATGTTTAAGCTTTGGGCTGACCCCAAAATCTCTCTCCATGCTATCAAAGATCTTGCGACCATTTTCTACCATCCCTCCATGGCTACAAGCAAACAAAGCATTGCTGAATGTATAGTCATTTGGCTTCAATCCCATCTTTGGCATCAAGAAAAAATTTTTGAGAGCATCTTCTGTTCTACCATGGATGGCTAGTGATCTGATCATAACATTCCAACAGAAGACATCCTTCATCTCAATTTTGATAAAAATTGTAAAAGCTTTGTCAACATCTCCACAATTAGCGTACATTTCTATAAGGGAAGTCCCTACAATAACAACTCCCATCTGAGACCAATCTTTTATTAGATAATGTACCCATTTCCCGAACTCTAGAGCACCCGACTGGGAACAGGCTGACAAAACTGAAACATAGGTAAACCCATCTGCAATTACTCCTTGGGACTGCATTTGGATGAATAGATTCAATGCCTCTGCAAATTTTCCCTGCTGGGAGTAACCTGAAATTATAGAATTCCAAGAAACCACATTTCTGGATGGCATTCTCTCAAAAAATTCTCTAGCCATGTAAAGGTCTCCCGAGCTAGCATATGCCCCGATCATTGAAGTCCATGACACGACACTTTTCTCCGGCATCTGTTCAAACAAATCTCTTGCATTTGCCACATCCCCAACTTTAACATAACTTGAAATCATAGAATTCCAAGAAACAACATCTCTTTCAGGCATAACTTCAAACAACTTCCTAGCACACTTAACATTTCCAAGACTCCCATACTGGGAGATCATTTGATTCCACAATTCAATAGGTTTAATACACATACAATCAAAAATCTTCCGAGCTTCATCCAATTTTGCACTCGTCACAGTCCCCTGCTCAAAAGAATCCAACATCTTTATGTACATATTAAAAAGCGACGTGCCCACCGAGAGTCCCGATTCGAAACCAGATTTTACGATCTGGCATTGCACTTTCTCTCCTATTCTAAAGCATCCTATCTCAGAGCAGGAGTTGATGACATACGGGTACGTGTAATTATTGGGTTTGAGTCCTCTCTGACGCATTTCATCATACAATAAGAGGCATTTCCCGACGGGGCCATTAAAGGCAAACCCTCTTAGCATGGCATTCCAGAGGGAAGTGTCTGTGCAAAGCAGACCACCCATTTGAGCGAAAACGAGGTTGGGATACTCCATGGTTCCGAATTCGGTGCTTCGGCGGAGCAATTTCAATGAAATGGTCTTGTGTTGGTGGAGAGAGGTACAGAGAATAAAGGCATGAATCTGTTTCAGCTGCTTGAACGTGCATTGTCGCAAAATGTTTGAAATTGTTTCCAGAGAACAATGCATATGTAAGGGATGTTGGGGAATTAACAGTCATCAGGTGCGGCGTATGGCTCGAGTCTTAACACGGAAGAAGCTGATGGTTTTGTGGTTTATTGGGATCTCTACACCTCCCCATCCAAAATTGGAAGATTTTGAAGTTAGGGTGCAAGAGCTTTTTGAGAGATTTAGGGCAGCACAACGTTGGGGGAGGGGATGGAGTAATGGAGTTTATCAATTTAAGCTGTTCCCAATTCTTGGTTCTTGCACACTACAAAGCTGGCTGATCCCAAAGCAAAATGGTACTGCAACCTGAACAAGACATAGAAACTAAATTATATTGCTTTCAGTTTTTTGAATTTAAATTTGTGTGTATTTGGATAAAATTTACTATAATTTTATATTATATTTTATTTAAATTTAAGACTTCTTCTAAATGGAAAGGTAAACTTTATATTTTTATTCAACTTTACACAAATTTAAATTTAAGTTTTAAAATTTATACTTCAAATATTTGTAAACACCTCATTTTGCCCCCATCTTATATAACAAAATTTGAGTTTTTTACGTTTAATTTTAGTGCTCATTTGGGTCTTTTCCTAATTCAATATTAAATTTGTGCATGCATGTGTAAAAATTCACTAGTAATAGGAAAATACATGAAAAAAATTAAATACATGGAAAAGTAAAAAATGAATACATAGAACTTAAAAAAAAAAAAAGAAATATGGAAAATTTGAAAAAAAAAAAAACATATAGAAAAAATAAAAAAATGCAGAAGTTCAGTGGACAGCTTCTCCATGCTTGCACCAGTACACACACACACACACACACACACACACACACAAAATTTTAGTTAGGAAATCATAATAAAAACTAATTATCTTTTTAAGTTTCATTGAGCGATTACGGATTGATTAATCAATTTAATTAATAAATTAGTTTTTAAGTTTGATTAAGCAAATTAAAAACAAATTGGTTAATCAAATTTAAATGAAGGTTCTCTTCTTAGATTATTAATAGGGAGAATATAAGAGTTGTTGGGGGGATAGAAGAGAGGAATTGCTCAGAAAAATTGGCGAAAGAATTGTGGGGAAAAATTGAGTGATTGAGAGAGGGGAAGAGAAGAAAGATTGAAAACCAAAAGGTTTGAATTGCAGAAATTGGGGAAAGTTTGGTAGTAAAAGTTTAGAAGGGTTCTGATAAAGGAAAATGCAAGTTGGCAAATTGGAGAATTTAGAAACAAAGAAAGTGGGGAAAACTTGACAAGTGGAGACCCAAGAGAGTTTGGGCAAGGAAGAGCATAAGAGAATTGGGGAAGAGAAACAAAGCAAAATAGTTTTGGAGGCATAAAAGGTTAGTATTGTTTCCTTTTAATTTTGTTTGTTTTGAGTTTGGGACTAAATTGTTTTCAGGTTCAATAAATTAAAAAATTGAAAGAAATTAGTAATTCAAATATCTAAAATTCAAATTGATTTTCCAAAAAAATTTTCAAATGAAAATTTTGTAGCAATTCCCAATACCTGACTTGCATGTTGGCCCAAATCTGAAAAAGTTAGACTCAAATACTTGAATACCCATATCCAGATCTGGGTCCAAAAACCCATATCAAAATACTCCAAATCTATTGACCCATTAATCCAAACCCATGAAACCATTCACCCTGACCCAAACCCATTAGATTTAAAACATTGGAATCCAAATGCCTTGAGGCCTAATTGAGCTCAAACCCAAGGACAACTAAGTCATTGACCCAAGACCCATCTAATCTTACCAAGGCCCAATTCGGCTCATTTTAAAATTGTTCAACACACAACCCAATTAAGCCTAATCAAAATCCTTTAACCCATTTGCCTTGAACCCAAGCTCAGGTCTTAACTAACTTTTAAGTCAGCCCAATTTAAAATCCAGGCCCATTCTCGTGCTACCTAGACTAAGACCAATTTGGTTTAAGTTAACTCAGCCCAAGCACAAGATAAACTAAGCCCAAATAGATATTAGCCCAATTAAGTTAGACCCAACCATATCAACCCAAAAGTTAGCCTAAAGCCTAACCTGACCTTAGTTTGACTTAACCCAACCTAAATCTGATTTAGTCATCTAACTAGGGTTTGTCCCTTCTCCCAAATTTGTTTGGTTTATGAGAAAAAAAAAAAAAAAATTTCTCAAGAAAATCAAACAAAACAACAAATAAAGGAGAAAATACAAACTAGAAAAAAAAAAAGGTGAGGGTTGCCTTTATAGATCTGAATCAAATGGGAGAAGGCAGAGAGCTAGGCTCTCTACCACTTTCGTGAATTTGTGCTTGAGTTGCAAGAAAAATCAAGAGAGAGAGAAAGATGTTAGAAAATGAAAAAAATAGAGAATTAAAGCGAGAGAGAGAAAAAGAAAGAGTGAGAAAAAGAAAAAATTAGAGAGCAAGAGAGAAATAGAAAGAAGTTAAAGAGGGAATGAGAGAGAGTGGGAGAAGAGAGAGGGAAGAGAAAAAGAGAGAGAGAGAGAGAATAGTTGTGAGAGAAAGAAACAAAAAAGGCGAGAGAAAGTGTTTAGGAAAAGTAAAAAAATGAAAGGATAAAAAAGGAAGAAAGAAAATAAAAACAAATAAAAAAAATATAAATTAATTTTTTTTTAAAAAAATGGGACACATGTCACTGTACGAACGACAACATGTGGCACAACCACCACGCATTTGGAAAGCAACGTGATGCAATCCTGATAAGCCAAGTTGTTTTTTCACAATGGCAAAACATGTAGGTGACCAATGATCTGCTCATTTAAATTGGATTTGAGTTTAATAGTTTATCTGCCTATATATATTGAAAACATTTGAAATTGAAACCTAACCCTAAATCGCTAATTTCTAACTGGCAGTAGCAGCAGCACGCACCAGATGCCATCTCCGGATTTCCCTCACAAGTTGCGGTCTCGCAGTCGTGCAGAAGTAGAAGCCTTCCTCACTCCCTCACTCCTTGCTGGCTGCTACTTAGCTAGAATCGTGAGCACTGAGCAGACTTCAACACTCCGTGTTGGCTGCACGCAATCGTCGGCCATCGCTCGTTGCATGCTCGCAGCGGCAGACTCATGATCTTAAGCTTAGGAACAACATAAGACTATGCTTATGCCCACTCAAGCATTTTATCAAATAGTTGGCATGAAAAACATATTTCAAGTTTATACTTGAAATTCTAAAATGGAAAAAAAAAAAATAGAATAATTATGACCTTGGGGCGGAAGAGAGCGTGCTAGGAGTGAGCGGAGGTGAGGCCAAGGCTGCGGCTGCAGCTGCAGCGAAGCAACCACTCGAAGGGTGGGGGGACAATGGAGGAGCCGATCGAGGGGGGAGCAGCGGAGGAGTCGAGAGAGGCTTTCGGGGGAAAGGGAAGGAGCAGACGAAAGAGGAGGTTTCGATGGGGGCGGTTGAGAGGGAAAGGGAGATTTCCAGTTAGGGGAGAGTGGAGAAGGGGAAGAGTCAAGAGAGTGAGTGAGAAATTTTATTATTATTTTTATTTATATATTAGTAAATAAAATGGAGTGTTTTTTGTTTTTTTTTTAAAAAATATCATTTTATATGAAATGTTTAAATTTTTTTAAAATAAATAAATTACATATTTTAAATGGGTGATTCATTTATTAAACGGGTAGGTTTGAGTTTACATAACTGCAGAGACCTGAAAAATTTATTTATGGAAAATAATAAAGAAAAGAAAAAAGGGCATTTAAAAAGGGAAACAATAGGCTTTGTCGACGAATCCCCTGTTTTCGTCGATGAAGGCTCTTCTGTGGTTCGTCAACGAAGTTCAGGTGTCGTTGACGAAGAGATCCTGAACGACAGGAAATTTCAGATTTAGGGTTCATCGACGAAGTCCTTATTTCGTTGACAAACGTTCTTCTGCAGCTTGTCAACAAAGTCTGCATTTCGTCAATGAGGTTGGCTGAGTCAACTACCTATAAATAACATTTCTCATTTCTCACTCATTAAGCAACCTAAAATTCCTCTTTTTCTCTTTTTAAAATGACGCTTATCACTCTCTCTCTACGATTTCTCGCCGTTCATTACTTGATTCGATGATCGGAAGCCGCTATGAGGATTTAGGGGAAAATCTCTACAAGTCTACAAAGTGGATTTTTGAATAGGGTCGGTCTTTCTAGGCAACACCCCAAAGTTGAGGTAAGGGTAGAAATGAACTTTTTGTCTAGTATATAGTCTTTTAAATGGGGTGTATGGGCTTGGGGATGTTTAATAGTTGTTGATTTAGGGTTTGAGTTGATAAACTAGGGTTATTGAATTAGGGTTCGGGTAAGCACCGCAGACATCGTTTTGGGGTCCCTGCTGGCGTAGTTCAGGAAATCAGATAAAGGGAATAGATTAAGCCAGTAGATTTGTAAATTTCACTGGTTAAAATGAAAATTATTTGCATATTTATATGATTATCTTATGAGTATTGAAAGCCAACCATTTAAATTGAGATTTTTGAGCCTAGAGCTGTGTTATTGGTTATTATTTGTGAAAATGAAATGATTAAAGTAATGACGTGTATTTTCAGTAAAACAGATGATGAATTTGGGTTGACTTATTATTTTAAATGATATAATTATGGGTATTATTTAAATGGTGTGGCATGAGTAAAATGAATATACTGAGTTGAGTTGTGATATATGTATGATATGTTGGAAATAATGAAATGTATTGGGTTTATACTGCATGTGAATTGTTTGATCAGAGTAGAATGTGAATGTTAAATTGTAATGTATGATTTGAGAACTCCGGTGGACCATAGTAGGCACAATACTGTTATCAAGCCCCGAACCCACAGATGGGTCCTAGGTGTGGTTATAGTAAACTAACCTATCTCTATATCAATTAAACATACATGATACAACGCTGAATGAGGGTCCGACCCCGAGGGGTACACGTAAACCCTATACATGTTCACATACATATCCATACTCATCAAATACGTAGCGAAAAATGTTCTTTCTATACATACATCATACCATACCAGAGTCTATACATAACTGAAAATATACATCCCAAAATACAATACATACTTTGGGTGTCTACAAAACCCAATACTGACAAGCCAGTTACCAAAACTCGTACCTACACAGGTATTAAATGTAGCTAAATGACACCCCCGCTTTCGAGCGTTAGGATGTTAATTTCGGCTACCCGAAGGACTTGAAAAACATTTGTATATTTGGGGTAAAACACCTTTCAGTAAGGAAGAAGGCAGGTTATATCAGTGTGTGACATACAAGTGTTATTTTAGCATAAAACATAACACAATACAATACAGTACAATATAGTTTCAATATTTTTCACAAATTCGTTCCAGTACATATGATACCAAACATACGGCCAGTATCGTCACACTCAAGCACTCGATACCCTGCAATAACCAAAGTCTCATAGCGATACCATTGTTAGTACAGTGTAGCCCACACCTGTCGATGACCAGCCGAAAAGAACAGGAGATATTTCACACTCTTGGATATAGAGTCAGACACTCTCACCCACGGTAATTAGCTAAGACATGGCGTCCGGTAATTAGCCGCCCCTAGTTGATTTACAAAACCTGGAACAATTTTGGAACTCATGTCCTTATACTCATTAGCGTACGGTAATTAGCCGCCCCTAACTGATTTTTCAAAACCTGAAACATTTACATACGACATTTCATTCCACACTTATACGAGTATATAAAAAATCATTTCGTTTTTCAGTTCAAGAATACAGTTTAATACAAATATGGGTACGGTCATCTCAATACAACAGTTTTAATACAACATACGGTTTCTCCAAAAAAATAGAGATGATACCCGAACTCCCAAATTTTCACAAAAATTGTAACCCAAAAATCCCGCATATTCACCCGATAGATTTTCCCAAATAAGTAATCAAAACATACATACGATCGTAACCTATAGGTTTACCGATCCCGATTTCAAAAATAACTAATATAAATAGAATCTCCTTACCTCTTCCTGAATACCAAAATACGAACTCTACGGCTCCAAAACTACAAACTGAACCACCAAAACCTAAACATCCAAGAACTATACTTCACTACAATTTGTACTACTACATATATTCCAAAATGAAATTGAAATCGGATCCTTACGTCAATTTTGGGTCAATTAATAAATTTTATTTATTATTTAATTAAAAAAAAACATATGAGTTCAATTATGTTTAAGTTTGTATTAATTTGAAAATATTAACTAAACAAATGACTCCTTCAAAAGTAGTATGGGGATATTCTTGTAAATATCTATTGATTTTTTGTTTCTCTTCCCATATTTCTCTTCACCATTTCTCTTAGGCCTCGTTTGGAACTTGGAAAATTTGAGCGAAAGGAAAGAAAAACATAAAGGAATTCAATTTCTCATGTTTGGTTATTAAGGAAATTAAAAAAGGAAATAAAATTATATCAAATCAATGAATGAAATTTTGGTTTTATATACCACTCATATTTAATATTTCTTAATTTTTAATCATATTAGAACAAACTTTTATTTTTAATAGTATTTGATATAAAGAGGAAAACATAATGGAAAATGAGTTTTCTTCTCATTTTCCTTTTTCCACCAAAATTTTTGATCCAAACATACCACTATTAAAGGGGGGGGGGGGGGGGGGGGGAATAATGAAGGGAGCTAGGGGTTAAAAAAAAATTCTTGAATTGGACGGTTTCGAAATGAATGTGAAGGTAAATTTAACTAGTACCTCCTACTCCTTTTTGTAATTTAGCAAGACATTGAAGAAAAGTAGGTAGTCACCTCACCACCCACATTTTCCTATCATTAGAAATCTTTCATTCCCTTTCCTTTTGAAATCATCAAAACATATTGTTAGTTATGTCTTCACTATTTTGAGTGATACAAGAACGAGTTATGAATATGTTATTAAAATTAAAATTTGTTATTTGACTCTTATGAATAAATGGACTGCTTAGGCTTATCAAACTTTTTCCCGCACTCTTTCATTTTTCTTGTCTATTCCAATACATGAACAAACCAAAGCCTTCAATTGCTTTCCAATGAATTGATTTGACTTCTTAAAAAAATGACTTCTCATCTTTCTAGGTAAATCACAACTAGTAAATAAATCAAATTCTGATATCGTAAGACCAACTTATAAAATGCTCTACAATAAAAAAAAAAAAAAAATAGTATTAGCTTTTGCTTGGATAGGCATGAGTCAAGACATTCAAGTAGACAATTTAAATTTATATACTTCATTTGAGAGGAAAACCTAATAATTTAAGTCACATCTCTTGATGAATAAGGGCTAGCTAAACTTTATTAGTCTTAACAAACTATTCACATCTTTGAAAATATGGGTCATTTTTAATCTTATCATCCTAGTTGTTTTTAGCAAATGCGTGCAACAAAGTAAACCATGTGTAAAATAATGAGTAGTACGTAAATATACTAGTACCATTTGAAGCTTCTAGCCCATAAAATAGATAGCTAAGATTGAGACACACAGGGACTTGGGTGATAAATTCAAGACTCTCCTAGTTAAATAGTTAGGATTCGAGTCTTAGAGGTTATGACTTTTCATTTGAAATGATATTTTAATATTTAAATGGAGAAGGATAAAGGGACAAGCCCATTATCCTAATGGATTAATAGAGTGTCAAAAAGGTCTCGAGCACCATCATTTAAAAAGATAAAATCAAATAACCTAAATAAACACAAATACATTCCAAATCAAACAAAAAAAAAAAAAAATAATTTTATATGTTATTAATGTTTACTTTTCATACTTAAAAATATAATAAAAATTAAAATTTTCTTCCTTCCTTTTTCTAAAAGAAATAGTAGCTGGAAACCGACTAAATATTCCTTCTGGTTGAGTTGAAGATCATACTAATGGATCCATACCCAGTCAAAGCAGACAGCTACTGCTCCTTCAACATCTTCGGCGTCGGCTGCTCCTCCATCACCCTTTGCTGCTCCACCTACTCTACCGGACGTGTTGACATTTAGCCACCGACCTTTGAATTTTTTGCTCCCCCTTGTGTATATATATATGTGTGCGTGGAGTTGTAAAAGAGATTGTGTGGTGTGTTGCAGCGTGCATAAGAGTGCAGAGTGTGAGAGAGTGTGTTGCAGTGTAAGTTGCGTGAAGCAGAGAGATTGTGTAGATAGAGAACTGTAAGAGTTGAGTGATTGTATCCTCCTCCTCCTCTGTTTTTTTCCAAGTACATAGTAATCTCTCGCTCCCGTGGACGTAGGCCGGAATTTGGCCGAACCACGTAACTTTAGTGTCAATATTTGTGTGTGTGTGCGCTTTGTTTATTTTTCTCCATCAATTACTTGATATGTGAAACCCCAACACATACCAACCCAAGTGGTCATGAGCACCCTAGTCAATTTCGAAAACGAAAGTGCAACCCTAGTCAATTTCGAAAACGAAAGTGCAATTAAAGTTGGTGATGATTAATATATAGCGATAAATGACCTTGATTTTGGTTTCCCCACAAAATGTCACCTTTCAGAATGCTGCACAGTGATGAGGGCAGGCAACCTATCTCCAATGTCGACAGAAAGTTCCCATGTCATTTGTCAATGCTCTGATAAAAAATGGGAACTATATATCCATGGACACCCTGCAAGCAAGCCCAGAACCCTAGCTACCTAGTTGCATTTTTTATATGCAGTCTTTAAGCAAAGCATTGCTAAAAGATTTTCCATACGAATATATGATTAATTTAGAACATGAATCCATATTTAGACGTTCGAAATTCATTTTTACAAATGCAGAAAAAGTCTTTTTACATTTAGTATATATATATATATATATTAGTTGAAAGGATTACTTCGTTCTTGTTTTAAAAATAGCCCTCGACCTCAAGTTGGAAGCTTCTCTTATCTGTAGTATAGGGGCTGTATAGCTGTGTGGGTGCTTGGTACTTGGAGTACTGTAGCTCGATATGAACCCCCATAATTTTTATATATATAAAAGTTGAAAATCAAACAGCTCAGCTTGGGGTCAAGTTAGATCATGACAGTTGGGGCATTTTCAATTCATTCTTTGTTAGCATAATTTTTTTTTTTTGCTTTCTTTGTGACTTGTATTGCAAGTGACAATCTAAACATTTTAAACTTAAAAAAACAAGTATAGATTAGGTAGTCTAATAGTGAATTTGAGTCGAGTTGAATTGACACACTTTGATACTTGAATTCGAATTCGATTTGATTAAAAAATGTAAAGTTTAAAATGTTCAAAATTTCACTTGTGAGTTTATCCCACATTGAAAAAATTGAGTGAATAATGGAGACTTATATATATATGATTGGGTCCAAGATCCAATAAACTTAAGCTTTTGAGTCAAGTTGATGTTTATCCATGTGTATCAAACTCACTTATGGATTTTTCCGGTACTAACAAGTGATATTAGAACCGACGATTCGTAACTATAAGTGAGCAACAACGTAAAAGTTGAGACGTGAAACTAATTCTCCTGAATTAACAGTTGGAGGACTAAATGTGTGATCGAGATCAATAAGGATCATTTAGGCCTGAGATGGATCTGAATAACTCATGTGTATCAAGCTCGCTCATGAACTCCTCCAGTGCTGACACATGTTAGATTATCACTTTACCTAAAAGTTTAAACTGTTGTTAGGTTGTGGGTCAATAATATATATCAAGCTTTTAACACTCTCCCACACGTGTAGCCTGATAGTACTTGGAGAGATAAACAAATGACAAATAATGCTATAAAATAAAGACGGACGATAAGATTAGAACGCATGACCTTTTGATAACCAGAACTCTGATACCATTTTAGATTACCACTTTACCTAAAAGCTTAAGCTATTAGGTTGTGGGTCAACAATGTATATCAAACTTTTAACAACACAAACTAAATTCAAATTCAATTCATCTCAAGCTTGTTAAACTTGAACTTAATTCAATTATAACTTCTTAAAATTCGCACTCAACTTGAGTACAAATCTAAATTCGATTATAATATTAAATACATATATAAGCATTATATAAGCTTTTGAGGGTGATGTCATGCCAATGTCACCCTACTATTGTGAATTTTAAAATAAAAAATAAATAAAAGTGAATGAAAGGTGCCATGTGTCATACTCTAGGTGGACAAGTGGCTTACTGTCTTGAACCGGTTGACTTGACTGGTTCATCCAATTTATTTTTCTGAATTATTTTTTATTTATTTAAATTTTCAATTAGTTTTTTTTTTATATTGGATAAAAATAATAAAAAGTCATAAAAATATAAAAAAATAGGAAAAATATTTTTAAAGTCATGAAAAATATTTGAGCTATTTTGGCTCAAATTTTTTAAAATTAAAAAAAATCAAAAATAAAAAAAAGGAGGAAAAAGTCTTTAAAAATCCCAAATTTTTTTTTAAGAAAAATGTTGAAAAATTTAAGAAAATATCTACAAAATTTTGAAAAAATCTAGGAATTTTTTAAAGATAATTTTACTTAAAATTTGATAAAATTTACTTGATTTTTGTGTGTGTGCATCCTAATGATTTTAAAAAGGATAAAGATGTATGTCAGACCTCGCATATATTAGCTCTAAGGGAGGTTTATCTAATAAGATCCTCTTATTTTGAGGTCTTATTAGACATTCCTAATCACATTTTGATTTTTATTTTCTTTTTAAATTTTATTTATTTATTTATTTTATTGGTTTGTTTATTTATTTAGTTATTTATTTCAAAGTGGTTAATTGAAGACTATTTGCTTCAATTTAGAAATAAATCATGACTAATTAGGTATCATTCGTAAAATGGGTGTATAGGGGGTGCTGATACCTTCCCTCGCATAACTGTACTCTCGGTCCCAACTCTAGTAAAGCAAACTGATACTATTGATTCCTTGACTTAGGATTAGTTTAGAGACTAATCAATGAGTAGTAATTAGGTGATCTAACTGCACATAGGTGTAATAGACTAGTGGCGACTCCATCAAATTTCTAATATTATTTTTTGCTCGCCATTTCAGACCTGTTCTCTAGGACATTGCGACAATGATTATTTATTTGAATCGAAATTCCTACAAGCAATCAATTTAATTCAATGAATTGATTTAAAATATGAACGAATTAACCTAATAATTTCTCATAATTTTACTAACATAAAGTATAATATTACCCAATATAATTGCATTATTCTCATTCTCTCAACCCCACTATCCTTTTTCATTATAACAAACCATTGCGAAATAAAATATATATAGAGAGAGCATAAAAGTATTGAGGCTTGCCTAACATATGTATCTTGCAGATTTTATGTGTACTTAGGTATGGAAGCATATCAAATCTAGGTTGTTCAATTCACAAAATTGCTAGAAATATCGTATATATAAGAAGTACCATTATTATTTTATTATTTTAAATTTTTTTTAATGATATTACACTAACAACTAGTGGTGTGAATGGGCTCATTGGATGAGAAAAAAAAGTGCTTTTCTTGATTAATAACTTATTTAGAGTTATTGTCACACACAGTCTAAGTATAAATAATTGGCAATGATTAATTAATAGGAAAATCCAAAATATGGCTTTTAGTTTACAAGCATTATTATGCACCTATGACCATATATGATGAGTTTTGATCAAGAATTTTGATGAGAAAAGGGAAGGAAAGAAAATAAAAATGAAAAAAAAACAGTATAAGTCTATTTTAATATAATTAAAAATTAAGAAAAATTAAGCATTAACGATATATAAAATCAAATTTTCATTTTTTAATTTAACATATTTTTATTTATTTTTATTTTTTTAATAATAGAAATTGAATTCTTTTATATTTTTCTTTCTATTGTCTGGGACCTAATTTTCAGCCAAAATTGAAAGCAGAGGAACCCTAATTAATGTAAGGCTGGGTAATTGAGATGAAGTCACCAAGTGACGCAATTAAGAGCTGTTTTGATTGGGAAATCTGAAAGAGGAGATGATAGACTAATGTGAAATCTATCTATGACTAATGGTCATTTTTCTTATACTTAATTGGGACAGCTTGTAGCTTATTCTATAGTTTATTAATTATGTAGTTTATATAATTATCGAATCTGTACGATGTAAGGTTGGTGGCTGAATTTAAGTAGTTAATTTAAATAGATATATTAAAAAATTTAAGATATTTGAATAAATGGGAAAAGAATCAAATTGACAAATATATATTTTACTGGGAAAATTGTTGGGAAGGAAACTTATTTTAAAAAAAAAAGGTTGGAAAGGAAAGAGAAACCTCATATGTTCTAGATTTAATTAAAAAAAATGTGCATTAATTACTTTTTGTTATTGGCTTTGTGCTTCTCAAAGGCTTAGATTGTGTTTGAAGGAATGAAGTGGGAAGAAAAAGGAAAAAATAGAAAACTAGTTGCAAAGAGAAAATGAAGGAAAACGAAAGAAAATGATTAGCACTCAATTTGTAAAATAATTATTAGTCAATTTATCATATAAATGATCTCTTTTCATATATATATATATATATATATATATATATATATATATATATATATTTCCACTTCAAAGAAAGTGATTTTGGGAGTGAGAAAATAGATATATTTTCTTTCACTTTTATTTTTTCTCTCTACTCCACTCTACTAAACAAAGAAAAAAAAAAAAAAAGACTTTCCACTTATTCTCTCTCTCTCTCTCTCTCTCTCTCTCTCCTTTCTTTTCCCCTTATCAAACAAGACATATTCAAAAGAAAGAAAAAAAGAATAATTCTTATAGGCATTGCTCAGTGCTTCAATGGAGTTTAATTTAGATTTTCTAACATTCATTTGTAAGTATTGTAGACATTCCATTTTGTTCGGAACTTATATAACAAAAATTGGATAATATTTACTTCAGATCATTCTCCTATCATTTTACAGTTATATGCGAGTATGAAGAGATATGGACCAGCGCCTTTTAGGTTTCAGAATATGTGGTCGTCGCATGGGGATTTTTTGAAAATGGTTGAATCATCTTTGAGAGAACACATTGTGGCGGATTCAGGATTGTGTAAATTGGCAGGTAAATTGAAAAGGTTAAAATAAAGACCTAGGGTATGGAATAAACAAACTTTTGGTCGTGTTGGTGGTTTCATTCAAGAGTCGGAGGAAAGAGTGGAAAAATATGAGAATTTACTACAAACAAAGTACTCAGAATCAGTTGAAGAAGAGTTTCTTGTTTCCAAGGATGAATTGGAGGTTTGGTATAGAAGGGAAGAGGCTAGGTTGGCACAACAAGCAAAGTTGAAATGGTTGATTGATGGTGATCATAATTCAAAGTTTTTTCATGCTGTGATTACACAAAAAAGGCGTAACTCTTGTGTAAATTCAATGGTGCTTCCTGATTGTTCGGTGTTGGAAAATATGCAGATGGTCCATGATGAGGCTGTGAATTATTTTAAACAAATTTTGAGGCAAAATAGTATAGTGCAAAGGTCAAATCTGAAAGGTATTATCCATTTGGTGGTTTCTGAGGAGTCTATAGGTCGGTTGAAGGAAGGACCGACGGAGGAGGAGGTTTATGAAGCTATTTCTTCTATTTCTGTGAATAGTAGCCTGAGACCGGATGAGTTTGAGTCTTCTTTCTATATTACCTATTGGAAGATTATTAAAAATGATGTGATTGATGCGGTAAGAGGATTCTTCAGATGTGATATGTTGCCTCGGTATTTTTGTTCCTCTTACATAGTGTTTATTCCTAAAGTAAAGGATCCTCAATCTTTTGATAAATTTCAACCGATTAGCCTTTGTAATGTAATCTATAAAATTTTCTCTAAAATCCTTGTTGGTAAGCTTTTTTTGGTAATGAGTGATTTAATATCTTTAGAACAAGGTGCTTTTGTGAAAGGGAGGAGTATTTTTGAAAATATAATACTTACTCAAGAGATGACAAAATTATTACATAGGCGGGTGAGATGAGGTAAAATAATGCTAAAGCTTGATATGAGCAAAGTGTATGATCAAGTGGAGTGGCAGGTGGTAGATCAGATTTTCCATGCTCTTGGTTTTCCACATTGGTTTTGTAAGTTAATTCAGAATTGTATTTTTACTCCTTGGTTTTCTGTCATGATGCATGATACTTATACAGGTTTTTTCAAGTCAAAGAGGGGCTTAAGGCAAGGGGATTCGTTGTTGCCGTATATTTTCATCATCATGGAAGAAGTTTTTTTTTAAATTAATTCAAAAAAAGCTATTTGAGAAGCGGATTTTACCGTTTGCACATCCGTGTGGAGCTCCTATTATATCGCATTTAATGTACGCGGATGATGTTGTTACATTTGCTAATGTTAGAAAAAAATCTGTTAGACAAATAATGGAGGTGATTAAGGAGTATGAAAACTGGATTGGCCAAAGGGTGAATAAAGATAAATCAGTTATTTTTTTCTCAAAGAAGTTGGTTGTTCTGAGGAAGAGAGAAATTCTTTAAAAAACTGGTTTTAGTGAAGGTAAATTTCCTTTTACATATTTGGGTGTGCCGATAGTGGATGGTAAATTGAAGGGCTGTCATTTTGACCCTTTAATTCAAAAAATAAGTAAGAGAGTTGAGGGCTGGAAAAGTAGACTATTGTCTCAAGGAGGTCGTCTAATTTTGTTGAGATATGTGCTATCAAGTATGTCATTGCATCTGTTAGCTGTTCTAAATGTCCCAAAACTGGTGATACAAAAGATATAAGGTATGTTTGCTTCTTTTTTTCCAGGATTTTAAGGATGGACAAAAAAAAAAAAAAAATGAAATGGAGGGCTTGGGAGAAAGTGTGTTCCTCTAGAGGAGGGGGGCATAGGAGTAAGGGACATTTCAGAAGTGCAACAGTATTTGTTCATGAAATTTGGTTGGCATTTATTAACTCAAAATTCTTTATGAGCTAGATTTTTTAGAGCTAAATATGTGAAAGGAGGACATATTGTTCTTTGCAGACCTCATGGATCAGATTCTTCCTTTTGGAGGAAAGTTCTGCAGGGTATGCCTGATCTGTTAAGTAAATCTAAGTGGAAGGTTAGAGAAGGTGATGCAAATTTGTGATATGATAAGTTTCTTGATTCAGGACCTTTGTTTGTAGAGTGTCCAGATGGTGCACATTCACATATCATATTAAAATATTTGGTTATCAATAATGCGTGGGATGTGAAAAATTTGCAGAGGATTCTGGGGTATCATAAAGTAGAAGAAGTGAGGGAAAATGTGGGAAATCTTGGAAATTCTTTGGACATACTGCTATGATTCCCGGAAAAGGATGGTTGCTTTAATACAAAGTCCGCATGGGATGTTATCAGAGTTAGAGCTCCAAAGTTTAAGTGGGCAAAGTGGGTTTGGAATAAATGGTTTCCAAAGAAAATTGCTATCTGCATGTGGAAGACCGTTTTTAAGTGCTTAAGTGTTGATGAAAAGGAGAGAAGGGTGGGGGTTTTGCTTGCTTCGGCGTGTAATTGTTGTGAGATAAGACAACCAGAAGATATGGAGCATGTGTTAAATAAGGGAGACCTTGCTACTGAGGTTTGGAGGAAGGTTTTGGTGGAGGTTGGTTTTCCTTTCCTTAGACAATAAAGTTGGAAAGAAAGAGTCCAAATGTGGTTTAATAAGGCTTCTAGATTTTCTCAATTGGGATCATTGATGGGTTTGATTCCTTATTTAGTAGTTTGGAGGCTATGGAGAAGGAGATGTGTGGTTAGGATGGAGGGAAAATTGAAGAGTAGTACAGTTGTGTGACTGTCCATTAAGTATTGGGTGGGGGTTTTGAGCAGGAACATGACATGAATGACTCAGTTAAAGGATGCTGATTTTCGGATATTGTAGAATCTAGAAGTGCAAATTGTGAATAAAAGAATTAAAACTATGCAATGTGTGAGATGGCTAAAACCGGGGCAAGGGAGGTTGAAACTAAATTTGGATAGGAGCAGCTTGGGTAACCCAGGGTCGGCAGGTGGTGGTGGCATCCTTAGAGACCATACAGGTTCTTTTGTGTTTGGTTTTTCAAAATATTTTGGTCTTATTCAAATAATGAAGCTGAATTGAGAGCTATGTTGGAGGGAATAAAGATTTGCAAACATTTGGGTCATACTAGTATTGATATTGAATATGATTCGAATATTGTTGTAAATTGGTTAAAATCAAGTAGGTGCTCCTTGTGGTATTTATGGGATTTTTGGGAATAGCTGATTGGTTTATTGGAGTGAGTAGACTTTTCGATAAAACATTGGTATAAAGAAGGAAATAAAGTGGCAGATGCCTTGGCTCGTCAAGGTGTTAGGGGAAGGAATAGTTTGTTTACTAATAGTAGTCAACTCCCTAGAGTTATCGATGTGTTGTATAAATTGGAGAAGATGGGTACGACTTATATGAGGTATGTTTAATTGATTTCCTGTTGGTTTTGGTTTATGCTTTATGTTGTTTATCTTTTGTTTGTTTTGTTGCGTGATATTTGTTTTGTAGGTCATTGTTTGTTTTGTTTTGATTGGACTTGTAATCCTGTTTTGGATGGATGTTGGTGTTGTTATTTGGGAGGCCTTTAAAGTTTTGTCTTTTGTTCCTCCCTTTGATTGTCTTATAACCATGGTATTCCTCTGCTAAAAGTGAGGGTTTATCAACAAATAAATGGAAGTGTTGCCCTTCTTAAAAAAAAGCAATAAAGTGAGAAAAATTACAAGAAAAATAAAAATACGGGAAAAATTAAATTTTTAAAATGAAAATGTTAAAATTTGTGCTCTAATACCAATTGTTGATTCGAATGAACAGCAAAAGACCTCACAAACTCGAAAACAATTCGGAACAAGTAATGCAAACACTCAATGATGAATATACAGAATAAACAATCATTCACAATGAGAATAAGGAAAGCAAACAAAATCAAAGATACAAGAATTTACATGGTTCAACAATTTGTCTATGTCCATGGGAGCAAACAACTAGATTTTTACTATCACATGTGAGGCTTACATCAAGCTTATCATCAAAGGTTACAAAATATTGATTAAATATTAATCTTATGCGCACAAAAAACTTATACTATAACTAAAATGATAGCACCAGAGGAGTCCATAAGTGTGCTTGATACATATAAGTGAGCACCAACTTGACCCAAAAGCTTAAGCCTATTGGGTCTTGGGCTACACCATATATAAGCACCCATTAAACAATCACTTTTTCCAATGTGGGACAAACTCACAAGTGAAACTCTCTATAATCTCCCTCTCACTTGTGAGTTCCAATTGTTCCCCCTTTAATGGAAGCTCCACCACTCGGGAGTTCCAACTTCTCCTGTAACACCCCGAACCCTTAAACCCAGTCCAGTGAGTTATTCCTGAAAAATCCTGATATTCCTTAAACGAATACATACATAGGTAGCGGAAAACATAACTATGATCCTCAATCATAATAATAAATACCAGAGTTTACTAATTCTATCCATATTCCATAATAGTCATTCATCACCTGTAATCCCATATATAAACATATCTCCCAAAAATTTCAGTATTCACAATCACCAGTATGTTCCACAACCATCCATAAAATTAAGAAAATTTTAAAATATAAAACGTAAAACATAACTTATTTACATCCCAAAATATCATCAAAATTTTTATACCCCTTTTCTCTTTCTATAACCCCAAAAATGCTATCAACCTCGAGCGTCTCTAAGCTCGTTTACGTGGTGGTTCTGAAAAGATAAATTTGTAATCGGGTGAGACACATCTCAGTAAGAAAAGAAGCTATATATATTAAAACAACATGTGGTCAACATCCATAAATGAATGAATTTATAATTTTCTTAATCATAAACCCATACCTGCTTCTCTGATGGAATCCTCCTCAGTGTGAAGTGTATGCAGTAGGGGTGGAGCACCTCTTTCATGTGGTACCTACTATTTTCCCTAGTCCTGGTTCTAAACAAATACCATAGGCAACGGTTCCCGACAATTTTTCTTGTTATGCCTTGGCTTACCGCACCTAAAACAATTCGGAGTGCCAAACCAGCATTTGCCCCTATGCCTTTTATTACATTTCTGGCATACAGAGTCCACAACCTCTTTCCCTTTCTTCCCTGATTCTTGACTGGCCTCAGACTGAAAACTAGATGGTGCAAGCCTCTTTTTCTGCTCTGAAGGCTCTATTTTGCTCTGGATACTCTTTTCCAGCACCGAAAATTTATCAACTAAATCTAAAAAAGTTTGAACCTGAAACCCCACCACCAGCTCGTATAATCTGCGTCTCAGGCCTTTTTCAAATTTCCTGGCCTTCCTTGCCTCGATCGAGATCAGAAATGGTGTGAGGCATGATAGCTCCACAAATTTCGCCGCATATTCTGCAACAATCATCTCCCCCTGGGACAGATTAGTAAACTCCTCAATCTTTTCCTCTCTAATAGATGAAGGAAAATACCTTTCAAAGAGTAGCTCCTCGAATCTTTCCTAGGTAAGAGCTATCCTTTCCAACCTCTGGTCCTCTAGCAACTTTGCATTAGGCCACCAGCGTTTTGCCTCTCCAGTCATCTTGAATGCTGCATAACGGACCTTCTGCTCATCCATGCAATCGAGTACAGCCATGATCTCCTTTATTCCTTGTACATAATTTTCTGCAGCCACTGGATCAGGTCCTCCTACAAAGGGCGGAGGGTTTATCCTCATAAACTCTTTAATGCTGCAGCCTTAACCTGCACGTGGACAGTTCTGTTCTCTGGGATCCTTCTTCATCTCTTCCCTACCCTGGCGGGCTATACCCCACAACACCTTGAAGGTATCAACGCCATCTTCACTAGAAGCATTTGAACCTTCCCTTCCTTCAGCCTCTACGTCTTCATCTCTAAGACCCATCTTGAAAAATATGACAGAAAAGAGATAAGAATTGCATATCATAACTCAAGCACACAATTATATAATTCAAATCCAACATATAAATCCAAGTTCTCCATACAAAGACTAGTCTCACAATTCAGAAACGAAATCATCTAAGGTTTACCGTGGCTTTTTTGAGGCCGTCGACTGCTTCAGAAAAATCACAGGAAATCTTCGATGTGCTTCTACCTCTAAACTACAAAACAAAATCCTATACTTCCCTACACCAAACCTACTTCTCAACACCTAACCTAACCTATCCATCTAGCATCCTTATCTTAACTATTTCCTATACTCTGGTATAAATCATCTCTAACCTAGTACTTTAACATTTCCATATCTAGGCGATGTGAAATTAATCACACTCCCGGCTAGAAACTTGCTTTGATACCAAATGTAACATCCCGAACCCTTAAACCCGGTCCAGTGCGTTATTCCTGAAAAATCCTAATATTCCATAAACAAATACATACCTACGCAACGGAAAACATAACTATGATTCTCAATCATAACAATAAATACTAGAGTTTACTAATTCTATCAATATTCCATAATAGCCATTCATCACCTGTATTCCCATATATACACATCTCTTCAAAAAAATTCAGTATTCACAACCACCAATATGTTCCACAACCATCTATAAAATCCGGAAAATTTTAAAACATAAAACGTAAAACATAACTTATTTACATCACAAAATATCATCAAAATGTTTATACCCCTTATCCCTTTCTATCACTCCAAAAATGCTATCAACCTCGAGGGTCTCTAAGCTCGTTTACGTGGTGGTCCTGAAAAGATAAATTTATAATCGGGTGAGACACAACTCAGTAAGTAAAGAAGCTATAAGCTATATATATATATATTAAAACAGTGTGTGGTCAACATGAGAATATAATCAACATTTTAATATCATTTGCAAACCATTAACATAAATTCTTAAAACCGTTTTCTGATCTTATTGAAACACATGCAAAGTATTTACCCACGAGACTAGGGGTGATTACCTGCTCATACAAGTAGCACCCCTCTGCCTTGATCCATTAGACAACCCAAAGGTCATAACTGAAGCATAACAAAGCACTCACCTTACTCAGTAAGCCCTCAAGAGATAAATAAATTTCGTACTCACACAATTCATAAAAATTTTACCAGCGAAGGCTCCCGAGAATAGGAATCTACCCGCCCATACAAATTGTTTTCCTCTGCCCTAGTGCGCTGTGTAGCCTACTGTTACATCTGATACTACAAGTGCACTCACCTTTCTCAACAAGCCCTTAAGCGAAAATTTTGCCCCGCCCTAAAGTAACATGTTCTACTAACATAAATACTTGATAATACCATAATATATTATTCTTTCTATCGTTATTCAACCATCCATAACTGTTCATGTTCATAACTTTAGCATTTCATAACATTTCACTTTACGTAACCTTTCACATTTTACATCGTTCCCATTTCATATTTCATATCCATTGCATTCACAATTCCATTTCATTTCATTAATTCATACTACAACTCTTTTTAGCTGTACATCAGTTAGTTCACATAGATATGCGCTAGAATCTGCTAACACAACTCATTTTAGCTATCATCAATTAGTCTACAGCTCCTTTTAGCTGTCATTGCATACATGGTTGCATTATCAAACACAAGCAGCATGGTCCTTATAACATTTCATTAACAATACATTTCTTACATAGCCTGCATTTTATACATATAGCCTGGATTTTATACATATAACTTATGTTTACACAGGCTTACTATCCACTCATGCCACACATTTTAGAAGTAAATTGATACATTGCCTGTAAAATAAGCCAACCAACATTTAATGTTTATATACTGAAAATATACCTTCATTTCTTACATAATTATCCTAAAATATTTTCCACTTTCATCAATTCTTTTTCACATATACGTAGCTAAATAGGCAACCCTAAGCACAGAAAATATAATTTACATGGTTGGCATTTTATACCCACATGAAACATATATACATATATAACATAATCCATTTTCATTTAATATAAAAAAACTTGATTTAATATATAAAATTTCCCCCTTACCTGAATCCTCGATTTACACCAATAGGTATCCCAAACTGATGCCTGTGATTCTCACCCGGTCCCTAATTCAAAAGCCCTAGTTTAAATAAATAATCCCAAATAAGCTACTATTTCAGCAATTTTATAAATTTATAAACCTTAAATAACCTTTTAAAAACCCAAAACTGAGAATCCAGACCCTAACCACAACTAAGGAGGGTTTCTCGAAAAAGCCCAGTTTAAGAAACTGTTCTGTTAGATGTGTAGAGAATATTCCCTAGAACACCGTAGCGACCTCCTATCGTCAATTCAGGCTGACTCCGAAACGGATTCTTAGAGAGAAAGGAGAGGAGACGACTTTAGAGAGAGAAAATCGAAGGAAAATGAATTCCTTCGTGTGGAAGCAACCATGGTTCAATTTATAGACGCTCCTGCCACGTGGACTTGTCAACGAGAAAACAATACTCGTCGATGAACCACTGAAGAACACTCGTCGACAAGGCTGTGAGCTTGTCGACGAGTTTTAGAACATTTAAATCCTCTTAGTTAATCCTCGTTGGCGAGACATACTTACTCGGTGACAAGGCTCACTAGATCTCTCATTGACGAGAAAATCTCGCTCGTCGACGAGCACTTGTTTGTACCTTTTTTTAAAAAAATTTCTTCTCCCTTTTTCTTCTAAAATTTCTTCTCCCTTTATCATTAAAATTTTTCGGGTCATTACAGCTCCCCTTTGAACGGAAGTCATCTTCTCCCTCATAAGACAAATTCTCCAACAGTTTCCTCAAGTGGGCCATCTTACGTGTCTTGGATTGTATTCCAAATGGCTCCTCCAAACCAATCCTACCTCCTACGTCTTGACCCAATTTGGATCCATCTTGGCAGCTTAGATGATCTTGCTTAGCCTTGGTCACACACTCCCACACCCAAAGTTTTGAACCATTGATTCTGATACCACTTGTTAACACCGGAGGAGTCCATAGGTGTGCTTGATACACATAGGTGAGCACCAACTTGACCCAAAAGCTTAAGCCTATTGGGTCTTGGGCTACACCATGTACATAAACACCCATCAATCACTCACTTTTTCTAATGTGGGACAAACTTACAACTGGAATTCTCAACATAAGCACTTTTGTAGCGATCCCTTGGAGGAAAATAATCCAAAATCTTCCAATCTACTAATTACCAATTCAAATTTTGTAACTTGCGCCAAACGAAATCGTCGACGGTTTGATATACAGAGCAAATTGTCGACCAATCTGTTGACGGTTTGATCTTGCAACTAGCCTCCTTGTTCTTTGCATTACTATGCTTTCCCCGTGCATGTGTTCTACTCAAATATGAGCCACATCTCCAACAGAAAATAAAATAAAAAATAAAAAAAAGCAGAAAGGAAGAAAATGAAATAAAAAAATAGGTCGGGTTCTCCATTGTACCTACACGCGCGCGCGCGCACACACACACACACACACACACACTCATAATTGAATTTCAGTTAGGAAATTAGAATTAAAAATTAATTGGTTACTTAAGTATAGTTGAACAATTTCAATTGATTAATCAACTTAATTAACAAATTAGTTTTAAATTTGATTGATCGATTTAAATTTGATTAATCAATCAAATTTAAGTCAGAATTTAGAAACAGACCTATAAATAGAGAATTTCAGAAAAGTAAAGGACACAAACATATAGAGTCAGAAAGTAAAATCCAGAGAGAGTAAAGAAAAGAATTTTTTGTTGAGACTTTTGAGAAGGAATTGTGAGGATAAAAAAGAAGAGCCGAAGAGCTTGAGGTTCAAAGTAGAGAAACATAAAGGATAAAGGAAAGGTGATTTAGAGCGTAGAAGCAGCGTGAAAGAGTTTAAGAAGGTTCAGATAATAAGAAGAATTGTAGAGTGAAAAATTTTAAATAGGTTAGTAGCTAATTTTGTATTGTTTTCTTTTAAAATTTTTTACCAGATGTTGAATTTCAAATTGTGTAATTAGTGTTTTAATATAATAGAAAATAATTTCTTTCCTCAGAATATATATTAAATAAAATTTGGGTATTTGACTCGAATTTAGAATGCCTAGATTCGAATAATGATCCTGTTCCAAATACCCATATCTGAATCCAATAAATCAAATTTGAACCGCGTTCTGCCACATGGCAGGTGGTGTCATGACATCACCCTATTGCAGATTTTTTTTAAAAATATATATATAAAATAAATAAAAAATAGTGCCACATGTCACCATTATTGACTCACATGTGGCTAACCATCTTTTCCCAACCAGTCGTTGCTCCGGTTAAGACTGGCAAGATTGGTCGGACTTTTTTGAACCACAGGTTCACTTATTTAATTTTAAAATTAATTTTTAATTTTTAAAATTGGAGAAAATAGTAAAAAAAGTAGGAAAAAATATTTTAAAAAATAAATAAAAATTATTTGAGTTATTTTGACTAGGATAACAAAAAATGAAAAAAATAAAAATATCAAAAATGAAAGAAATTATTGTCTATATGCATATTATTTTTTTGTATGTGCGACCCAATAATTAAACAAAGGGTAAAGAGGTATCTCATAGCTCACCTACATTAGTTTTGAGGGAGGTTTTTCTAATAAGATCAGCTCCTTTGGAGGCCTTTTTAAATATTCTTAAATCCCACCTTATTTCATATTTTCTTTTTAAATTTTGAATATATATTTATTTTTTAAAATGAGATAATTAAATACCATTAGATTCAATTTAGGGATAATTCATGATTAATTATGTACCATTCGTAGAACGGGTGTGTAGGACCCTGAACCAAGAAAAGGAAAACAAAAAAAAAAAAAAAAGAAGGAAAGAAGGAAAACGGTTGGGACACGACCAAACCGTCGATGGTTTGAGGAACCTTAGGAACACCGTCGACGGTTTAAGTAGGGCAATGGTTTGGAAAGACCAAACCATCGACGATTTCAGAAATCTCAGGGAAACTGCAGATGCTTTCTTGTGGACCAAGGGCCTATAAATAGGAAACTTACATTTTTGTCTCATTTTAATTCTCTCTCTCTTTCTCCTAGAGTTTTGCGCTCTCTCACCATCTCCCTAAACCAAGTCTCTCCCCCTCTTTCTAGCCCAAAGGCACTCCACATGTGCTCTTTGATCCTCTCTCTCTCTCCTCCCTGCTTGTTGGTCCTCCCTCCTCGGCCAGGTTTAAGAAGCTAGGTTTTCCTCCAAAGGTTGTAGGACAAATTTTTAGGAACGGGTAAGGAGATTAGATTATTTGATCAGTTATTTTTGAAATTTGAACCGATTAAACTGAAGTATATGGGTACAAGAATATTATATATGATTTTATGAATGAATCAGACATATGAAATGAGGGTTTTGGTATTATATTTGTATTTAGGGAAAACTAAAGTGAGTAGGGTAATAATCTCCTTTTTCCTATAAATCATATATTTTGAGTTAAATTAAACCTTAAGGATGATTATACCTTTATTTTCAGAAAAATGTATTTTCCCCGAGCAATTTATTATATTATGATATATCACTCAAGTCGTATGACATAAGAATGTTTTTTATTATTGCATAATTAAACCTGATGGTTTTTTTTATGATATTATACAGTGAAAGATATGATTGATACTGATATCAAGAAATGTTAAGAATAGTGTGGATTTATGAAATGACAGTTTTATACCGAGATATGAAATGATGATTTTATACCGAATATGAAATTACGGTTTTATACCGACTTATGACATGACAATTTTTTACCGAGATATGCAATGACAATTTTATACTAAGTTATGATATGACATGTTTTATATGGAATTGTGAACATGATAGGTTTTATATGGATTTGTGAAAATGAGATCATGTTACTACTTTTGCTATGTAAATTATATATATGGTTTATGAACTTTGCGGGACTTGCTCTTATGGAAGCTTGGTACCGCAGCTAGTGAAAGTATTAGTGTAGCCACACTGTAGTGAAAGTGTAGGCCATAGATAATTGATTTGGCCTGAGAAGAGTAGGATACCCTACTGGCTCCGGACCAGGTTGAGGTAGGCAAATTGTACTTCAGAGCATGTTATGTTGACCTAGGAGTGGTCGGCCGACCAGATTGCTAGGTCTAGACTTTGGATTGCACAACCCAATTAAGGGGTTATTCATGATGTTATATGATGGCCCAATAAGGAAGGTTCTCTATTCATATATGTAATTTATGGAAAATGGGCTATATTGAGATGAAACTATGTTATGAAGGAAAATATATGTACTTTCAATTATAAAGGTGTGAGAACATGTTTAAAAATGCTATTTCACGTAAAGTTAAATAAAATAATGTATTATGTTCACACTAAAACTCATGTTAGCCACACATTGATGATAATCTAATCCATCTTATTGAGAAGTGTCTCACCCTAATATCCATCTCATATTTCAGGTCCTACAAGGAATCGAGCCTAGCGTTCTATGGGACCAGGATTAGATTTTTGTTGTTATTGTAAATGCAAGCGAGACACCAGTTTATTACGTTTATTTATTTTGGGATGTAATATATAACATGGAGATAAATATGTGTAACTAGGATGGTCTAGAACTCTAGTAAAGTATTTTGAGGTTTAATTATCTTTTGCTGCATGTTTTAAATTGAGTTATGAAGAGGAGCATTGAGACCCCCTTTCGGGTTCGGGTTGCTATAATAGTGGTATCAGAGCCCAAGTTGATAAGTCTTGTAGACTTGGACAGATGATCTTACCTGAGTATAGGTTCAAGTTAGGATGAGGATAGGAACGGGTAGATTAGGATACTGGTAGGTTATTTTGAGTTTTGTCTCGTAGCCTGGAGGCAGAAATCCCTTAACGGTCTTCTGTGTTTTTCCTAAAACGACGATTTCAGAAAAGCCACGGTAAATCCATCGACAGTTTTTGTTTTCGAGCAAAGAGACTGGAACTTGAAAAATTAGAACAGGAACATTATGTTGGTTGGATATGTCATAATTTATGTAGTAACTTGAGGCATGTTCCTTGAAATGACTAAAAGTATACAAAGAAAAGGGATCGGTAAAGTTTTTGGGGCCAAACCGTCGACGGTTTTCTGTGGCATTCACAAATCATCGACGGTTTCCTCAAAATAAGCTCTCAAGATCTCAGGTTTTCCATCGACGGTTTCAGGACTCTCAGTAAAACCATCGACAGTTTTCTCAAAACCTGCTCTCTGTATCTTAGGAAATCCCTCGGCAGTTTTAGGGGTCCCAGTAAAAATCGTCGACAATTTTTTGGCTGAATAGTAGGATTGAACCTTAAATTGAGAACTTGGACTTGTTATAGTAGGTTATTTGGTTAGGTTGTTTGGTTTTAAATTGTCTGTTTTTGGTTTTAGGTTAAAAGTGGTTTTTGGGAGAGAGTTTTGATTTGCTATTGGTAATCTCCCAGAGACACTTTTTATGAAACCACGGTATTCCTCCTCCATAAGTGAGGGTAATTAACAAATTTGGGACGAGGCCGCTATGTGGGTGGCCGCCGGCTCTTTCTAGAGTTGGGTAAACATTTCAGTGATTTCTAGATGTTGGTATAAGTGTTAGTTAGTACTTTCAAGGACAAAATTTTTATAAGGAGGGAAGGATGTAGGAACCCAAACCACGTCGACGAATTTGACTCGGTCAATAGCTCTATAAATATCATTTTTGGTTGCTTAAGGGTTAAGAAAAGCTAAAAGCTCTCTCTCTCTCTACGATCCTTCATCGTTCGTCATTTATTTCTACGATCGGAGGTTTTTGTGTGGATCAGGGGAGGACACTCTATAGTTATAGCGGATCAGATCGTCATTTTGAAGATTTTCGAGATTGTCCCTAAAATCGAGGTAAGGATATAATTTCGTTTTTGATTAGGTAGTTATATAGTAGTCGAGATTATAGTGAAGTAATATTCTGTGATTTTTAGGTTTCGGGGATCCCGGGTCGTTGTTTTGGACTGATTCATTCGTGTTTCTATTTCTGAAATTTAGGTAAGGGGATTTGTTTACATCAATGTTTTTATAAAACTAAACTGCTAAAAAGTTAGTTTATGTTTATATGTTTGATATGACTACTTATTTATGAAATTTTGCCGGCTAAAAATGTCGATTTTACGGTTTTGGAAAAAATAAGAGTTTTGACGTATGATCTCCAAACTTTTCAAAACTTCCTTATTTGCATTAATATTGACGTAGGAGATGCTTGAATCCCTTATTTCCCATTTAAATTATGTTTATCGAGTTATATACTATATAGCAAACTTTTGATCAAACGAGTGTGACATATGTTATGAAATAGAATATGTGAATCTGTTATAATACTTATATAAACGATGGGAACTGGAGTTCCATTTTTCTATATGAAAAATGTGGAAAATAGGTGTCGGTTATATACCGAGCTATATACATAAAAAGGGTTAAACTGAAAGGGTGTGTGCCGATTTATACCATAGTGCGATTGTATAAATTTGTGAAAATACTGGAACTGTACAGGTGATTTGTGAATGTGAAACAAGTTAATTCGTTTTAAGTAAATTGTATTTATGATATTTGAAACCGCAACTTGTTACTATTATTATATCAGAGCCTAAAAAGCTCACCGTTATAAGAGAGACTTAAAAAGCTCAATTTAAGCATGGTTTCGTTGCTATATATATATTGGATACAGTGCAACCACACAGATGATTTTCAGTGTGGGTATCGAGATAGTTGGCTAGATATTGGAGTGGCCATTGGTGGGTTAATGGACTAGGTGGTACTAGTCAAATTATAGTAAATTGCATAACCCGTAAACCAATGGATAATGTGTTGGTAGCAGTTGTTATTGTATCTAAGTTGGACAGTGTTTTAAATATGCATATTTATGATTTGAAAACTAAAATGGGTAAAGTCACAGGTTTGAGTAACAGACGGAGAGATTATACAGTGTATGGGCCTCTATCCTACTCTAACCTTAGGAACTCTCACTTGTTATGATGCTAAACCATCTATCATAAGAATTATGTCTATATATCTCCTATATTACAGTATTGAGAATATTCATTATATGTACCTGATTTCAATTGAAATAAATGCATGTGGTCACACACTGATGTAATATCTTCCACCTTACTGAGAAGTGTCTCACCCCAATATACAACCTTTGTTTCAGGTTTTACAGAGCGCCGGTCCTAGTTACTAGAGGAACCTGGAAGGGTCATTTCTATCTTTAGATTACATAAGTTAATTTTTTATATGCTACAGTCTAGTTCCGAATGTGTTTAGGGTTGCAAGAACTGATAATGTTTTTAAGTATGGATGTATGTATTTGAGGATATAGTTAGAAAACTCTGGTATGTTTTTTAGACTTCCATATGGATGTTTATGTTTTTCGCTGTGCATGAAATTGCAAATCCGTATGAATTACCCATACGTCCCTATTCAGGTCGGGTCGTATATGTAAGTTATCAGGGACAGGTGTATTAAATAGGTGTCATAGCACTCTGGGGCCGTATAATAGGCCGGGGCGTTACATAGCAACTGAGTTTCTATCCTACAAAATTTAATGAACTCCTGGGAGATAAAGGAGTGTGTAACGCCCCGAACCCGCCAAGTGGGGCCCAAGGTATTATGAGACCAGTTAGGTGTCTCTGATACCATTCACGCAGCAGAGTTAATTAAACAACCTTAAGTAAAATACTAAAGTTTTATATACATACATATATATATATATATATATATATATATATAAATACAAACCCATAAAAGAGTATACCAAATCCTCCATATTACACAACCAAAAAAAATTTAACATAAAACTGTATATCAACCTGTTCCTTTAACCACTCACAACTAAACCCTGCCCTAGAGCTTTCTAAGCTCGATCACCTAAAGGACTTGAAAAAAAAAAAAAAAAAATTTGCCGGGGTGAGACACCTCTCAGTAAGGAAAAAAAAGTTATAACAGGGTGTAGCAGAGAGTTTAATACATACCAAAAATAACTATTTGATAATAAATAACATAGAAGCTGAGAAGTCACATCACTAATAACAACACTGTCACCTGATATTATACACACAATCATAGTTATTTTTACTTATAATTCCTGAGAATAGTGAAGATTACCTGCCTATACAAGTAACTTCCCTCTGCTCTAGTATTAATATTAGGGCACTCACCTTACTTAGCAAGCCCTTGGGTTAAGTACTTAGGCAAAGTATTTTGAGAATAGGGAAGTTTACCCACTGATACAAGTAGCTTTTTTTTGCTCTGGTACCAACAGAAAAGTACCAGGGCACTCGCCTTTCTTAGCAAGCCCTCAGGTGGAGAATTTTACTTTACCATAAATACTCATGTAATTAAATTTACACATATCCAAATGCTAATCATTTCACAAAAATCCACATGTATATGCGTATCACAACCAAATCCACATAGGAAATACACACATTCTTCATTCACACCCACACATGGTCCATATCCACACAGGAAATATAGTCCACACAGGACTTTTATTCATACAAAACACACGGTCCACATATGACTGGTCCACACAAGACTAACACCTTCGCAGAATATACGGTCCACACAGGACTGGTCCTGTAACTCCTCAAACCCCCTACGTGGGGCCTGGAGTGTTATGAGACCAATCACAGGTCTCTGATACCATTCACGCAGCAGAACTAATTAAACAACCTCAACTATAATACCAGAGTACTATATTTACATATGCAAACCCATAAAAGATACAACCATATTCTCCATATTACATAATCAGGACAAAGTTATTAAACATAGAACTATACACATAGCCATTCTTTTAACTACTCACAAAACTAATCCCGCCTCGGAGCTTTCTAAGCTCGATCACCTAGAGTACCTGAAAAGATTAATAATTTGATAGGGTGAGACACCTCCTAGTAAGGAAGAAAAAGCTATAAACAGTGTGTGGCAGAGAGTTTAATACACACAAAAATATTCATTTGTTATTTAATATCAATAGTAGCAAAGATTCCATGTCATCAATTACATCACTGACATCTAGTAACATACACACATTCATAATTATTTAACTTATAATTCCCGAGAATAGGGAAAACTACCCACCCATACAAGTAGATTTCTTATGCTCTAACACTAATGCTAGGGCACTCACTTACTCAGTAAGCTTTCGGGTTATGTATCCAAGCAAAGTCTCCGAGAATGGGGAAGATTACCCACCCATAGAAGTAACTTCGCTCTACTCTGGTACCACAGAATATTACCAGGGCACTCGCCTTTCTCAGCAAACTCTCGGGTGGAGTATTCTACTTTACCATAAATACTTATGTAATTAAAGTTACATGCATCCAATGCCATCATTTCACAAATATCCACATACATACACATACCACAACCAATCTACCAAGGATACACACACAGTTCATGCACACCCACAAAGGGTTCATAACCACACAAACAATACAGTCCATATAGAACCCACATACACACAGGATTATTCACACAATCTTTATTCACACCCACATAGGGTTCAAATCCACACAAAATACAACGTCCACATCGGACTGGTCTACATAGGACTAATATCACACAGATTACATGGGCCACACAGGATTGGTCCATCCAGGACTATCAATGACACAGGTTACAAATTCACACATGCAATCCCGTTCATAGTAAATTGGTAAAACAAACTCCTTATACCACTACCAATGTTTTACCCCCTTAATATAAATGCCCATATAACGACCTCCTCATACCACTGCCAACGCTATATCGCAATTTACATAAACCACAATACATATCAATAACGAAACCAACCACTCATGCACATCCACGCATTTACCAAAGTATACACAATCAAACAGTATTCACAACCGTTCAATATTTTCAATCAAGCATAATTTGTAGCCCAAACAGTAACCACAAGCACACGATAAATCATAATCCTGTAGTACTCGTAACCATTTAATTATAAAAGTTATTTTCCATGCCACATGATTTTTCCCAAATACCATATATTTAATTAAAAACATCCTTGATCCAAAAGTTTAACCATTCATAAAATTATACCTAAATATATATAATTTTACACTAGAATTTAACTGGTTCAAAATTAATTAAAAGGCTGCTATAATGTTTTCCCCTTACCTGCTCCTCAAGATCCTGCCTAAATCGAACGGAAACAAGACCCTGTATTCCAAAAATCCCAACTTACTCAAATCTCATAAAAACACTCATTTAATACTTCCTAGGTTCCATATATTTCAAAATAATAATAAAACCCTAAAATATCTCACTTACCCTGATTTTGGGATGGTTCCCCAAAATCTCAAATCAACGATTTGCTCTAGTAGCTTTGTAGGGAATGATCCCATGAACCTCATGGTGGTTCTGGATCGTCAAACTGGCTTGAATCCAGGCCGGATTCGAAGAGAGAAGGTAGAGAGGTTGTTTTTAGAGAGAAAGAGAGAGAAAGAGAGAGAGAGAGAGTGAAAAACAAGAGATTTCTTTACTAAAAAAATGAAAGCAAACGCTATATATAGACATGGATTCGTCGACAAGACACGTGGATTCATCGACGATTCCAAGAAGAACATTCGTTGACGAAGTCGTGAGTTCGTCGATGAATTTCAAAAATGTCTAAAACCTCTTTTGGTAAATCTTCGTCGATGAGACATGCGTCTTCGTCGATGGGTGAAGGAAGAATGTTCATCGACGAAACCAGTTGGTTCGTTGACGAATCCTCACTAACACTTCTTATAAATTTCTTTTTCTTCCCTTCTCCCTTTTCCATTTCTTTTATTTTATTACTTAGATTTTCTAGGTCGTTATAGGTCCACACGGGACTAACATCTTCATTGAATACATCGTGGCCCACTTAGGCACCACAACCACACAAGTTACAAATCCACACACACAACCCCGTTCATAGTAAATCAATAAAACAAACTCGTCATTCCTCTGCCAATGTTTTACCCCCGTAATATAAACTCCCATATAACGACCTCCTCATATCACTGCCAACGTTATATGGCGGTTTATATCAGGTACGATATAACGACCTCCTCATACCACTGCCAATGCTATATTGCAATTTACATGAACCACAGTACATATCAATAACAAAACCAACCATTCAAGCACATCAATGCATTTACCACAGTATACACAATCAGACAGTATTCACAACCAATCAGTATTTTCAACTAAGCAGAATTTGCAGCCCAAACAGTAACCACAAGCAAACAATAAATCATAATCCCGTAGTACTCACAACCATTTAATTATGAAAGTTATTTTCATATCACACAGTTTTTACCAGTTTTCTCTTTAACCGGCCCAAATTTATTGTTTACTAGTTACCATCCCGCTGTAAATTCAGAAAACTGTCGTCAATTTTCTCTCCTCTCCAGAAAACCATCGCCGATTTTCTCCTAAATCGGCCAAAATTCATTTTTCCCCAATTTTTATTTTTATTTCCCCTTATTTCTTTTTTTATATTTATTTTCTTTTAATTTTCGGATTTGGGTTATTATATTCTCCCCTCCTTAAAAGAATTTTGTCCTCAAAATTCATTAATTTTATATTTTCACAATTTTAAGAACTAGCTAACCACATTCATACATTTTAATTAATTCTAACATATGCAGCATCAAATCACTCAAAGTCAAAAAAGATAGATACTTACGCAAACGTAAACATTTTACTTGCTCCTTTAGTATTGTCCCCCTCTGTTGTACCAAGCATATAAAAACGGGTTGAATCACTGTCGCCATGGGGCACCGGGTTGTTCCTCTGATTCGGATCTGGAGCAGGTGCATTGTTCGGCGGTTCTCGACACTTCCAAACTATATGACCATACTTGCCACATCTATAGCACACGACACCCCTACTTTGGCATTCTCCCCAATGCCTTTGATTCCATCTAGAATAGTGGGGGCGTGATGAATCACCTTGTCATCCTCGATCATTTCTTTCTAATTTCTGACCTGTAGTATCTCTGTCTCCCCTCCACGACCCCTATCTGACATTTTCTTGGGGTCTGGGAGACACGGGTCTCCTCCTTCGTTCTGACACTTCTGCACCTCTTTACAGACTCGACTCTGCAACAGTGGTTCTATCCACCAATTCTGTGAAGTCCTGTATTTTCAAACACGTCATATGCTCATGAATCCTCTAATTTAGGCCCCTTTCAAACCATCTCTCCTTTTGATATTCATTTGAAACCATAAAAGGTTCAAAGCAGAAAAGTTTCAAGAACCTAGCGGCATATTGTTGAACAGTGAGACGTCCCTGTGTCAAGTTGAAAAATTCCTCCGTCTTCGCATTCGTGGTGATAGTGGTAAAATATTAGTCATAGAACACCTGCTTGAAACAACCCCAGGTCATCGCTATAGGTACTGCTCTCTGCTTTTCCAACAGCTTCACTGCATGCCACCACCGTTCAGCTTCCCTAGTCAGCTTAAAGGTGGCGAAAAGAACTTTCTGCTCATTAGTACAATTCAACACTGCTAATATCTTCGCCGTCTCTTGCATCCAAGTCTTAGCCTTGATCGGGTCAGTGCGCCACCCTCAAAAGCAGAGGGTTTCAGGTGAATTGATCAATCGTACAACCATGGTTCACTGGTGCGTGATCCCTCGAAATCTTGTCTCATCTCTTCCCTAACCTGACAAGTTATACCTCACAACAGTGAGGAGGTTTCAATCTCATCTCCACTGGAAGCTCCCAACTCGTTTCCTCCTTCATCGTCTATGTCTTTACCTCTAGGATCCATCCTGAATATATAACAGAGGCAAGTTTAAAATTTCTACATCTTAATATAACTAACCTAATCGTAAAACAGGAAACCAAATTAATATTCAAATCCTCAATTAAACATCCAACGTCCAATTGTCGGCAATCATCTTAACCTTCAAATTCTAATTCCAAGTTTCAGTCTCTTTACTTGGAAACATCGCCGTCGATGGATTTACTAGAGTTTTCTGAAACCGTCGACTGATTCAGAAAATCATAGAAGTTTGTCAAATGATTTCTGCCCCTAGGCTACGAAACAAAACTCAAATTATTATCAGTACCTTAATCTACCCGTTCCTATCCTCATCCAACTCAAACCTATACTCTGGTATTAATCCTTAAAGCCCTGCAAGATTGTTAGGCTCTGATACCAACTGTAACACCTCGAACCCCCCCAAGTGGGGCCTAAGGTATTATGAGACCAATCTGGTGTCTTTGATACCATTCACGCAGCAAAACTAATTAAACAACCTCAAGCAAAATACCAGAGTTTTATACACATATATATACAAACCCATAAAAGAGTATACCAAATCCTTTATATTACACAACCAAGACAAATTTAACATAAAACTGTATATAAACCTGTTCTTTTAACCACTTACAACTAAACCCTTCCCTAGAGCTTTCTAAGCCCAATCACCGGAAGGACCTAAAAAAAAAAAAAATTTGCCGAGGTGAGACACCTCTTGGTAAGGAAGAAAAAGCTATAACAGGGTGTGACAAAGAGTTTAATACATACCAAAAATAATTATCTGATAATCAATAACATAGAAGCTGAGAAGTCACATCTCTAATAACAACACTGTCATATGATATTATGCACACAATCATAGTTACTTTTACTGATAATTCCAGAGAATAGGGAAGTTACCTGCCTATACAAGTAACTTCCCTCTACTCTTGTACTAATACCGGGGCACTCACCTTACTCAGTAAGCCCTCAAGTTAAGTACCTAGGAAAAGTATTTAGAGAATAGGGAAGCTTACCCGTCCATACAAGTAGCTTCCTTCTACTTTGGTACCAACAGAAAAGTACCAGGGCACTCGCCTTTCTCAATAAGCCCTCGGGTGGAGAATTTTACTTTACCATAAATACTTATGTAATTAAATTTACATACATCCAAATGCTAATCATTTCACAGAAATCCACATGTATACGCACATCACAACCAAATCCACAAAGGAAATTCACAAAATCTTCATTCACACCCACACAGGATCCATATCCATGCAAGAAATACAATTTACACATGACTCTTATCCATACAAAACACACGGTCCACACATGACTGGTCCACATAGGACTAACACCTTCACAGAATACACGGTCCATATAGGATTGGTCCGCATAGGACTAACATCTTCACAAAATACATCGTGGCCCATATAAGCACCACACCCACACAGGTTACAAATCCACACACACAACCTCGTTTATAGTAAATCGGTAAAACAAACTCCTCATTCCACTGCCAATGTTTTACCCCTTAATATAAACGCCTATATAACGACCTCCTCATACCATTGCCAACGTTATATGGCGATTTATATCAGGTATGGTATAACAACCTTCTCGTACCACTGCCAATGTTATATGACAATTTACATGAACCACAGTACATATCAATAACAAAACCAACCATTCAAGCACATCAATGCTTTTACCACAGTATACACAATTAGACAGTGTTCACAACCGATCAGTATTTTCAACTAAGCAAAATTTGCAGCCCAAACAATAATCACAAGCAAAGAATAAATCAAAATCCCGCAGTACTCGCAACCACTTAATTATGAAAGTTATTTTCATACCACATGGTTTTCCCAAATATAAAATATAATCAAAGTCATTATTTTTCAAATGCCTGAACCATTCAAAAAATTTCACATAAATATATAAATTTTTATACTTAAATTTAATCAGTTTAAAATTAATAAAAAGCTACTATAACATTTTCCCCTTACTTACTCCTCGGGATTCTGCCTAAAATCGAACAAGAAACGAGATCCTATATCCCAAAAATCACAACTTACTCAAATATTAAAAAAAAAAAACTCATTTAATACTTCCTAAATTCCATATACTTCAATTTAATAATAAAACTTTAAAATATCTCTCTTACCCTGATTTTGGGATGATGCTCCAAAATCCCAAATCAACGATCTGCTCCGGTACCTTTATAAAGAATGATCCCACGAACCCTGTGGTGGTTCTGGATCGTCAAAATAAGCCTTAATGGAGCGAGAATCGAAGAGAAGGAGAAACCATAGGATTTCTTGAGAGGAAAAGAGAAAATTTTGATTTTCTTCTGAAACACTCGCAGGATCCTTCTATATAATCCCCTCTGCGCAGAAAACCGTTGCCGGTTTTCCCAAGCGTCCAGAAAATCGTCATCGATTTTCTCTTTAATCAGACCAAATTATGGTTTACTAGTTACCGTCCTGCTGTAAATTCAAAAAATCGTCGCCGATTTTCTCTTGAATCGACCAAAATCCATTTTTCCCTAAATTTTCTTATTATTTCCCTTTATTTCTTTATTTTATATTTATTTTCTTTTAATTTCTGGATTTAGGTTATTATAGAGTGAGTCGTCCATGAATCAAACAAAGCAGTATCTGTATATGATATAATTGAAACAATACCTATAACAACATATCCTGCCACCTCAGCATCTTCTGGTGTCAGCGCATCGACTCTTGCTCGGGTGGTATTCCTCTGCTGATTGCCTCGGGGTTCTTGGTGACCTCCTCGATATGGTCTAGGAGCAGGCACAATAACTGGCGTTGCTCAGTAGTGTCTCGCCATATGGCCAGGCAGATAACATCAATAATAAACCATCTCTCTGACTAGGCACTCTCTTGGGTGTCTCCTAAAACATCCGGGATAGAGAGGAGGCATCGGTTTACCCTATACTGCTCGATCTCCCATACCCTGTTTTCGACCTCCTCTGCTATCTTGTCTCCTCCAAGGCCCTCGGCTAGACCCTACCTGAAAAACTAGAGGTGCGGATCTCTTTCCCTGACTCTGCACCGCAGCGCCCCTCTGTAGGCTATTCTCAATCATTGTGGCTCTATCAACTATCTCTAAAAATGTCTGGGCCTAGAAACCTACAACCTGCTCATATAATCCTTGACTCAGGCCCTCCTTAAATTTTCTCGCCTTCTTTTCCTCGCCTGGCACTAAGTGTGGGGCAAAGCAATATAGCTCGATAAATCTAGCTGCATACTATTGTGCCATCATATGCCCCCGCATCAAGTGCAAAAACTCCGCTGCCATTGCCTTTCTAATGGAAGCAGTGAAGTATCGCTCAAAAAATAACTCTCCGAAGCGGCTCCAGGTCACCACTACAGGCTCAAGTCTCTGCTCCTTTAACAGTCTCGTTGATCTCTACCAGCATTTTGCCTCTCCCGTTAACTTGAACGCAACAAAGTTCACTTTCTGCTCCTCAATACAAGGGAGCACTGCCAACATGTCTTTAATATCCTAAACCTAATTCTCAACCACTAATGGGTCTGCCCCTCTAGAAAACGACGAGGGCTTCATACACATGAACTGCTCAATTGTGCAGTTCCACTCCCTTAAACCCCTAGCCATCTCTGTCATCACCTCCTGGGTGACGCTACATAACATTGCAACAGGGTCTCCGCCACCCATACTGGAAGGCCCTGCATCATCACCTCAAGCATATGCACTGCTACTTCTAGGCTCCATCTTGAAAATATACAAAACAGTCTTAGAATTCTATCCTCATAATACCCACTAATATACTTAACAAACTAGGATCCATAAAATATTCTGCTATAACCATTTAAGATCCTCAATCCTAATTTAACATTTAGTCCTACCACTTAGAAACAAGAACCGACGATAGTTTACTATGGTTTTCCTAAAATCGTCACCCTAGGAAAATCACATAAACAACCACGGAACTCCTGCCTCCAGGTCGTAAGATAGAACCCTAAATTTCAATATTATCCTTCACAATAACTGACTCATATCCTAGTCTAACCATCCTCTATTCTCATCAAAATTCATTCTTATATTCTGGTATTGTATTCCGTTGTTTATTAAAGTCTGCAGAATCTAGAAACTTAGACTCTGATACCAAACTGTGATGCCCTGATTTTTTCCAGTAAATAATAAATATTAATCCAACACTACCACATCACAACTCTAATACCATATCAACACAACCCGACCCGAAGTGGGATACTAGGTATTAGTCCATCATATAAGAACATACCTAATAGTGGAAGCACATATTTACATACCATCCAAAATATAAATAACCAGAGTTCTAAACATCCATATACATCCCCAGAAGTCCATAACATAGCTTAGGGATCACCCAAACACATCCTCAACACAAAAATGCTTACCCTATCTATCATAGTACCAGCTCCCCTTTATCTTGGAGCTATATCTCCTAGTCTGTTATGATTCCCTGTAATATTAAAATATTTAGATGAGACACCTTTCAGTAAGATCGAATAAATTATTCACAGTGAGTGGTAGTATGAGTTCAATTACATCATATCACATTCCGTTTTAATATATATAACAAATAGGAGAAAATATATAGATATGTACTCATAATCATATACGTATTTTCTTATTTCTCAAAATCATATTCACATTTTCTTTCATAAGCTTTTCTTTCTCATTTTCATATCTCAATAGCTTTCGAAACCTTTTCCTTCCCATTTTCATATCTCACACTCCAGCCCATGGGTATCCTCATGTATGTATCTCAACGTGTCTGTAACCCATGACTGTTCATAATCGTGTCTGTAATGAGTAATCATAATCCAGCACATGAGTTTCCACCAGTATAAAATCAACAATGTCTCTATAACTCATGGCTGCCCTGAGGATATTCCCATCTCATTGTCATGCTTCCCCCCATGATTGGGTTATGCGGCTCGAAGGTGACCTAACCGCTGTTGGCCTACTCGGTTAGATCAAGAGGGAACATGTCTGTAGTCCAAATGGCCTACCCAATCCTAATTCGGACCCCAAGAGGGCATCATAACCCTTCACAGACCCATTCGACTGTCTCGCCACACTCTCCACGAGACCATGTCGTTACACTATCACCTTACTAGCAACGGTACCGTGCTCTCTATCAACAACAACCCATCAAGGTACTCATTTCCACATTTCCATATTCATATTTCAATATTCTCAATTCAGTATTCACATTCATCTCATCACATCAGTGGTATTCCCATCATTTTTCTATTTATTCTCCTCATAATATAAATCTCATTTATCGTATTTCAACATTTCTCAGTAAAAACATATCAATACCACATTTTATTATTTCCCAATAAATTGCACACACACACACACACACACACACACACACACACATATATATATATATATATATATATATATATATCACATTTCTTTGTTTTTCTATAAAATCATTTTATATGCCACTTTTCATCATTTTCATATAAAAATTTTATTTCATCACAATTATGTATATAAAACATAATTAAATTTCCATAACTTCATTTTTGTATAAAATAGTTCAGTATATATATCATAATCTCATTTTCCTCAGGTCAAATCATATATCCTAATTTTAATTACATTCCCAGTATAAACCTATTATAACATATTTCTCATGCCACACAATTTTTGTCGAATATTTATAACATATTAATCACATGCAAAATATCATATTTCATTTTCACATACTTTAAATCAACAATTCTTTTCCCAAAAATAGTTTTTATAATTTATTCCCCTTACCTAACTTACTGAGAGGCCAGCTAAAACCCAAATCCTACACCTGCGGCGTTCGAAAGTCAAAACCTTGAAATTCACATTTTTCCTAAATCAATCAATTCATCTCCTAGAATATTTCTCATTTAGCACTTCCTATGCCCTATATTCTCCAAATAAACACTTAAACCCTAAAATACCTTACTTACCCTGATTTTGGAATGGTGCCCAATGACTCCGAATCAACAATCTGCTCTGATTAAGTTGTAGAGAATCTCCCCACGAACCGCGTGGTAGCTTCTGGTCGTCAAACGGGCTTTAACAGAGCAAGAATAGAAGAGAGAGAGAGAGAGAGAGAGAGAGAGAGTTAGGGTCATAGGGTAGAGAGAGAGAGAGAGCGAGAGGAGAGAAAAATCATGCTGAAAAATGACGTATTGTCTATTTATTAGTCAGGCTTCGTCGACGAGTTAAAATGATTCGTTAACGAGCCAATGAAGACACTTCGTCAACGACGAGGCTGGCTCATCAACAAACCTTAAATTCTCTGAAATTTCCTAACTCTTAGTATCTTCTCGTCGACGAGACACGTGTATTTCATCCATGAGACCTAGAAGGACATTCGTCGATGAAGACTTTGGGTTCGTCGGCAAACCGTTTCTGATGCCGCTTTTAAATTTCTTGCCCCTTTCTTATTCTTTTCCTTTCTCTTTCTTTTCTTTTATTACTTTCATAAATTAAATTTTCCGTGTCTCTACACCTTAACTCAAGCTTAACATTTTGAGAAAAAAGTGAATTTTATTCTTCTAGAAAAATTGTTGTATAAAAATTAACCATTAAACCAGCCATTCGTTTACGAAATGGGTACAACGTTAGAAAAATATGTCAAGAAAATATACAAAAATATGCCCTTATTTGCTTAACAATTTAAAATCAAGAGTGCATGCATATTAGATTAATTACCATCAACATTACATATCCATATTTTTCAGTCATATGGTTACTATCAGTATACATGGTATATAATATTATTTTTAAGATGGAATAATCCACAAGTACGATAAAAAGACCACTTAAAAAATATAAAAAAATTTACGATATCAATGAATCACATGAGGAATCCTAAACAAGTGAAAATCTAGCCTCAAACATTTAAGGGACTGTAGTATTACCGTCGAAAATTATGAAATAAAAAAAAATCAAAAACAAAAAACCAAAAACATAAGTTGAAAACTAGAAACCAACAATTTGTTTGGTCAATATTTGTAAAACTAAAATAAACTTAAAAATTAAATAAAAAAAGTGCTCATTTTCATTTTTAAATCAAATAATATTTTTAAAATATGATTAAGATAATAAAGCTAAAAAATAATATGCAAAAAGTATTATAATAAGATAAAAATTATTTTACTTAATTATTATGCTTTCAGATTTTACTTTATAACAAAAATTTTATTGTGCATGACAATTGAAAAATAGTAAAAAAAAAATTGTAATTGAATTAATTTTTACATTTTTGAAATTTACTTAAATTTTTATTTTAATTATACTTAAATTCATGTGATCATTTTATTATAATTTTAATTTAAAAGTGTATAAAATGAATGATTTAATACCAAACATCATTTCTGGATCTTAAATATCTAACAACAGGCTATGAAAATAATTGAAAACCATAAAATCAAATTTTTAGTTCTTTTCACAAATAGTTGAGAACCGACAATAGAAACAGAAAACTAATAACATAAACAAATCTATTTTTATAAACTATTTTTTCACTATATAGATCTAGAAACAGAAAACAAAAAACGTCAACAATACCAAATGGGTCTTAAGATTTTAGCATTGTGGGACTTTATTGGAATCTTTTTTATTTGAAAACCAAACGCTCCCTTAATCTATCTTCTATATATATATATATATATATATATATATAACTTGAGATTTTTTTGATTATTTTAGCTAGTGAGATTTTGGCATTTTGTGCAGTTTAAACTTGTGATATTTTTATATCTTTTGGGAGACTTGGATCAATTAAGCATCCAGAAAGATATTAGTTAATTCTCTTCTGGCAAATGGGAGATTGAGTTGACATTACCACAATTATTATACTCCTTGAGAATAAAATTAAAGTTTTCTTAACTAAGCTTGAGCAGCCATGCGCAGCATCTTTTTCTTCTTTTGTTTTTTCCTTCCCAGGCTTTAAATTAAAATACACTCTGTCCCTGCTCTTTAAAAAAAGCTTACTTCACATTTTTATATTGAAATTTCAATTTTAATTTTATAAATCGGCGAACCAGAGTGGCTGATTCTCAATAATGATGATTGCCGATTATATATACATATAATTAAATAGTTAATTATATATCCAAAGTCACTGATGCATTGCACCAACTTGGTCATATCCTAAGGAGAGAGATTAATTGGGAATACTTTAGACACGCATTCGATCTCTTGGCTGGTCTCCCTTTGCCCCACAAGGATTTTCTCTCATTCTATCATTAGTTATTTAAATAATTAGAGAGTTGAAATACAAACATATTCAGTCTGCAATTCTCTTATTATATATCATTATTTTTTACTTGTTTCAATGTTTCAATGGCTGAGATTGGCCATGCGACTGAAAATTATTAATGATAAATGGCAGCATCCGTTTGGCGTGGCTCATTAAATTGTACAAGGAGAGAGCAGTGGGATCTTTTAGCATTGGTCTCGTATCAAGCTTGAAAAGGAAATGACAATTAAATTAGGTTTAGTTCGTCCTAATGAATATTGACTGAAGTTTTGTGTGAGCCTTTAGTGATTTATGGGCCAAAACGATGTAGACATGGAGTGCTTCCTACCTTCTATAGTCTAATTATCGTTTAGTCCATTCATACTTTGGTAAAGTATGATCCTACTATTAAATTTGACTGCAGCTCCTTCCCTTTTATTTGGAGGGTGTTTCAGTTTGAACATGAAAATAGAGCAAATGCATAGGTAGAACAATAAATGGGGCTTTTTTCACCCAGGCGAAGCAAAAACTTTAGGAGTCGGTTGGTATCGCTGCTATTTTCTATTTTCTATTTCTCTGCAGTGAAAAAACAGATTATAAAAACGCGTTTATTTATGTTATCAGTTTTTTTATTTTTATTGTTGATTTTTAATTGTTTATAAAAAAAAACTATGTTCGAATTGGGGTACTCTCAATAAGAGGGGTGAATTGGAAATTTAAACTTTCTCTTAGGTCAATTTAAATTTCACAAACAATATTACACAAACTTAGGATCTTTCTGGTAACCATATCACTTTCATATGTGTGTTCTAATTGATTGACCCGTTCAAGTACTTAGCCACACACATTAACAAATTGCGGTTTGTCATTATCAAAACAAGGAATTGGACTCAAAAAGTCAAAAATCTCCTCATTTTTTATGATGACAAACACATGAGAGTAAAATGAGGTTTAGCCTAAAAAGACTCCCCCTAAGAATATGCATAAATTAAATTTAAGCAATATAGCACACGCATATTAACGAAAGAAGACAATTCAAAATATTTGCCTTCAATTTTAGCAATAAGGTTCAAATACAAACATGCTTACAACACAGACATTTTACTCATAAAAGTTCTCCCCCTTTTGGCATCAGCAAAAAAGGTTAAGAAAAAAAAATTTTGTCATATAAAACAAACTTAGCGAAAAAGAACTCCACCTTTGAAAAAACGTTTCCCCCTTTTTATCATATAGTATTTTAGGCATAAAAACAATTTTAAAGATATAGCATTAAGGCACATAAGTAAGAAAATAAGATATATCACATGTAAAACAGTTTCTTACCAAATACTAAAACATATATGTAAATAAATAAATAAATAAATATATATATATATATATATATATATATATATATATATATATATATATATCCCTAATGATATTGTCAAGAAATATTGGGGGTGCTTGCTGAAAAATAAACTTAAAAAATCACGCAAGTAATATTTTTCTAGTTTAACGTTTAAAGCATATTCATAATAATGATCAGAAAAATCAACCGCAAAGATCCTAAATATATCAGAAATTCAAAACAAGGATCGGTGGCTATATAAATGATTGTGGCAAAACAAAAAATTTCAACTTAAGATTTTCAATGAAAACAACATAATCTTTCACATGCCACACTGAATTCATAACATATCTAAGCTAGAAATGTTAGTGAGCATAATAAGATGGAAATTTGATTTTTGATACTCCCTCTTTCAATTTGAGTCCTAACTTAGATGCTATGATTTCACTCGTAAGTTAAGAGTATAAGCACTCATTTTGGATTTAAAAAAAAAAAAAAGGCACCTATAATGGATATTAACCAATTCATATCAAAATGGTCAACCAACATAGGTTCCTTAGAGATTACAAATGCATCAGCAAGAAGGATATCAAGGCATGAAATAATACTAATAACTTAGAACAATCTGTATCAATTTATAGACTTTTAAGAAACTGGATATGATATTTAAGGTTCTCAAAAGAGCCTCAATACTTAAACCGCTAAACGTGATGCAAAAGAGTCTTTTATGCTCTCTCTCTACAACTGGAGGTCAGCTCCCCCTAAGTATATGATGATTATGTATGGATGAAGTTTAGTAATCATTTGGTTTTCACTCATCCTTTCAAAAATATTTTGACATAAATGTTAACATAATCATCTTTGCACAAGATTTTATTTTTAGGAAAATTTTTGTCAAAATTTCGGCAACATACCGTTTGTAAAATGGACAATTCCCAAACCTATAAGTCATAAAAATCATATAAAATATGCACCAGTATTACACATCACTGTATCAGCCATGCAGGTGGCATTCCAGATATAATTAGTAAAGTAGAAACATCAGTGACAATCAATGCATGATAAAGTAATATAATCATCAATATTATCAATTCAACCATCAACAGTAGCTATCAATAATGACCCAACCATCACATGTGCAAAATAGATAGTGGGTGAATGTGCAGTGCAACCGATGAAAGAAAACAGGATAATGTACGATGTTTAGATATACAGACCAAGATAATAAGTAAGCAAATTAGGAGATAAGAAAAACAAATTGCTTCACAATGTTCTCCCAAGGCCTATGCACTGTCTCCATCGTCAGAAGATCTTGCCTCATCTCTGGCTATGTCCATCTCATCATCGCCTTCATTGTTCAACTCATGAATGTGATCGTTTAGCTCATAGAAGTGAGCAACAATGACGCTCTTCAACTCTCTGTGTCTCTGCTCCGAGGAGACAGCAAACTCTCTGAACTCATTCTGCAGAGCTGTATACT